>NC_065512.1:15101991-15407370 GCF_006386435.1 Epinephelus moara | reverse complement strand
AAGGACGCGGCGACGCGGCCCTGCCACGGCAGCCGCCCGTGGGCAAACAAATCAGTCTCCAGCGTGCCGCTGTCCAGCAACCTCAAATCTGTAGGGGAGGGGGGACGGACACGACTCGCGGCAGTATTTTGAATTTGAGTGCGGTAACCGTTTTGGCCACATTCTTACATAAAGCGCCTTTAATAGCTAGTAAAAGTAGAACAATCATATTGTGCGACGGGCCATTTTTACAGTTTTTGAATGATGCTTCGTACAAAAAGGTGTTTAAAACTCTTTGAAAACAAAATAAATAAAATTTTACATTGTTTTAATGTTACAAGAGATATCATGGAAAATAAATTCTAAAATGATTATAGTGTATTTATTGTTTATTGACATTTATAGCACAGTTTTGTTCGACAGACACAAAATGGCACGTTTTCGTATAATGACCCACAAGCTAATATGAGCTTATTTCCATGGTGGCAAAACATCGCTCTGTTTAAACTCCAGCTGAAAGAAAATCTTCCCTCCCACCTTCCCCACTATAACTTTGCGATTTTGTATAGACCTGTAGAAAAGCCATTTGGTAAACTTGTTACTGTCTTTTGAATTTAAAAGGTCCATAATTTGTAGTAGGAGTGAGATGAACTTTTTGTTGTTGCAGATTAACCTTTTTATCTCTTGTCTTAGGTTAGATGCTCAGGTTTCATTTTTGTTTTGTTAAATTTAGGAAGTTTTTTGTATGTTGCTTTGGGTGGGTAAAGTGGGGAGTCACACTGCATGTTACGTCTAGATTCCAACATTTCTAAACCAGGGATATACCTAGTAAGAAAAGAGAAATATTCCTGACATTATACTATACATTATATGACACTGGCCCTGTACTAATCTACGCATTTACAGATTTTGAGGTGCATTCCCGCAAAGTATAAGAGCTTAGGGCTGCCCCAATTCCACGACATAAAGTGCATGAGGCTTCTCCCGCAGACATTTTGAGCCCTTGGTGCAAACTTTCCGTAAGTCTGCATTTCTGCAGACTTTGCCTGAGGAAATTGCCCATAATTCATGGTGGTGTGAGGTTGTGACATCAAAATATGGAGTTACCAGGAGAAGTCCAGAAGTGTGTAAATAAGAAAAGTTTAACAAGGTGGAGTGGTGCTTTGGTGTTTTAGCTTGGAAAATTGAATTTACACTGACACACTACATTAAAATTAAGGATTTAAGATGTCAGACGAATGTGAGCTCAGGCTATATTACACACCTGGTTTATTTATCAGCAATTTCTTTTGATTTACTTTGACAAAAATGAGTAAATTGACTATTATCTCTCGTTCACTCTGTAACACAAAAGTCTGGAAGATGCTCCTTGGCCATAAAGAAGGTACAAAATGTAAAATAATAAGTCCCAAACCCACAATTTTACCATATGTAACATGTTTTGGCACCATCAAACTAATGTGATATCTCACCACAAAGTGCGGCTCCACTCGATTTATATCATTTCAAACCCTTGGGCCTCTCACACTCGAATATTTACCAGGTGACGTCAGTGAAGTCCTCGAGGGGTTCAGGGCACAAGTCCTCAGGGGGCAAAATTAGGATTGGGTCATTATGTACCCATTATTTATAGTATGTTGTACAACATACACTGGAAATACTTTTTGTTGTGACCAAAACAGAGAAAAACAACATATGTTGCCTTCCCTTGAAAAAGAAAAGAGACATTTTCATTTAAAAGCACGACCATGCAAAGACAAAAATGGTTCATAAATTCTGTTTTTGGTGCAGGGATTAAATGGAATAAGGCATAAAGGGTATATCTGCAATCATGTACAGCCAGATACGAATTAAAACTGCGCGGAGCATCAAGCAGAAAACAAATCTCTTGCTTGCTTAAAAGGACATCTGATTTGCACTAATGCTTGGAATGCGGGGAACACTCAAATGAAAGGCCTCCATGTGAGACAAGTGGCCTCAGTATATAAAGCAGCTGTGGAAAGAGCATTTTCTGTTTGATGACTGTAATTTTCAAAAGAACTCAGCTGCTATGAAAGGTGGGAGGTTTAATGGCCATGTGAATGGATGGAGCAGCATCTCGGCTCAGGTGATCAGGGCACATTGCATTAGTCTGGATGCTGCCGATCACAAATGATGACATTTGCGGTTGTCTAGGGGAAGGCTAAAATAAAAGGAGTCTATAATAAGAGTGCCGCGCACATTAGAAATTCTCAAGAAAATTCGAACTCACTCTCAGCAACATCATTTGCCGTAGTTGAGATGTGCTCAGTCTGATGTTACTGGTGTTATAACAATATCAGCAGTGGCAGTGACAGCACACTTAAGGCTCAGCAGGACGGGGCGTTTTTCTCTCTCTTATGTCGTCTAATATTTTTGTTTCTGTAATTCAGGTCTTTTATCTGAATGCAGGCACATGCACACACATAGTGGCTCCAGCTACTGTCCCTTCTCCTTCTTTGGCTGAAGTGTCCCTCTGAACCACATAAATCATAATCATTACTATCACTGATGTGATATTTGGCGATATTATTATTGTTGTTCCTGCTGCTGTTGTTCTCATAATAGTGAGAAAGCTCCCATTCATGCCAAGCTATCATTTAACAAGGAAGCAGAGGTTATCATTTTCACTGTCGGCACTCATTCCTTTAGTAGTATGAGTAAGAATGTTTCCACTTTATGCCTTCATTCTTGCCCTCTCTTTGCAGTAATTGTATGTTTAACTGATGCTGGGATTGTGTGATCATTTTGTATAGTTCATGACCTTCTTATGATCCATTCATAAGTCCATCAATCTGATCATGTTCTCTATTCTCAGATAGCAAAGCTGACAGTCCAACACAGTCTCACAGAAATGTATGAAATGGACACGACCTCTTATGACATGGTGGTGGGCACAGAAGGTGTTGAAATTACCTGCTCACAACACAAACAATTCCAATGCAAAGTCAGTTATGAACGCTCACAGTTTGGTCAAGTTTAGGGAAAGAAAATCACTTGGTTAGGTTTAGAGTTGAGGAAAAGATTGTGGTTAAAACAGGGGTCGGCAGCCTTAACTGTTAAAAGAGCCATTATTGGCCAAAAAAAGAAAAAAACATATTAAAATGAAGATAACAGCCTAAATGAGCATTCATTAATATGATTTACTACAAGGTGACCACTCCGCCGTGGGCTATTTATAATTATTTAGTACTTTAACTTTGCAGCGTTGGTGGTGAAAGCAAATGAATCTGTCCACACTCTATTAAATCCTTTATTTTAAGACTTTTCCTTTATTGGATTTAGAATCCATAGCTAGCCTTGCGAGACTACAGGCAAGTGTATATTATGTAAAAAGAATTTTATACTTTAATTGAGCAAATAATGCATCTTCGTTCATATACTATGAGAAATCAGTAATCTTCTTGTTTTTAGCAAGGTACAACAGTATGCCATTTAAAGGGTGTCATGTTCCCGAGTTGTTGGGGTGCATATGATACACAGTGTCCTCCTGGTTCGATTTTAGTAGGGGACCTGTCAGGGTGTCTGCAGCACCTTAAAAAGTCTTTAATTCAATTTTATAAATATTAGACCTTAAAAGTCATGAAAGTCTTAAATTTTATTTGTGAGGTCTTAATTGTCACAAACATTTTATCTACTTTCATTTATCCATCTTTCAATTTATTATTGCCAAAATGAGTCAAGCTCCTCTGGTCAAAGTCCACATTTCTTGTGTAACCAATAAGTGGAGCTGAAGGCTTGAATGAAATGATGGCTGTGGTGGGCAGGGAATGGTGAAGCAGAGCAGGCCGAGCAGTCCACATCCAGAGGCAGACGACAAGAACAAGACTGGACATGGTGGGTTATGGTTGAAGCTAGTGTGGTGAACCTGAGACACAGAACAGAGTGTGAATTGATGTACAAAAACTACAAAAAAAAGTGTCAAAAAACTTGGCCTAGATGTCTGTACTGCAAACAAGTCTGAACGATCTGGCAGAGTCTGGATGTTTGAGCCTGTGTTTTACACTGCAGTGGCTTGATTGTAGATGAGGTTCAGGTGTGCAGGTTCAGCAGCTGCTGGTCGTCAGGAGGATTGGCAGGAGGAGGGAACCAGAAGGCCAAGCCCAGCAAACACACAGAGACAGAGGCTGAATCCACATGTTGCAGACGTTGCCAGCAAACACACAGAGACAGAGGCTGAATCCACATGTTGCAGACGTTGCCAGCGCGTTCCTGGGAAGTCTGCGAGTGCTTAGGGCTGTCTAAATCCACAATTCAACCAGTCCACAAGGGGCCTCAAGCAGACTTTGTGCAGACTGCCAGAGAGTTCGCTTGGGGTGCAGACCTCACTGATTTATTAACCCACAATTCATTGCCATAAGGATGTGATATTGTGGGTTTTTGGTCTGCCCCCCCCAAAAATAAAAAAACTTTAAATGTGTAAAATAGTTAATATAGTTAGGGCTATTAAAATGTTGCTTGAATTGTGTGTGCCAGAAATAACATTCAACCACAGCATGATACAGAGATATGTATAACTATAGGCTGTAGAGGGACTGATAAAACATTTCATAATTGCGGCCCATCAGGCTGCGCAGTAAAATAGGCTAAAATAACTGGCCGAAAAACAACCAAAAAATGGTCTTTAAATGGAAGTAATGCCCAATTACTGAGTTATAGTCCTGTCCTTATGTGCAAACATTTCTGTTTTTAAACGTGTGTAGCCTGTTATATAGAGATGTATTAATACATTTTCATTTGGTCACAAAATTAGGCTATACATGGGATATATATATTGTTATCTACAGGGACAGATGAGTAGGCACTGTTCATCAACTTTTATGACATATATATGAATATGACAGCAGCAATAGTTGAACGTTTCCACGGCAATGAGTCAAACAGTCAAGGGCTGTCTATTAGCCGCTTGCAGTGTCTGCCCTCGCAGACTTTACATGATGACAGTAAATACGTCACACTACGTACGAGGGCTCAGTCTGCAAGTCCAGAGGGCGGACATCTGGATTCAGCCACTCTGAAAACAAACATGAGACACTGGGAAGGGGGAACAGGAAGCTCAAGGGAGAGGCAAAGCTGAATCCATAACATTTTTTTACTTTGTACTTGCACTTACCTGTTTGCAAAATGTAGATTACCTAACTCACCTCAATAACCAGATATATATACTAACAATAAATCTACCTCTGCAACGGACCACATTTACTGACTTACCTGCAATGCTTGAATAAGAAAAAAAAAATATTTGTCCAAAAATCAGTGTTCATATGGTTAAAATTTGTCCTAAAAAGCATTAAATTTAAGTGTCTGATACCTGTAGAGACCCTGCCTTTGTTCTGTCATTCAACTGTGAGGGATAAATGTGCAGTGAGTGATGATAACTTGGTTGAGGAATAAGATATCAACGTTCTTTTATTACAAAAATCCAAGTGTCATGCATTTGACTGTAAAAGAAGATTGTGTTTAAAACCAAAAATAGATGTGCAATATTTTTTGATTGATCCTCTAATACCACATTCACTGATGGATTTTCTTTGGCTCCTGGGCTCTGTTAACACCATGAGCCTTTGTACCCCGTGAAACACCATAATGTTATGCTTTCACACAACAGCGGGAACTATCCTCCTATGAGCACTGACTGATGCATATCCCCTGTTGTGAAGTCAAGTTTAAAATGTATTTCCGACTCAGAATTTCATTAGAATAATGAAGCCTTTGGTCCGGAGTTACTGTTGTGATGTGCTAATGAAAGCGACTTTGATCTAAAATAACTCAGGAAGCTGAAACGCATCCTGGACCCATGCATGGAATTCAAATAGTCCTGATCTGCTGAGGTTCATGTCGGGGAGCTCAACATGGGACATGCGCACAGAGAGCAGAGAGAAGAATGAATATTGCAAATAGAGATAAGGAGAAGAGGAAAGAACCGGAACAATGGCTGACAATAAAAAGTAATTCCACTCTCAATCCTGCTATTTTCCTCCAGTCCTTGACTCACTTTGTCTCACAGCTCCCGTCTTTTGTTCTTTGTTATCCCGTCATCACTCACACTGAAAAACCTGACAACCCATTTATTGCATTTCCATTTCACTGAGAGGTAACAGTCATGGGGGTTTTAAGTAATTGTCAGTAACTCATTCTTGTTTACTATATCATACTGTGGACTGAAGTCACATTGTTTTGCTCTGTTGTTTTCTTTCCATTTTTCCTCTCTAATATTTGTCAAACAGAACTTCTCAACACAAACGGCAGAAAATAAATGAAGAAATAACATTCAGTTTACAATCAGATAACATGCCTATCCAAATAATTACCCATTAAAGGTGAGGTAGGCAGTTTCATTTGGCAACACCAGGCAAAACTTTTGAGCACATTGTAATTCAGGTGGTCTGGGAGAAAACTGAGCCTGCTTTTGGCTCTATTTTCAGACTTTAGAAAATCTAGCCAGGAGTCACAGGTCAGTTCAAAGAGAGAGGATGTTCCTATTGGCTGTTCTGATGCATGTGCACTTCCCTTCAGCGAAAGACAGATTCAGTGGTTGAGATTTCTGCAGACAAAGTTGCTATTCTAGCATTGGCAACACCTGCCAGCACTGCAAAGCAACCCAAAAAAGGAAGAAGGACATATCAAAAGCGACGAAGCAAAGCTTTTCAGAAATTAAGAGAAAATATTAAGAGTTTAGCTTTCTGCCAACCCAGGGGTCTGCAATATTAACTATGAAAAGAGCCATTTTTGACCAGAAATAATTTTTAAAAATCTGCTTGGAGTCGCAAAACATATTTGAGCCTTACGGTATTATTAGGTCTAAATTAGCCTATAGGTCTACATGAGCAGTTAAATCATGTTTTTACACAAGATGGCTCCTCTGCAGTGGGATATCTATGATATTTTGATTTGTGTTTTCCTCTGAGACTTTTACTTTTATGGATTTGGAATCCATTGCTGGCCTAGCTAGGGAGGCTCAAGACTAGCCACCGCTGTTGAGGTCTGGAAAAATTTAGAGGAAAGTTATTCATTTTCATGTGATGTTTTTTGTCAAAGCCACCGAGAGCCACTGGAGAGGGGCTAAAGAGCCACATATGGCTCCAGTGCTGCAGGTTGCCTACCACTGTGCTAGCCAAAGCCAAAGGTGCGTGGCTGCGGCTAATCAAAGTTCATGTTTATGTAACTAACGTAAGCTAGAGCCTTGCGTCTTCTCTGCCTCACTCCCTGCCACTACAGACCACCTCACCACGAGGATAGCAGGCAGCAGCTCCGGAGACTGAGCCTCAGTCAGTGGCTGAAGCAACCCGAATCCAGCCAATGCTAACCCCAGCTGTCGGGGACAGGACATCTGAATGCCTGAATGTTTTGGCCTCAGTTTTGTGGAAGTTGTCATGTCTTCCATCTTTATCATATAGTACATGGCCCCAACTTTCCTCGGATTAGCAAACTTCCTGTTGCTGCAGTTACACAAGTTAGACCCAGCTCTGCCGCTGGCCACCAACCTGCTGTGACGCCCAGCACTGTTGGGTTTAAGCTGGCCAAATTCAAGGTGCTTCAGCCACCAACTGGAGGTCCATCTCCCAAGCTGCTGCCCAGTCTCCTCCTACGGAAGCAGTCCACAGCAGTGGAGAGTGAAGCAGAGGGATAGTGGGGTGATGTCTTTATATTCAACTGGACTTTCTTATTATGTATTTTCTTATCATTTAATTCAAATTACAGATAATAAGCATCCGTAGGGGAGGTATAAAATCCTGGCTGAAATGTAATCATTCCCGCAAGCATACGATGGGATTGTATCTGCATGTGTTGCAACAGCTTGAACGTTTTTTGTTCAGCATTGAATGACAGCCTTTGCTGCACATGTTCGAGTGGGTTTCCTCCCACAGTCCAGAGATATGCAAGTGTTGTGCAGATACTCATACTGTACTGTGTGTAAATGTGGGTGTGAGTCAGTGATTGTTTGTAGGCTGATATCTGGGATGGACTGGTGACAGATTCAGTGTGTTTCCTTGTATGTGGTCAGATGAAAGCTGATACAGAGTAATTATTACTGTCTGGTACTTTTTTTGTACATTTACAAGAAAAAAAACATCAAAGAGGTTTAATATAAGCTCTGGGCCTATTTCCAAATTTTAATATTATCAGTGTCTGGAGAGAACTGGACCGTGCAGGGTTTGGCGTTACAGTTATTCAAATCTCAAGATCACTACATGTGTTGCCAGCTCTGAACACCATGGCAAACAAAATCCATCCAAAATGGGATTGTTTGAAATTGGACATATTTTATGAGACATCATGTGTTCGCCCTGATTGTTTCGCCTGATTGTGTCTGAGAAGTCTTTGTTTTCGAGGATGCAACACATTGATTTAAAGCTTGTTGAAACAACACCTATAGGACAAAGACTAATTTACATGAAGTGTGACAATATCTTGGCTATCGGTTTACAGCAGCAGATATATTTGTGTGTATCACAGTTGATATTTCTGCAGATGTCCGTGGACAATCATCTCAGTTACAGCTGCTACTTCTGCGGTGTGTCACCCAATCTGGATACGGTTGACCTGCATAGTCATGTAGACTGCCTCATGTTTTTGGGAATTTAACTCAAAGAAGCCACAAGTACATTTAAGCTTTTTGTTGTAATACTGAAACAAATAATGGAGCTAATTTAGGTATTCAAATAAAGCATGCTTCCCCAAAATCATCCACTTCACTTCAAGATAACTGTCAGGAAATCCAGATTAGTGTTAAGGCAAGCATCAAAGCTCAGTCATGTCTATTTTTAATTTACTTGTTGACCGACTGTCAACGTGCTTGTAAAGGACGACAAACTGCTCGTCACGCTTGATTTAAGTTTGTTTTTATGAAGTTGAAGCTGACCATTTAGGCCATTTTCACACCAGATATTTACCAGCCGTGGCAACAACGTGACGCAGCTGGTGTTGTTTTCTCCTAGTGAGTCTGTGTGTGTGTGTCATCATGGTGAAATGTCGTTCTGGAGACATCTATTGTGGCGAGAACCACCACATATGTCTGTCTGTCTGTGGACAGGTTTTTGTCAAGGCAATAACAATGCAACTGTGCAAGATGCAGTCACAAAACTCTACATGTGTGGGGGGGCCCCAGCTGACATTACTTAAAGGTGGCCCCTGTGCGGACTGGGGGGGGGGGCCTTGGTCTTGGAATGACCTGCAGGCTAGACTTAATCTAGACTCCTACTTGAGGCTGGCTCCAGAAGCCAGTCAATCCCCATAAACCCTCATGTTAAAACGCCCTTCTCTACAGCACATTTACAGCCTAGTACAAAAAAAGGTTTTGATCTCTAAAGCTAATTCCCCCCTTCCTAATGAATTATTTTATGTAACTCAACAGTTTACATTTTATTAAGGCTAAAAGGTAAGTATAATTAAGGACAGGCTGCTTTTGAGTGACAGGCTGTCTGCTGATAGTGTCCTGGGGTTCTCAGTCAAGTCCACCCCTTGCTCTTCAGTGCCAACATCTTGCCCAGTATGGTCACTTCTGGCTCCAAAAAGCCAAGATGGCGATGGTGACAGCCATAATGCTGATGCACAGGAGTCCACAAACTATGGGTGATGTCACAGTAGCTACGTCCAGTATTTTTACAGTCTATGGATTTAAACAAAAGCCAACAGAAGTCCTTACCACAAACTGTTGTTGCTACAAAGCATAACAATTTTAACATGTGTTAATGCCTTTTTATCTGTATGTTTTGTACATTATCTGTGTACATTCGTCTTCTTGTCCTGCACGCAAAATACCGATTATGATGTGCTGTATTGTATTCTGTGTTAAGTATGTAATCGATGTCTCATCAGGGTGTACTCGACACGTAATCGACATGTAATCAATGTGTAATCAATGTGTAATCGACATGTAATCGACATATAATCGACGTGTAATCGATTGTTGCCCTCTTGGCCAGGTCACCATTAATGAACATTTTATCTCAGTTGGTTTTTATCTGGTTAAATACAATAAATAATAAAATGTTTTAAGTCACAGCTGGAGTGATTCCATTGCAAGACGGCCTCTGGGTCAACCTGTCATTGTAGGGAAAGCACAGACATCACTAATAACAATAGCAATGTCTCTGTTCTATTCAGGTGTCCCAGTAAGCCATGACACAGTGACAGTGGGCCAGCACGCACAACACCAGCACCCTGAAACTGAAGTAGCTAACATTGAATTTATTTTTTACACCTGTGACCAAACTGTCTTCAATGAAAAAGGCCTGCCTAGATAATTACAGTAATCTTCTTTTGAGTCATTTCTGTATCCACAACGATCCCTAAACTGAGCAGATCTCTGTCTCAGAGATATTTTTTTTATCCTGTCCAAACAGCAGATTTCCCAACTTTTTATAACTAAAATTCAGCCAAACCATACTGACAGATTTAGCACATGAAACTGAAGATGTTCCCCCTCTGAGGATGTCCCCGGACCCCTACTGGGGGTTACATCACTGCATCTGGTCTATAAGCCTCTGGTGTTCTATCATCCCACTCATGGCTCTGAATGTAAGGCCATTTTTTTCCATGCCTGTTTGAATGAAACACATAATCCAGAGCTGGCTGTACACTAGGCAGTCAAGCAATTCTGCTCTTGCTGCAGAGGTGCACCAATCCGCTCTCCATTCATTCTCCCTGGCAGACTGGACCCTCCTATTTGTGTGCAGCTGGACCCTTTCATTATTTACACTTGAAATGATAATGACATCATGTGTGCGCAGCTGCACTATTTGCATCCACATGGCGTTCGACTGAATGTGTGTGACAAAATAAATAGGTGGACACGGTTCCTCCTCCAGTATTTACATGCAAACTATATTCAGATGTGGAGGTTTTCTGCTTGGGTGATTTAATAACAGGGCTGAGCCGAAGAGAAAATAGATACAACGTGATAGACGAAGTCAGAGCAAAGGAAAGTTCCTGTCAGGATTTTCTAAGTCATCCTTGCTGCTGATCACATTTCAGCTCTGTGCAGCTTCTTCTGGGGTTAAAACCGTGTGACAGATTTTGTTGAGCTGGCAGCTTCAGTGCCATGACGCGCTGACGTCCCTGGGTAGGGCATCTCTCTTTGAGGCTGACTCTTTGATTCTCCACTGAGTAAAGTTGAAAAGGTTGGAGGGAGATAAATGCCAGCACTTTTGTTATTCTGTGCAGAGACGTTTCAAGAAGACGATATGATTGGCAAAAGGGGGCTGAGAAGAGCCGAGTGTAAGATTTTATTTCATCTGAACAGGTTTAACAAGCACAACTCTACCAAGCAAGCACATACACTTACAGTCATGTCAGCGATGGAACTGCTATGTATAAGAAGACCCTATTAGATAATACAAAACTTGGCCAAAACGTGATCAAGCAAGCCTAGAAGTTACAATGACACTGAATACTAATTGCTGCTTCTCTGTTCTTGGATGCCGCTCAATTCACACAGCACTGAGTCAGATGTGACTGAAACATTGATATGCAGTTCTGTGGGGTGGACATGATGGCATTTTGTTGGGTGTTTTTTAGCATGGGTGTGTCAAACTCAAACAATGCTCAGCTCACTTTGAACATCCAAATTTCCATGAATCTTTTTAGGGATGTTTTGTCTCTGATTTGACCACAGAAGTGGTAATACTGGCTATTCTTAGAATAATGGAGCAATATTTTTGCAGTCGCCCTTGACAAATTTCACCATTCAACACAGCAAATGCAAGACTATGTAAAGACATTCCCCTCTAGGTTATGAAATGTCTATGTACATCAACTCGACGTGTTTGCTGCTGCTGTTAATCCCGACAGAAGACATATTCAGTGTAGCTTGTCCAGATTTTGTCCTCGTTTGGATCATTGCTGGTGTAGGCGCAGGTGCCTGTGGAGCTGCAGGCCACCATGTGGAAGCCCACCTCTGTCAGCTTGTCAAACGCCTGCTCTAGAAAATTATACTTGAGATAGTACCGGGATGTGTATCTCTCCGGGGGCCTGTCCGGGTCCCTGCTCTCATTCAGCGTGTCCCCAAACACCTCTTTGGCCAGAGACGTCTTCCCGCAAACCGTGATGCGCGCCACTCTCCTGAACTTGGCGTCGGTTTGGATGTCCCTGCCAATGGTGTACGAGCCGCGGTATCCTATCGTGATATAGCCCGACTTTCTGGAGTCCAGGGATGGGGAGCGCATGGCCCCGCTGACCGACATGGCGCGTAAAGTCTCCATGCCGCCGGATGAGCCGCACTGCTGCGCGCCCTCCTCAGTGTCGCTCTGGCTGATCTCCTCGCTGATTGAGTTGTCCTTACTCACCCGGGGGCTGAGGCGCTTGGCGAGGTCCCGCAGCTGGAAAAAGTCAGCCTCCCTCTGCAGCCGACTTTTCTCGGGGAAGTAGTCCGGCAGCACCAAGTTCAAGTCCCGGAGATAATCTAGGATGTAGCGGAACAGGAACCCGTCTCTATCCAAGAAGAAGCGCCCTTTGCTGTCTCTCGCCAACTCCTTGGGTGACTTCTTGCTGAACATGGTCCACAGCAGCGAGTCTGGGACTGCGATGAGAGTTTTGTGCCTGGTGACATAAACCTGTCCGCCGACATTCAGCTCGATGATCTCTGAGAACGGGGAGTCACCGCCGCAGCTGGACACTCCGCGCTCTGTGTCGGCCAGTGCCATCTTCTCTGAGCCGCTGCACTGATGTGGGATCAGTGGAAACACTGAGCAACTAAGTGGCAGCGGCGTGTTTATAAAGCCTGGGCTTACCGCGTGCGTGCGTGAGTGCGCGAGCGCGACGGAGGGGTTGACTGTAAAATTAACATGTAACTATGACATGACGGTCCTGCCCAAAATATAAGCGAGCGGTCTCGTGTGTCAGTGCATGTGCAGCCTTCTCTCTCTGTCTTTGTGTGTGTGTGTGTGTGTGTGTGTGTCTTCCAGCATCACTTTGAGCAAACATCCACATCTGGTTATGAGTCATTTAGTTTTTCTCCTGCCCTGTCTGGCACAAATATAAATGTAGTTCACCTCCTGGTAATTATTTAATTAATGACATGTGTTACAGAAATCCACAAGAACACACAATATCTCTTATTGTGTGTTCTCAACAATACAGTTATTTTAGCTTTGAAGTCAAGACATGTTTGCAAAATATGGAAAGAGTGACACCTATTGCAGCTCTGATGGAAATGCAGCCATCACACACACCCTCAAACAGCCCTCTGGTGAAGTGAAAATACCAATTATCAAGGCACCCACGAAGTTAGAGGTAGGCTACAAGAGCAGAAGATAGATAGATAGATAGATAGATAGATAGATAGATAGATAGATAGACAGATAGTCCACACCTCACTGCTCTTCCAAAGTGCCAACCTCTTGTCCAATATGGTCACCACTGGCTCCAAAAAGCCAAGATGGCGCCAGCCATACTGCTGAACTCGTGTTGTGAGGTGTTAGAAAGCCTAATGGCTGTAGGGTAAAGTGATCTTCTAAACCTCTCAGTCCTGCAGCGCAGTGAGACCAGTCGCTCATTGCAGCTGCTCCTCTGTCCAGCCAAGATGTTGTGGAGAGGGTGGCTGACATTGTCCATTATGGCTTGCAGCTTATTCCATGTGCGCCCCTCCACCACCATTCCCAGTGAGTCCAGTCCCCTGCCCATCACTGAGCTGGCCTTTTTAACCACCCTGTCCAGGCGTCTGTTGTTTTGGTCTGTCATGCTGCTTCCCCAACAGACTGCAGCATAAAACAGGGCACTTGCCACCATAAAACCTGAACAGCAAATCCTTGCAAAAGCCGAAAGATCTGAGCCTCCTGAGGAAGAGGAGGTGGCTCTGCACCTTCTTGTCCAGAGCATAACTCAGACCAGAGATATTATAGTCTTTTTTTATTTTTCATTAACTTTTATTTTTTTATTTTTTTTATTTTTCAGCTCAGTCTAGTTTCAGTTAGTTCCTAGAGTGTGTTTCCTCGTTTCAGTTCAGTTTTTTTGTGGGGAAAAAAAGTTAGGCTTTAGTTTTTATTAGTTTCGATATAGTTTTAGGGTGGTGGCTTTGTCAGGGGCAAGATTTAGGAAGTTCAGAATAAATATTACAAACAAAACACTTTGTGAAGGCAGTTGCCTCAGATGTAGAAATTCAAACCTCAATAAAAATGTGCACCAATACCTCCTCATGCTTACTGTATATCCCTACCGTCATGTCCTTTAATTAGTTATCAAACTCTTTATGAATATTTCAAC
Source organism: Epinephelus moara (assembly GCF_006386435.1). Lineage (NCBI taxonomy): Eukaryota > Metazoa > Chordata > Actinopteri > Perciformes > Serranidae > Epinephelus > Epinephelus moara. Next base: position 15,393,171 of record NC_065512.1, on the reverse strand, counting down.
CATATACATGTTATGAGTTTGTTGTCTGTCCACACTATTGTACATATTGTTTCTTGTCTTTGTCATATATTTTACCGGATATTTTTCATTTTGCTTCACTTAATGTGCAGGTTTGTCACAATATAAAACAATTCTTGTTACTAGATGTGTGCAGAGTGCATTTCCCTCATTTTGCAATTCCTTTCAGATATCATGGGACCTGTGTCACATGACCTCCACATGAATTCTGTCATTGCACACCTGTTTCCAATGCATTTTACACCCTGATGAAGACTCTCTAGTCAAAACGTGCTGGTTTATCCATGTATCAAAAATGGATTTTTAACTACAGTCAGAGTGCTTCGGATGTATTTGTGGACTGCCTGCCTGCACCATGGACTTTCACACTGAGTGAGCCGGCCAATTCTTTCATCTTTATGTGATTATTTGCCTTATGCTTGAAGAACATCTGATATATATATATCTATATCTATATATATATTTTTTTTACAATTAACTACACAGGGCTTTAACCCAGTGCACCACTTCCCTATTTTTCCTCATCTTCCTTAAGCTTGTTGTGCTAACAAATATTGACCAAACTGACAAAGACTAACACTAAAGATTTCCTGTATAATTTATTTTATTTTATGTTTTAAGTATACAATATCATTTCAGCTCATTTGTTTATCTCTAAAGTTGTCTTCATTTTTATTTCAATTCAGTATTTCAGTGTTGTGAAACACCTAGTTTTAGTGAACTATAATAACCATGACTCAGACCAAAGAGGACGTTGTGTTGATGTCTGAAAGAAATTAATTCCCTGAAAACGTATTTAAGATAAACCATAACCATGACTCACCTAACCCCAAACCTCTCCTTAACTTTCACTTAACCCTAATCTTCACCAGAAACCTTAACCTTGAAATAGTTAACCTTGTGAGGTCTGGCTTTTTGTCAACAAATGGAGGATAAGTTCTCTTTACGTGACTGTGTGAACTGACAGCAGTGCTTCTTATGAACTGGGACTAAATCAGTGGTTACACTTTGTCTGTATCAGATATTTATACGCTGTTAAGGCGTTGTGAATTCATGGTCAGCGACTTTAAATCCTAGACAACCAGGACTTTAACATCTTGTGTTCCTTTGGTTAATTTAGTTCAGTTCAATTGACTAGAACTTTATTTATCCTGAAGGAAATTCTTGTGCCAGACAATGCTTCAAATTACAGCAACACGAAGTACAGTAACCACAATTTAACGTTCACAACCAGCAACAACCAGTGTGCTCCCCAGGTCAGGGTCAATGATTGGGCCCAGTTATAGAACAATAGAGTATCTGGAGTTTGGAAATGGTTTGATAAATAAAACAAATGGATTGGCATATATATGTTTTATATATATGTTTTAAATCAACATAGACTTCTAAAATCTTAATATTGTATACTTAAGACTTTTTAAAGTAAAAAAAAAAACATCCTTATGAAAACAATATATCTTCATTAATTTGCTCCCAGATCTCTCTCACTGTCATAAAATTCCCACCATGTTGAAGAGACACTGTTGGTCACATCCTCATGTGCGTTACATCACTAGAAAGTCCAAGATGTCCTTTGTACAGTTCATCAGGACTCAAATAGACTGCATGCATGGTGTTAAAATTAGAGCCCTCAGTGTCATGTCCCCTACAGAGGACTAATTTTAAACATGCTTGGTCTTTACTTGAATATGTCTATTTTGTGCTACATTTTACCTCTATTTAATTACAGGTCAGTACTTTTTACTCCATTACAATTATTTGACACTTAAAGTTACTTTTTACAAACTGGTGCATAAAAATTCATCAGGATGCAGTAATTAATTGCTGGTAGAGGCCCCTCAGTTCCCCCGTTTCATATGTATCCCCCTCCAATGTTAAGACATAACATAAACCCTCATTAACTGACCACAGTATTTCCACTTCCACTTAAATAAAGGACCTGAGAACTTCATTAACCACTGAAAGTTGGTCAGAGTTGTTCCTCCTGTGTCTACGTGCAAACATTAATGGGTCTAGATCTGAGTTTAGCAGCCTACAGGGTCTGCAGTCATCACAAACTTTTAGGACCCCACAGCTGGGGTCAAAGCTGGTATTTAGTAATTATTACTTTCCCAGCTGTTTAAAAATGTGACATCTTCATTGTCATGTGATTGTCTGTGAGTGCTTGGAGACTCATTTCCCAATTCGATGTGGTGATGGCCAGTCATTGTGAAAGTTCCCACTTCTCATCATGGTGAGTTTTAGCCACTCTGGAAATTTGGCCAGTCAGTGCTCAGATTGTGTTGTTGCGTATAAAAGGTGGCAGCACTTGGATGCTTTATCACTTGAAGACATTGTTGAGCTACAACAATGCTACGCAAGGTATTTCTATTGTCATTCATACTTAGATATTTTCCATAGATTGCATTATTTTTTCAGCATTTCACTGTTTGAGATAATCCTCAGGCAGCTTTTGGAGAGTATTTTGTGTTTAAAGACGAATAGATGCTGCATATTTGAGCCTGATTACATCCTGAACAACTGTGCTGTCTCTGGGGATGTTTGCATCTGACTGACCCTGTTTCACCTTTCCAGGGTATTACAGAGAGCTTTGGAGCTGCCATCCATGCCCTTAACATCACCCAGCTGACAGATGGTGTGATTAACAGGAGCAAAAGGATGATGCTGGACAACCTGGGCGTTGGGCTGTTAGGAACCAGGACAGCTGTCTTTAACAAGGCTCTCACGTACAGCCAGGTATGGCAAACTGCTCGACTGGAGTGGTGTGTACCTACTAAAACATGGCATATGACAACAGATTTGATTTAAAACACTAAGAAGATGGCTTATATTTTATTCAAAATTTGTCCTAGTAATATTTGTCCCCATTTTTTATTTATTTGGCCTCATCAGAAGTTGTCTGTGTTGATCAGAAACTCAGGCACTGTCTTCTACAGAACAAAACCTCTAATTAACTGTTGTGTACTGTGATTAATTTCCCTTTCTATGGGATGTTGACACTATAAGTCTGCTTCCTTAGTCCAATTAGCTGATACAATCCCTTTTATGCTGCTATTTGTCCATCATTTTTGTTTGTTGAGCTCACATCCATATTTAATTGCAAACTTGTCCTTGCCTGATTGCAGTTGTTCACATCTCATGAGCGGAGCAGTGTTTGGGGTAGATCAGAGATAACTCTTCCTCCCCATTATGCAGCATTTGTCAACGGCATCGCGGTAAGCTCGGTCAAATAAGTGCATTATGATATAAAGTAAACATAAGCATGATATGGTGGTGATTTGACCTGTGGTTATCCGCTCTGTCACATTGTTTAGGTTCACTCCATGGACTTTGACGACACTTGGCACCCTGCTACTCATCCCTCAGGCGCTGTGCTACCGGCCCTGCTGGCTCTGGCAGAGACGCTGCCCAGTCAGCCCTCTGGTCTCGACCTGCTGCTGGCCTTTAACGTTGGCATCGAGGTGCAGGGTAGACTCATGAGGTTCTCCAGAGAGGCCTACAACATCCCAGAGAGGTGAGGTATTTTGTCATATTAACCAACATCACACTGTTGAGTGTTCAAGGGTTGATTCACCCAGATTGCTAAAAGAACAACACCTACCTCAGGTGGTATTTGGGGGGCTGGAGCCTATCCCAGCTGACATTTGGTGAGAGGTCGGGTACACCCTGGACAGGTCACCAGACTATCACAGGGCTGACACATAGAGACAGACAACCATTCACACTCACAGACAATTTTAGAGTCATCAGTTAATCTAGCCTGCATGTCTTTGGACTGTGGGAGGAAGCCGGAGTACACGGAGAAAACCCACGCTGACACGGGGGAGAACATGTAAACTCCGCACAAGGAGACTCCCCCACCCTGGGGTTCGAACCAGGAACCCTCGTGGTGTGAGGCAACAATGTTAACCACTGCATCCAATATTTTCTTGACAAATCAATTAATCATTCAGCTTATAAAATGTCAGAAAGTAGTGAAAAATGTCCATCACAAATTCTGTTAAAGAAATACTTCACCCACAAAATGACCATTTGTATATCAGTTAAACACCCTGTGTTACCTTGACTTTGTTAATTTCTCCCACGATTCTACAGTGACCAAAGAATCCAAAAACTCTTCATGAAACTACTTGATGAATTAAAGTCATCGGGGTTCCTCGTGCAACATTAGCCAAACTATATTAAAACATCCGTTTACAAACTCCCACACAACTCATGCAGTAATCTAAGTTTCATTTATCCAGTCTTATGCTCTGTAGTCTGTACTCCCCAAACACACAGCTTTTTCCGATGAGGAACTAAAACTGACACTTATCCGTGCTCTCTTCAAAGCCAGACTCCATTGAGAAAAACTGTAATTTTCAGAAACTTTGATGTGTGAAACAGTCAGTTTCGATTTAACAAAGTCACACAATAACACAAACTAACTGATTGAGGCAGTGGTAGACCAGCAGCTCCTGTGTTCAGCAAGGTAAAATTACTGTTTTTTAAAAATGAAGTCTGGCTTTGAAGAGCGCAAAGATAAATTTTACTTTAAGCTAAATGGTACTGTTTTTGCAAAAAATGCATGTGTTTGGGAAGTGCTGATGAGCATACAATGATAAATGAGACTTGAATTATACTGCACCAGTTGTGGGACAGTTTATACACCAATGTTTTAGGTGTAGTTCTGCTGTTGTTAACAGCAGACCCCTATGACTTCAGTTCATCAAGACTCATCAACACTCCAATTTGAGAGACTGAAAACAATAAATGTTTAGCATTTATGTTGGAAAAGTTACTCTCACATTTTGATTCTGAAAATAGCTGCCAATTAATTTTCCGTCAATCAGCTAATAAATAAATCAACATCAATCATCTGGCTCAAATCATCATCAGTTCAGTCGTTAAACTCAGTTAGATCTGAATGTTCTCTTCATCTTTCCTTCTCTTTCCCACACTCAGATTCCACCCTCCCAGTGTTGTTGGCGTGATGGGCAGTGCCGCAGCCTCAGCTAAGCTCCTGGGTCTGTCCCCCGCACAGTGCAGTCATGCTCTGGCTGTCGCAGCCTCCTCCGCTGGGGCTCCCTTAGCCAACGCCGCCACACAAACCAAACCTCTCCATATTGGTAATGCTGCTCAGAGAGGCCTGGAGGCCGCTCGGCTGGCCCAGATGGGACTGGAGGGGAATCCGGCAATCCTGGATCTGAACTCTGGGTTTGGCGTTTACTACAAAGACTACAGTCCTTCACCCATGGAAGTTTCTCCTTCTGCTGACTTTAAATGGATTCTGGAAGACCAGGATGTGGCCATCAAGCGCATCCCTGCTCACCTGGGGATGCACTGGGTTGTGGATGCGGCGCTGGCAGCCCGTGAAAAGCTTGAAAACACACTGGGGCACTTTGACCTCAGCCAGATCAGACATGTCACACTTCGAGTGCCTCCATCTAAGTACGTTGACTGCCCCTTACCTGCCACAGAGCACCAAGCGAGGCACTCATTCCAGTTCAACGCCTCTTCCGCCCTGCTGGATAACAAAGTGACAGTTTCTTCTTTCAGTGATGCTCAGATTAACCAGCCTGCTCTGAAGGAGCTCTTGTCCAAAGTGGAGGTGGAGACCCCGAAAGATAATCAGCCCAGCTTTGACAAGATGTACTGTGAGGTGGAGATAGAAACAGAGCAGGGGCAGAGTTTTACAGCCAGGTGTGATACCTTTTATGGCCACTGGAGGAAGCCGCTCAGTCAGGAGGACCTGGTGGAGAAGTTTTGCATGAACGCTTCCTCAGTGTTGTGCTCAGAGGGAGTGGAGGGTGTGATTGATGTGATAGGAAACATTGAGAGAGTGAGAAGGTGCTCAGTCTTGGGTTCATATCTGAGAATGACAAGTGGTCAACAGGAGCAGTTATACAGCACACAGAGAGTGTGATTATACAGTGTGTGATGAGGCCGGTGTAGTGAGTGTGTTATATGTGTGTGATGTCAAATAATACTTTAACTTTTCCACAAGAATCATAATGTAAATATTTATTCATCCTTTTTCTTTCATGGACTAAGAAATAAAGGAACTGAAAAGTGAACTTCTTTGTTTTATTGCATTGTTTGTACTTCACCACAGCTGCTGTTGATTTTCTAAAATGTGATTAACATTGCCGACACGATGCTGATCGAATGCATCACAACATAATCCAGTAAAACTGAGTCAAACAGAAATTTCTGCAAAATAAATCAGACCATGTTGTGCACATTACTTGTACAAACGTGTATATTTTAAGAGCATCTGAACGTGCTTTTGATGAAGGAGTTACTGTGACACAAGCTCTCTAAAACGACAGCCCCCCATTCTTTTCTGTTTGGGTATTAGTGCAATTAAGCGAGTTTCAACACGTCCTTCACCATCGCTCCAATCCCATCAAATATCTCATGTATGGGAGCGTTGCACATGAATGCAGACGTGGTGACCAGCTTGTTCTTCTCGTCCACGTGGCTCTCGCCGACGCCCTTACTCACGTGCTTGCAGCCCAGCTGGTTGATGGCCGCTGCAGTGTCGGTAGTGTCGGGATACCTGAGAGAGAGAGAGAAGAAAAAGAAGCATTGCACAATATTTAACTGCTTTAAAGGATTCAGAGGTTTATATGTCACACACACAAACAATATGTGTAGTGAAAAGACGTGTCATGCTCTTTAGAAAAGACAAGTGTCACAGTTCTAGGTTTTACTATACTGTAAAATCAAATACTCTCAAATTCCAGGCTACAAGTTTGATTAATTTATTTGAACATACCTAGAAAGAAAACACAGGGAAAAATAAATTAAAGGTTTAATCATTGTGCAGGGGAGGTCAGAAGCCAAAAATGGCATATGAAGATACCTCCCCCTGTTCAATAACTACAATCCTATATAAAAAGAATAAGATAAAAACAAAGATTGCATAATTGAACAAGAGTTCCAGTGTAAGCAGTAATACAAAAATGTTAGAATATTCACAAGCTAAAATGCATTACAATTTATAGGAGCCATCCATGGAGTGAAGCGTGTGTAGGTTGCTAATTTGTCCAGTAGGGGTCACTGTACTGTCATGGGTGTCTGCTAATGTAGGTAGGAACCATTCACTGAGGGACTGGTGTTGCTAGACTGAGGAAAACATCAAGTCAGATGTACGCTGCTCAATGTAATGGTGAAAGTTTGTACCTTTGAATGGTTTATGGACACAGATTCATTAAAGACTACAGTGGTGACAAATAAAGTATGCATCAAAGAAGAAGGAGTGTTTTCACCTGATGAGTAGCAGTCGGTTAGCGTTTCAATTAGTAAGTATCCTGTCAATGCAGCCCCTCAGTGGCTTTAAGTTTAGGCTTAGTCGCTGTACAAATGATTCAACAAAGTGTTAAGAGTACTTTCACATTAGAGTCCTTTTCAGATGTTTTTAAATAATAATATAAGTGTTGATTGTAGAGATGGAAGTAGTTTGCTCCAAAGAGATGATCCTTTGTATTTCAATAAATATTGATTAAGGAAAGTCCACGGAAGATAAAAGTCCGTAAGAGTGCTTTGTGGAATATGAGTGAATGTCTGAGGAAGACTTTAAAAGGTTGTGCAAAACCCTGGCAAGTCATGAGTAAGATGTACATATTTACACATGAATACACAAATCTGGTATAAGTTCCAATTAAAAGTTGATAAAAGTTGATATTTTGCAAAGAGAGAAGACGACTTGAAACTAGCGATTAAGACTATAAACTCATGAGGAAAATGTTTACTGAGGTAATTATAAATCAAGTAAGAAGTTGGGTCTTCTTCCCATAGCCTTCTATACAATCAGATGGAGCCGCCCTCTGCTGGTCATTAGAAAGAATGCGCTTTAGGCACTTCTGCATTGGCATCACTTTTCAGACCCAGAGATAACCCCTTGACTGTAACACTGTATATTGTGTTCTTTATTACACATATTCTGCCGCCTACATTACCCACAATGCATCTAGTCAGTCTTATAGTAGTATCATCCTTAAGTTTCTAGCCTGAAGCAGAGATGAGGAGCGGGCTACACAGGTTTTGTAAGCTCATTTCTTTTTAACTCCACACCCATTAATTTTCAGTCATCATTTTCAAACTTGACGTCAATTTGTCAGACTTCACACAGCTCCCTCTGGAGCCACAAAGGGTTTTAAACAACTGCTTTCACATATGCAGCTGTACTCCCCAATACTAACTTTGATGTGTAAAATCAGTGGAGTTCCCTTTTGCTATAAATTTGGGGTGCTCAGGCCAGTTAGACTCACTTCTCATCCTTCTCGATACCGACAGTGACCTCACAGCCGGGAAACACCTTGGCAGCCAGGACAGGTGAGATGCAGCAGAGACCGATGGGTTTCCCCTCGCCATGAAATGCCTGCAGCGTGGCCTTGACCTCGTCATTAACAGAGCAGTCCTTCCCCTGCACTGCCCATGTGCAGAGGTTCTTCGCTGCCCCAAAACCACCTATGAGACATTGCAAAAATTTGATTATTCAGGTCATGGAGAGATGTTTTCAGTCATGAATATTAACTGGTAAACTTAAGTCTCATGGGGCTTTAAATCAGGATGGACACAATCTTTTATTAAATTGAGTGCCTCCAGGACTTTGCAGTGTATCAACAAAGCAACACAGCATGATGAGATCCTGGTGGTAAGGGAGCAGGCTATCGTGTTGTAGTGAACAAACCTGGGAATATAATGGCATCGTGGTCTTTGACACTGAGCTTAGACAGGTCCTGGATGTTTCCACGGGCCAGCCTTGCACTCTCCACCAACACGTTTCTCTTCTCCTCAGACGGTTGGCCTTTCAGGTGATTCACCACGTGCATCTGGTCGATGTTTGGGGCAAACATGTTGACCTGCAGTGAAAAAGCAAAGGCGACGACTGGTTATAGTTTTTTTTAATTAGCAATTAATTGAAAGAAATGTCCATCACAATAAGTACATGAAATCCAACATGATGTTTGCTACTTGTTTGTTTGGTCAGACCAACATTTTCTAGTCTAAAGATATTCAATTTACTATTACCTAAAAGTGAAACAAGGAGGATAGTAAAAAGACTGAAACTTTGGCTGACACACACTTTATTTTTTTGTCTAACTTGGACTGCTGAAGCCTCATAATGGCTTTTGTTTTCCCATCAATGCTGCTTGTCCAACCCAGTGGAGTCCTCAGCACCAAACATAACTGTATTTCCATTTGCTGCAATAAATGATTAAATCTATGACGAGTGTTCCTGGCTGAAACGGCTTTATTCAGTGATTTTACCAGTTTAATTCACCTGGTCCGTTTGTTTAGAGAGGAAGGGACCTCTGTGGATGATATGGCTCCTGGTACACACCTCCTGAACAATGAACACTGAAGGAATTCTAACCAGGAGAAGTTTCAGCTGGTTGCAATCTGCAGTCCTCACTGCTAGATGCCCCTAAAGCCCCTTTTAAAAAGTTATACACAATTTGTGTAACTTCAGCGACCAGAGTCAGAGTGCATCAACAATGTGAATCACAGTCTGAGCTACATGACCTGACCCCAAACCCTGCAGCATGTGTATTAACTTTATGTAGTCACAAACAATAAAAATAATGAAAGAGCAAACATGTTGCACTCTATCAGGCCACACAGGAAGCTCCTGATAACAAAGTGATGTATATAAATGTGCATATATCTCAAATAAAACACACAGCACAGTCAATGCAATACTTGCAGATCAAACCAGTCTCAACGAACTTACACTTGCACCTCCTCTGCTCAGGTGGACCAGAACAGCGGAGGCCTCGTGGATCTCACTGCCATCATAAACCCCGCAGCCCGCCAGCACCACGGCCACGCGCTTACCCATCTGTGTCGTGTAGTAACTTTTATTGACTGTCTGGACGGTCCTGAATGTCAGCAAGTTACGACCACAGTGGTGCAGCAGGGTGAGCATGGCGGACTGTCAGCGGAGAGGACGCCCCCTTCTTCTACGTCTTCTTCCTCTGCGCTAACAAGCTAACGGTTGGTCGGCGCCATCTTGTGTCTGAACCTGAGCACTGCTGCAACAAGTGGAACACTGAAAGGGCTCTTAACGTCTGTTTTGTTCGTATTAACAAGTCAAAATTGTTCTTCTTAACTATAGACGGTAGAAATAAAGATAAAAAAATATATAAAAATAAAGTAAAAATGTCTTAACAAGTAAAAATATAACGCGTTAAGACGACGGAAAACACCCTGTTAACAAGTACATTTCTAACGTCTTTTAACCAGAGCGATGGATAAGAACATTTAAATAAAGTAAATAATAAATAGTAAATAATAATAATAACAATAATAATAGTAAATAATTAATCTTATTTGTTACCTTTTGTCCTTATCTATCACTCTGCTTTTAACGTTTAATATTGGGTGCAACCATTTCACCAGTTTCGGAGGGGGAGCTGATTAATAGTATTCGGTTTACATTGTATTCACAAAAGAGTCCACTAGATGGCAGAATTAAATTAGAGTACATAGGGCATAATGTTTACTCATCTATTGCATCTATTCTGAATATGTGTTAGTGATTTGCCTTAATTCTCTCATGTTTTTTTTCTACTACTTTACTTATTAATTACTGATTTAAATATTGCTTTCTTTTCTTCTCTAATTTATTTTCATTATATATATATAATTATTATTATTATGACTATCATTATTATTATTATTATTTTTATTATTATTTATTATATATCTAGTAATTGATTCAATATAATCTTGTCCAAGTTAATCCTAGGGTATTGCTCTCAAAAGTGACACTATATTTTATTTTCTGCATTCATTGATTTCTTTTTAATATTTAATTTTGTATAAATCTATTTCCACATGCATTCATATTTATTTATTTATTTATTCATTCAGTTATTTAATTTTTTAAACTGTTTTATGCATTTATTGATTTCCTTTTATATTTAATTTGTATTAATTTATTTCCACATGCATTCATATTTATTTATCTATATTTTTAAACTTATTTTCTGGATTTATTGATTTCTTTTTCTATTCAATTTTGTATTAATTTATTTCCACATGTATTAACATTTATATATATATATATATATATATATATATATATATATATATATATACATATATATATTTATTTATTTATTTATGTGTTTATTTATATTTTTAAACTTTTTCTTGCATTTAATGATTTCTTTTAATATTTGATTTTGGATTAATTTATTTACATGGGTGTTAATATTTATCTATATTTTAAAACTTTTTTCTGCATTTATTGATTTCTTTTATAATTCTTTTTGTATTAATTTATTTCCACGTGTGTTAATATTTATTTATATTTTCCTGAATGTATTGATTTCTTTTTATATTTATTTTGTATTAGTTTATTTCCGCGTGTATTCATATTTATTAATTTATTTATTTATATTTTCAAACCTATTTCTGCATGTTTGTACAACTTTCACGTGGGTAACTTCCGTCATGTGATTTTTTTTTTTTTTTTTTCAAATCATCAACAAAACCACGTGACCAGTAATGAGGAAGTCCGTGCAGAGGGATCATGGGAGCGCTTTCTGGCTGAGACGCTAACTTCTTCTTTCCTCTGTCAGTTTTTGGGGCTCTAACATGACTCACTCGGAGGCTGCTGTGTGTTTAAACCTGCTGCTGCTGCTGTTTCTACGTGTTCTTGCTGAGTTCAGTCATAATGGACAGCAGCAGTGGCCCGTTCCCTACAGGTAGGAAGACATAAACCTTTACTCTACATGCTGTTTCTGCTCTGTTGCGATAGATTCAGCTAGAAAATAATAACGTATCTGTTTGGTGAAAGTTTAAACGTTAAAGTTTCTGACCTAACTTTCGATTGACTAAGTGTTCGGATAAGATTATTGTTCATTATTTAGTGTAAATGGACTTTTAGCTGATCTGAGGTCCAAGTTATGTGTGGTGCGTTCATATGACTTTGGGAACTCTGGACTCTGGAGCATCTCAGCAGCACATGATAAATCTAATTTGAGTGACGTGTGAGACAACAAGTTTTGAACAATGGCTGTTTTGAATTTGATCAGTGGGGGAAAAATAGGTACAATTACTCAAATACTTAAGTTTAATTGTTAAATACTTGTACTTTACTTGAGTATTTCCATTTTATGGTACTTTATACTGTGCTGTTACAACACCACATGTCAGACACAAATATACCTTTATTTACTTGCTGCTTTCTAGATTAATTGTTACATCAATAAGACATGATTGATACCTAGGGGGAAATTCTCAAACTATCCAGCAGTATTTTAAGTTAATATATAAAATATGAATAAATGAAAATTATCCCCACATTCATAGCCTGCAATATTAAAGTGATGCACACACATTAATGCTTCAATAATCTTCATCCACAGACGGTTTGATCGTCGCCCTGATGTGGACTCTTACTGTGAAGCCCTCTACCCGTTCTGTCCCACTGGAGACAGAGATGGACGGATCCCCTACATGAGAGACAGCGATGTCATCTCAGTTTATCGACTGCAAACACCCGTGTGGGAATTCAAGTATGGAGATCTGCTGGGGAAAATTGTAAGTACGTTTAATCCTCTTGTTATCAGCTGATATTTCACCATGTTGAGGTCACTTTCTGTAGAAACGCATCAAAAAACCTGGTGATGCTGCTGAAGATACATCATCTTTATGTGCTGTAGTTTAATTTTGGACTTATTGGACTAAAATCAGAATAAATCTGAAGGAATATGCTGTCTGTATGTTGTAGTCCTGAATAAAATCACAAAAAGAATTAGTGTCATACTGGAATTTCTAACTTGGATACAATTCGGATTGCAATGGTATACCTCTTTCAAGGTATACTGTGATATTAATGTTGATGGTTATCATACTGTGTATATTATTTTCTAAGGGGAGACTTTTTCTACATGGACATCCATTTAAAAAATGGTTTCAAGTTTCAAATATAGTAATTTAACATTTGTTCAACCAGCAATAACCCTTCCATTTCCATTACTTTAAGGGCCATTCTGACTGATAATGATAATAATTCTGTGATACTGTGATATCCTCTGAGATGGTTATCGTGCTGTGAAAATCTCATACCGTTGCAACCCTAGATACAATAAGTTTAGAGAAGCACATATGTCCAGACAATAAAAAATCAATTAATACATTTTTAAAAACTACTGGACAAGAGATCATCCAAGAGAGGAAAAAAATAGAGTCCACACACCAGACTATGCTCCTGTAAGTATTTCATTTCATTTAATTACCGCAGACTTTAATACAGTACCCTGGAAAAATATCAATACCATTTTGATACCATGGAGAACATTGATATTGAAGGCATAACATTTAAAAAAGGTATTAAAAGATAAAAATAACAAGGCTATAACATAATGACAGTGACTTTGATTTTCTTGGTTAGTAGCAGAGAACAGCAGAATGAATGTGAACGTGCAGCTGGCACAGGTGTGTTGATACTGCAGAAAATCAGTATTGGAACTGTTTGAAATATTCAGAATTATGTATATTGATAAATGAATATTTTTGACAACACTAAAAATAATTTGTCTTTTTTGTTGAAAGCAGAAATTAGTTGGAACTGTTATTTTTCTTTTTGTATTATCATTATTAATTTTATTATTATTATTATTATTAATATTATTAATATTAATGAACTTGAAAATCGTAGTTTTCAAGTTGAAATAAGAAATGTGTCACTGTGTAAGGATTTTGTTTTAAATGTACCTTTTTTTATTACGTAAAGTAATTCATCCTGTGTTCACTATTGATTAATTTAAGTATTAAAATTAATCAAAATTAATAAAAAACAAATTTAAAAAATGAATAATAAACAAAATAACAATAATAAATAAAATAAAATTAATTAATATCAGTATTGAAATACAGCTTTTGAGCTTTTGTCAGTGAAAAATATTGGTAAAATATTACCAAATTACCAAAAACATAGCAGAGCTGTTAAAATGGAAGTGCAACTTGTGACTTTATTCATAGAAACACAGCTGCTCACTCTCTCCAGATGTCTGTACACACACACACACACACAGCTAATGTAATGTTTCTGCTCGGTTCACAGCACATCATGCACGATGCCATCGGGTTCAGCAGCTCAGAAACTGGGGCCAACTTCACTGTGGAGTGGTACGAGCTGTTTCAGCTGGGGAACTGCACCTTCCCTCACCTCAGACCTGACATGTACGCTCCTTTCTGGTGCAACCAGGGAGCTGCCTGCTTCTTTGAAGGCATCGATGACTTACACTGGTCCCAAAATGGCACCTTGGAGAAAATAGGAGAACTCACAGGTGAGACTTCATCTTGTGTCTTTGCTCATAGAGGCCAAAATAAAAGTGAGAGTGGACACCTGCGGCCAATTTAGAGTCACCAGTTAATCAGTATGTCTTTGGACTGTGGGGAAAACTGGAACCAAAGCTTGGACTCTCTGCTCGACACCTCTCTGGAATTAAAATACTTTAATATGTCTTTGTCCAGGAAACCAGTTCAACGACGTGGCCCAGTGGATCCAGGACGACAACGAGACCGGGATCTACTATGAGACGTGGACTGTGCTCTCCGACCCCGGCCCCAACGCCACAGTGTGGTTCGAGTCTTACGACTGCTCCCAGTTCGTCCACCGCACATTCAGGAAGCTGACCGAGCTGGGAGCCAAGCTGTCCAGCAGGTCACAAACCAACTACACCAAGCTCTACCTGTACAGCGGAGAGCCCACCTACCTCGGTAACGACAGCGCCATCTTCGGACAGCCCGCCCTGAAGAATCTGGCCGTGGACATCCGTAAATTTTACCACACGTTCAGACCGCACCAGTCGTTCACAGAGGCGGTCATCAGTCTGCTGGAGGCGTATGAGAAGGTGGTGTTGGACAAGAGCTTCTACCTCTACTACAACTTCGAGTACTGGCATCTGCCCATGAAGCCTCCATATGTGCGTGTTACATATGAAGAGGTGCCTTTACCATGACATAAATAATTAATGTTTTTGTTTATTAAGCCAAAACCAAAGATTTTAACAACAAGAAGCAAAGACAAACATCAGAAGTGCACGTTTCAGAATTTAAAACAGTGACTGAGAAGTTATTCTTGCTTCATGAATGACTTTAACAAATTATTAATCCAGCTTTTTTCAACCATTTAATGCGCATAAAACATTTTTTATTTTAAATTGTGCTGTTTACATCCATTTGTCAGCTTGCAGTCCTCCTCTTCCCTCCCTCTGTTGGTGCACTGCTGCATTTGAAAGTCAAATCTTGAGCCAACATGTACGAGAAGTCCACTAAATGGACCCTGTGGTGAGATTATTTCTATTTATTGAACAAAATAGTGCTTGAGAAATTTTCAGTCAATGCTATAACTGATTAATTGACTACTCTTTTTCTCTGTATGGAATGTGACCAGTCTGTATCGATCAAATGTCTCATAGCGGGAAATGTGTGCAAAGTTTATTCTCTAGAGGTTTTCACTGGAGTTGGATTGCTAGGCAACAGCTTGGATCCATGTTTACTTCCTGACAGATGATGTCATTCACAAACACAGCAAAACATTCCCACAGGAAATACAAAGAGACCCATTTACAAGGTTTATGATGTCAAGTTTGGCAGGGTCTATGTGCATGAGATGGGATGACGTGTTGTAAGTTTTTCTGCACCAGTTGAAGAGGTCAGATGTTTTCCCAGCTCGTGCAGGTACTTTAATACTGTAAACTACTCAGGTACTGGAAGAAAAGGGATTCTTTTAACACAAAAGAGAAAAGAAAATACTTACTTTATGAATTTTTCCATCTATAGAAACAAACTACTCACAGTTTACAGTAGTGAAATAATTATTCCCTCCATCATGACAACTAAAGGACAGAAAACTACATCAGAAGTTTTTCTGGATCTGTCGTGAGTATCATGAATATCGTAACTATCCCATGTCATACTCTTAAACTATTGCAAGTTGGGCACATTTCCCAGCAGAGGTTCTGAGATGTTTGATAAATACAAACACAAAGTATTGCAAATGCACAGGAAGTGACGCTCACCAATGTGACTCCAACAAGGACTGTATGTTCTGCATTTCTAATATTTTAGTGGTATTTTCAGATGTTTTTACGCTTTAACTCCAAATGTAAGCACTAAAGATACTTTTTGATTATTAGGATTTTGCACTGATGTGTCACATTAATATAGTGTCAATTAATCAGCTCATCAGGTGTGGCCTTAATGTTTAACATTCAGATTTGTTCAGGTTAATTGTATGTATAGATTTTTCCCCCCCCTGTTAAATATGTCAACTTGGTTTTCAATTTTTTTTAATTGCATAACATTTCACAGAGCCTACTCGTGCATTTTATTTAATAACTGTAATGACTGGAGTGTTTAGAAAACAATAAAATGACATGCAAAGTTTACATTCACAAATTTTTATTAACCAGTATAAGATCATATGTCCAAAACAATAAATTTAATTTCAAGACAGGTGACCAGTTAAGCAAAGTAGACAAAGCATTTGTCATACAGAAGCAAAACTAAAAGGACAGCGTTGTCAACACCAGTTTACTCCTAATGAAACTTCACTGGAGGACTCTCTGTAAAAATCAGGTTCAAATGACAGTCGCTGACGACACACCTCATTAAGATGCCTCTTATCTGTGTTTAACTGAATTCTCCCAATAAAAGCCAATAACAGGAAAATGATTAAACCAGTACAGTACTGAGACACAACCTTCACTTTAGAGCTGCTGTCACCGCAACCGTTAAACGCACTGCACAAATTCTGAGAGATAAATCAGGAGATATGTTACTGTACCACTGAGATGCTAATGCACGAGAGCACAGACGATCAGCACAGGTATCTAACGTCAGTGATAAAGACACCGATTACTCATCAATAGACTGTTAGGTCAGTCCAATGAAACTAGAGTTTGCACTTCCTGCAGCGTGTGTCTCAGTTTTAATCTACGTTACTGTTTGGTTACATGACGTGTAGTACGACAAGGATCGAAGGAATGAAGTCTGGTAGAAAACGAAAATCTAGATGCCGTTGACATGCGGTGTGGTCCAAAAGTTTGTCCACTACTGATAACTTTTTAATGAAAATACATATGATGTCGAATTATCTATCTTCTGATGACATGTATTAATGACATTTTTTAATAGTTTGATTGTGATTTTTGCTAATAATTTCGTATTATTTGATTGACTTTCTACCCCTTTCTGCACGTTTTTCTTTTATTTTGGCGGGTTTTTCTTTAAGCCTGAGAAAAGTTTCATCCGATGTTAAATTAACTTTCACATGAATTTGATCAGATAGAATCAGATCTGGTGACTGTGAAGAGAAAGCCATAGAGGTCAGCACTATTTCTCTTCCTGAAATTCAACAGCTGTAGACCTACTATGGGTTTTTTTGTGCCATTTGAGAGTGCAGGGTTTGATTTATTAACATGAGTGTAACCTTTAAGCAGTGTTGGAGACATCACTAGTATTACCTTTTCCTTTCAACACATTACTACTAAAATGTCAGTAATATTACTACAGTTACCCCCAAAATAAACTTATAACAGCCTTACTTTTGTTGTCACCCCCTACTGATTTGAAAGTCAACCAATTACATCCCTGACTTCATTTTCAAAATCATCGCACATGCACGTCACCAAGCAGCAAGCATGTCTGAAAGATGAAAACATTTACATTCAGGAGCTGAAAATATTGCCATTACTTATATTTTGTCAGGAGAAAAGATGACAAGAACGTCATCGTTCCAGTTAGTCGTACTAAGACTATTTCCACAGTGAAAAACACAACCTCAAACCTCCTGAACCACCTAGTATGACCGACAGTGCAATCACATAAAGCTTGCAGAAATACACCCTCCTTGTAGGATGGCTGTAGCTCTACCCTGGCTGAACACCCAGAACAGGATTTTAATCTTGGACAGCTGCAGGCTAACAGGGTTTCACACATATTTTTACCAATGAATTTTCCAAACTTTTCCACAAATTTTCCATAATAATGTATTCTGTTTGCATTACTTTTTAAGTAGTTTAAAACAGGTTGGCAGACCTTTGTGCCGCCTTTTGGTTGTCTTAATGTTTTTCCTTTTAGCATGGCTGACCACAGCTCCTCCCCCATGTTGGAAACGTCAAACGTTTTGGTGCAGCTATGGTCTGCCTCTCTTTTGAGCCATGTTTTATATTTGTCATTTGAAAGCCATAAATTATTAAATTCAGTCTTCCCAGGCATTTGCAGATAAGATAACACTAGCACTTGCTAACTTTACTTGCTCATTAGACATTCCCACCACCAACTGGCTGCATATGCTGATGTGTATCATGTGACACTACTGACATTTCAACTGTCACACAGCGCAGCACAAGATTTTCAATTAGTGATACTAGAAACTTATTTTAAATTTAAAAAAAAAAATGTTTTGGGATTTTCATTGACATATTTTAAACAAAAGCCAAAACAATTTATGTTCAAACAATCAGTTAACTCCAAACTATTTCCAGACCAGAAAAACAGGATGTACCTGACAGTGGGAAAGCTTGTGGCCAAAATGTGATGAATAAAAAGTTGCCTATCTCCATGACTGACTCTCTATTTTTCAAACAGCTCCTTGCTAAAATACCGGTCACAAGCAACAGAGCCCTGATAAAAAAATAATTTACAAGCTGTCCAGCCTCAGCTGTGCTTACCAGAAATCATCCTGACATTTACACAGAGGTATGCAAGTCTGAAATTACAGAAGGAAAGATGCAATTAACAGTTTTTGGGGGTGTAGCGAAAAAGTAATATACCAAGTAGTATAACTAATTAATTTTATCAGGGAATAATGAGTAATATTACTTATAAGTAATACATGTTTAAAGTAATGACTCTGTTGTTTTGGATTAAAATTAGTTGTTAAAATCTCTCATTTGTTGATGCATGATTAAAAGCTCATGACAGTGGACTCTAAACTTGTGGACCACCCACATGCAACAAAATCGTAGTGACAGAGGTGAAACTGTCAAATCCAGAAAAACTACTCGCGCTGCTGGTCTTATCTGCTTGCTGGTTATTATCATGATTGCTTCTTTTGAATAACTGAAAAACACAAATTAATTACAAAAGCAGTATCCATATCAATAAATTACATAGCTCATCTTCTCTAGTGACTACAGTATGAAAAAGATCCATCTAGTAAAGGATAACTCGCACTCTGGTTTTATAAAAGACACAAGCCGCCGGTTAAGGAAACTTCAAACCCTGACAGAGGGCGAAATAAAGAAATAAGTGCATTTCTATTCAGAATAATCAAACACACAGCATTTTATATACAGAATCCTTTTGACTTCCTTCTTAAAGGAAAAAAACTTTTGTTTCACTCATCTGACTTGCCAAATCTCTTTCGACTGAAATGAATGGATGTTTTATGGTCAGGGGCGATGTCTGCAAAGATAGTGTTGGTAATGACAACATGAATACTGCATCCTCTCCTGTATGTACGATGTGGTTGCATGATACAGAGCAGAACGTGGGCTAACAGGAGGGCAGGTATTCACAACATAGAGCCAGGGTTTAGAGCTTGAACAGGCAAATAGCAGAAGATACAAATGAAACCTCTTAATAGGGAAATAAACTCATTTAATGCACCTGGGACACACAGAGGGTTCAGACCTGATCAGACAGAGGGCGCATTTTGTAGCTTGCTGCGTCTTTTTTATTATTGTTGCAACCACGAACCGCTAATTTGTTGTGAGGCTAATTCGCAGATCTGTATCTTAAAATCTGCGTAAAAAATGGACAGGCAGAGGGCATTTGGGAACTGGACACAGGTCAACGGAGACCTGTGTGGGTACATGAGACCCTCAGGAGGGACCAGCAGCTGGTCCAGGAGCTTCACGTGGATGATGGTTGGTTCAGGGTTTATTTGTGGACACTTTGACAACCTGCTGTGAAGCGTCGGGCCTAACTACAGCTGAGAAAACATTATAAAAGTAGTTGAGGCTACAAATTGGTCAGATCAAGATGTGTCTTGCAGCTTGACTAATAGGGCGATGATGAAAGTGAGCATTAGCTTAAGAGGATGGTCACACGTGAGTGAAATTATCATTGGCAAATATTTGCCGCCCGTTCACTTCCCTTCAATGCGAGCAAAGGGGGCAAATACAACATTTGCTTCCGGCCAAAGCAAATTCGCATCTTCACATCACGTGGAGTTCAAATTTAGTGAAGTCACAGCCTCAACCCATGGCAAAGAAACATGTGTGGAGCAGTCACTGATTGTTCCTGTACCCAATGGGCTGATGCTGTATGATATTGGCTATGAAAAACTCAAACAGCATGGGAGATGCGTCAGGAGACAGGCATGGAACCTAACAACACTGAAAATATCAGATTTTGCTATAGTCATTTTAGCAAGCTAGCTAACATTAGCGAGCAAGCTAGCTTTCCATGTGCATCAAATCGGCGCTGCACACATTCAGCACGAATATCGCCTCAGCAGGCGATGGTCACGCTCGCCTGCATGCACCAACACTTTACACCCCCACAGAAGGCCTGCCTCTCAGTTCATTTGATTGGACAACAGGAAAAAAATGCCACTCATGTCATTCGCTTTTCTGCTCAGAGTTTCTATTTTTTCATCTAATAGGCGTTCAGGGTGCACCTACAAAAATGTGAGGCACTCAGCAAAGCAAAATCAGCGAGCGATACGGTTCGCACTGATTGAAAACAATGAGGAAAAGTTGCGTCAGGCTGGAAAAACACGCTCTGTCTGATCATTCCCAGGGTGCATTGTAAGCAAATAGCTACAGAGACAAGTCTATTGAATTATTGCGAAGCAATCTCTACCTCCAAATTCAAACTATCTGTGCACTATCTATATTTACATAAAAAAATTATATCTATTTTTTATATGAGTAATTATAACTCTATTACTTCAATAAACTGTCCACAGTATCTGATTCAACAGAACCTCAGTACAGTGTGAGTAATCATCATTGAAAACTGGGTCCACCTACTAAATTTAAGCATTATAAAGATTATTTTCGTTCGGTCAAAGGGACTTGTTTTGTCCCGCTTATCATTTGGTATTTATTTAAGGTGCTTAAAATAATCTACTGTACAGAACCCTTCTTTGAAACTAAACTGAGTAATTCATTTGTCCAGCCAATCGATGTGCTATGCATGAAAAGAACAAAAAAATCTGCATAATCAGGAGAAAATAAAAACCCATGACATCAACACTGTACACCTTCACGTCACAAAGATAGAGACCTATATACACATTTTACTGTCTCCCTCGGCCAACTTCCAACATTTTTAACAATCATGTCTTCTATTTTGATGCATGACTGAGCTCAGGCGAGGAGGAAAAGCAAGATGTCGTCAACACCACTGCCGCTGTCTATGACTGAATTAAAATGGCGGTGTCGGACCCAGCCACTTCTGCAAAAATTAAGTGAATCCTCCCCTTCGACTACACCTGCAAAACACCTTCTGTCACATGCTATGTACAAATAACATCACAGCCGTTTGAAAACGTCCAATGCCATATTTTGTTAGAGTGCAGATCTGCTATCTCAGACAGGCCAAGTGGTAGTGTTACAACATGCAACTGTGCACCTAATCGTCTCAAATGACTCCACAATGTTAAAAAAAAACGTTTAACACACACTCACATATGCATACATACACATACACTCATCTCTCATATATAGATTATCACAACCAAGCTACAATGTCCATATAACTCAATTTGCAGTTATAAAAACATTGTTTTTTAGTCAATATTTCCACCTACTGGTCTGTGCGCTGATTGTTCAATATGTAAAGAAGCCGGCTTCGCGAGTTCTGTCTTCAGATTAGGCAAAACAGGATTCCACAGTCTATTTTGAAGCTAGCAGGCAGAGATTTTTGTGGTGTTTGCATGTCATGATAGCATTGTGTAGCAGTCAGGTGCAACATCACATCACTGCCCTACCCTACCCTCCACACAGGAGCTTAGCAAGTTTATGCCCTCCATGTTAGCACCAAACATTCCACTACAGCTGAGCATTTAAAGGCTTTTCTATGCAAACATGGAGGCCATGAATGTTCCACACCACGACACTAGACGCACTGAACTCTGTGTGCCTCTTTGGCTTCGCTTTACCAGGTCGGCATCATGTCCGGGAACCAGACGCGGCCCAGGTGCTTTGAGACCTCCCAGTGGATCTCATCCAGGGAGTATTTGTGATCTGGAATCAGCACCTCCTCCATGATGGACAGCTGAGAAAGCCTGCGCCCACACATCTTGACAAACTCCACAAATGCGCTGCAGGACACCTCGCACTCGCCCAGGCCGATGGCTGACAGCTGGGTGCAGTGCTGGGCGATGCGGATCAGCTCCTCGTCCAGAGGACGCAGGCCGTTGGCGCACACCACCAGCTCCACAAGACGAGGGCAGTGAAGTCCAACGCGGCCCAGCACCTCCTTACTGACTGAGCGGCCGAAGTAGAGGTGCGTGACCGGGATCTCGTCATTAAAGAAAGGGACAAACTCATCCTCATAGAGGAAGAAGTACATGACCAGGTTGAATTTGGGCGAGTGCCGCACCATGGCATCCCAGCTGCTCTTCTTGATGGTGTGGAAGTGCTGGCCGGGGTTCTCACTCACGACGTCGATCCGCAAGTGTTCCAGGTGGACGTGTTTCTCCGAGGACAGGGCCAGCAGGAGTTCATCACTCAAGAGGTGGTAGTTTAGTGCAAGCTCTCTCAGGCCGTGACACTGGTCTGCCACACACAGGATCCCTGCAAACATGAACAGATTTTTTTAATCCAACTCATTGTGAGTTTTTCTCTTTTCTGCAAAGGATAAAGAATTCCTGAAAACACGGCGAGTAACAGTGGTGAAAAATAGGGAATGTGCACGATTAGTCAGGTAGTCGATCAAATGTTGCTACCCTCACTAATTGGCACCGGAAATACTAGTTGGTTGATCTTATAACTAAGATACCCAGAGGAAAATAAGTTTGGATTAGCATGCAACTAACTAGCAGCTCTGATCATCAACGGCTCTCCCTCTCTCTGTCTGCATTTCACACACACACAAACACACGTGCTCTCTGACTCAGTGGATGAAACCACGGACAGCTGCGTCAACGCGGAAAGAATGTCCGAGACACACTTACACTGCCTGGATGTCTTCTCACTAGGCTGAATGAGAGTGGTGCTTTTGGGCGTGTGGGAGATCCTGAGAAGCCTCGACATGTGTGTGTCAATCTGCATGCACACTCATGCATGACAGAGTTAGCGCAAGTGTTTTTGAATAAAGATGAGTCAGGACGTTAAATACACTGTAACTTTGACTAAGTGAGTTGTCATGTTTTGTAGGATAATGTGCCATGTTCTTAATGCATGGTGCAAAACATCTGGGAATTAAGTCATTAGGAATATCCCTGGTGATAAATATTGCTCCTGAACAATTCAAAGGTCGACTGTATTCGCCAGAAATGTTGCAGTTGAATCAGCAGTCATTATCATGCTGACAATTAAACACCAGTTCCAGGAAAATGTATGCAAGAGGGAGAAACAGAATACAGTTCATTCACAATATATCATACGACTTCTGCCTTTCCACCACATGAAATGACAACACTGTACGAGGGCAGACCAAAAATTACAGGCTCTGAATAAGCCACTGGATGGAAAACACACACAGCCTCGTGACTCATATTTTTGAAGTTAAATCGAAAACATATGACTGAAAGTGCAACACAGACATGGCTTGAAAATAGGGCTGCCACTAACGATTATTTTCATTGTCGACTAATCTGTCGATTATTTCTTCGATTAGTCGACTAATCATTTCATCGAAAAAATGTGTTAAAATGTTGAAAAATGTCGGTCTGTCTCTCCCAAACCCCAAAATTATGTCATCTAATGTCTTGTTTCATACTCACGCCAAAGGGTTTTAGTTCACTGTCACAGGAGTGTGTGTGAAGCTGCCAATATCTGAATGTAAGAAGCTGCAATAAGAGTATTTTGGGGTACTTTTATAGTGCTTTTCTATGAAAAATGACTCAAACCAATTAGTCGCCTACTAAAATAGTCACCGATTATTTTAATAGTCGATTAGTCATCGATTAGTAGATTAATCGTGGCAGCCCTACTTGAAAATATTTTGCTTTGAATATTATCCAAAAACCACAATAAAAAACAAAACAAAACAAACATGACAAAGCTGCTTCTTCTTATCTTAAGCACTAAAACAGCTACTAAAGACATTGCGCTCTCTGTACCTGCAGGGGAGACGTGAGGGCAGCTGCTCATTTTCAGCAGTTTCAGGGTGTCACTGTTGTTTGCCACAAGCACCTTCAGAGATGGATCATCGACCGGCGTGTCGTCAATCTTCAGTGAAGACAACGATTTGGAGTTGACAAACACCACGGTCAGAGCTGAGATGAAATGAGACTGTGGAGGGATAAAGACAGCAAAAGACAAGTATAATAATCAATAAAAAACTAACATGATAAATTTAGATCACTACATTTATAACATTTCAAAGTTCATGTATTTAAAGGTTTAGAATACAATGAGCAAACGTCTTTTTCTCACGCAAGCCTGTCCAGATCTGTTATTTACTTCCAGATTTAGAGAGATATCTTTTAAGATGTGGCAAACAAGTTAAACAAGGTGAGAACACATTGCAACAAGTCTTTGTGTCCATTGTGTGGGTGCATCAGCTGCCGCACTCTGCCTCCTCAGGTTTGGTCAACAACTACTAACTGAACAATTGCTCTTGAGCCTTGGTGCACTTCATTGTACCTCAAGTGTGATAACTACAGGATGTGTGAGCCATATAAAACAGAACCGCACCTGTATTGTAGACTGTACATGTGTGAGTGGACATGTGGTGACAGCTTCCCAGGGTAGTTTGATTTTTAAAGAGTTCATAAAAAGAATCTCACAGTGCACAGAGACAGACAAAATAAAACTTGCAGAAATAACATCCTGTGTCCTTCTGAGGCCCTGGAAGCAATAACATCTTTGTCCTTGGCTGTGCATGGGAACAGACGCTGCTTTACAGCCGCATGCTCAGATAAGAGGAGAATGCAAAGCCTATCCAGTCAACATGCTGAGTCTCAGCTTTAAGGACACCACCATAGAAAGGCATTGGCAGTGTATATTAAAATTTAATTCTAAACTACAGTGACAAGAATTCCTTTGATTTTCCTCATATATCTGACTCAGCCCCCTTGGGGATAAAGTTAATTGTACCTTTGGAACCTCCATGAAACTGGGCCTGGCTGTTGAGATGAGCCCAAGGGTCTTCAGTGAGCAATTCACCAACTGTGAAAGGATGTCACATGCTGCTTCTGCAGACTCTGTACTGCTGTCCACCTGGAAAAGTACAAGCAAAGACTGAACATCACTTCAGGAACATGAACGATCGTGCCTGCAAATTGTTCTGACACTAAAGCCCAGTGTCAGAACTCATATTCTGACACAGACACAACCACTTTTCCACCCTTACCTTGAAGCTGACATACTGCAGGTGGTTGGAGTGCCTCTTTATGATCTGCTTGATGAGGTCTGGATGTGTGGCTTTCAGGTAAGAGCTGGCTGGCTGGTTGAGCTCAAACTCAAAGCATCTCCACAGCTCAGGCATGTGGAAAGCCTGGTTCCACCCGCGGCACACCTGAGAGGCATAAGCCCGATCCAGCAGTGGAAGGTACTGGAAGACGTGTAGCAGGAGCTCCTGAGGCAGTCGTGCCCAGTCACTCTGTGGTGACTCACTGACCACAACTGCTTCTGACTCCTCGCCCGTCTGCTTCCGTACCTTCTTGCAAGCCTCCGGTGGGCTGTTACTGGAGGAGCTGTTGCTGTCCTCCTCTCCTCCTTTCATCCGCTTCATCTTGAAAAATGGAGATAATAACACTGTTAAAGTCCAGCACATAACTAGACAGCAATTATACAGATTTTTAAGTCAGTTCAGTTTAACTCCATCTGATGTGAAAGTAGATCCAAACAGTCACAGTTTCACCTTGCATGTTCCAAATTTCAATCCCCTCTCCAAATATATAACTTAAGATCTAGACATTCAGAAGGTTTCTACCTGGAGTTGCATTATCTGCAGAGGTCTCTCCTTCTCCAAAACAAACACACCCTATAATTTAAATGCTCACCTGTGCTCTGACATAGGCTGCTGGACTGTCATTCACTTAATGGTTATGTTAACCTTTGCATTTGTATTTATTTAGATACTTACCTACTTTTTACATTTCAAATTTTCACATGAATTTTACTTTTTAACACCTTCAGAGAAAAAAAATGGACTTCAAGTCACTGACTAATTAGCTTTAGCATTTGTGTTTTATATTATCCATAGCCGTCATTACTCCTGCACTGCCCTTACATATCAATTTAATCTCCTTACATTGCAATACCTGCACTGTCAAGATCTACATAAGCAGTATTGCCATTAGCACATCTATTTTATTAACAGCTCTGTAGTAGTCTTGGTGGTCAGACTATCATTTTCACAGCTTTTTCTTGTATGTTTTTAGTCATGTGTTTATCTTCTCTATTACCTTGCGTTTCTGTGTTTTGTATGTGTCATTAGTTATTGGCTGCCTAAATTTCCCTCTGGATCAATAAAATATCTATCTATCTATCTATCAAGTATAAAAATCACACCCTTTGATATTTCATGTAAATGTAGAGGTGTGCTTTCACTTGTAAATTTAAACATATGTAGATGTATCCATGAATCCTTTATGTATCATACAGCTGTTTCAAAGTGTGCGTCAATACTTACTGTTTTTACATTTTGATATGGATAGGTTCATTTTAGAACAAAATGAAACAGGGTATCTACAGGTATCTGACGCCTATATTAAAAATGCTTTATAAGACCTTTTCAAGATCATTTTTGAAGCAAATTTAAGATTGATTTTTGGACAAATAATGTTTTTTTTTCTTCTTCAAGCACTACAGGTAAGCAGTATATATGAAGTACCATGCAATGGTAGGTTTGATGTAGCAACATGGTTATTAAAGTGAGTTAGATTAATCTATATTTTGCCAACAGGTAAGTGCAAGAATGAATTAAAAAGACACTGTTTGTTTCAGATTTTCTAACAACAGAAATGTGGGCTTTCACGCAGGAGGCTTGACTCATCAGACAATGAGAAATTAAAAGATGGCTAAATTAAATAAGATAATATGTTTGTTGCATTTAAGATATCACAAAGTCTTATTCAAAACTATTTATTGACCTTTGAGGTCTTAAGTCTACTAAACTGAATTTAAGTCATTTTAAGACCTTTTAATGGACTGCAGACACCCTAGGAGAGCATGGTCAATATATGAAAGATGTAAATAGTTTAAGTTAGTTCCAGATTTTCTAAAAATATATATATATGAAGTTGTTTTATTACACAGTACCGTTACATCTGGCACTGCTTGTATCTGACACAATGTATCTGTCATCTGATATGACGTTAAACTACATTAGCCCGAGACCATGCTTGAGCATGTAACCGTCAATATATTGAAATTACACGCAAGATAAAACATTTCAATCAGTATCAAATAGCTGAAACTTAGCTATGTGCATCAATGACCGGGTTAAACTGAATGAAGGCATTGCTTACATGACTCACCGAGCTAGCTAACGCAGTGACAGTGTCAATTAAGGTAACTAGCTGTTAGCTTACTTAGCTAGTATTAACGTTAATTGTATTTTAAGCTAGCTATGAAACAAACTCGAGCCTCATAATGATATATAGTCCATATAATACTCGACACTTTAACAGAATGACCCGCAGTTAGTTTCCTACTGAGTTATTTCACTACAACTCAGCTAGCCAAAACAGCTAACCAAAACAGCTAGCCAGCTTTGCCACCCATCCTACCTTGTTGTTTACACACAGCTAGCTTGCTAGCTGTTAGCAGAAAAATCCGACAACTGACACTTGACACTTCAGCCCGGGCCCACGCTGGGAAAGCTCATCCGCACCAACCAGATAACACGCATCGGAACCCGGTAGCCAAGCCGTCTGACGCTAAAGAAGAGGTAAGAGATGTTTTCAATGAAGCGTGGCACCTCCACTCGGTTGACCTAATTCCTTCGCGGGAGTTGTTTCGGCCCCCCTGATTCTGAAATGGCGAAGTGTTGTTGTGACAGCAGCGGTGCATCATGGGAAATGCAAAGCGAAATGGCTGTTGGTAAAGATCGTCTGTGTAAGGAAGATGGCTCACTCTGTGGTTAAAATAATACACACATATGTCAGCCATTGTCTTGTCTTGTTTCCCTTTAATGGCGCTATCAACTCCAGAATAAGGGCTTTGTTTCAAGACAACATGGTTTCTACTCCTGCAGCAACATTTTATTATTTTTTATTTCATTTTAATATATATTCTTTTCTTATGATATTTACTGGAGGAAAGTTTGGTCCTTACAACAAGTTTCTTCTAACAAACAAGGGGAATAAGTTTAATTTAAATTGACCTACAGATTTTATCCAGTGAAACATTTCTTTATAATGTTAAATATTATAGATGTACATTGAACTTTTGGTCAGAAGTCACTGCATCTGTGTTTTTGTTCACATTATGTAAAAAGCTCAAAATAGAGATAATAAAAAAATATATATATATTTTCCTAAGTGAAAGGGACTCACTTTTAGATCATGTCAAACACACACCATCTTTTCCTTAATTTTTTTTTTTTCCTTTTTGATATTTTTAATGATTTACATATCATTTTGTTGTGATATAAAGAATTGGTTATCTGTTTCTGAATGAACTGATATAAATTGCAGCCACAGGCAGACTATGAAACAATGGGCCCCTGAGCCTGGACTTGTAGAGGGCCCTCATAACCGCCCCTAGCATAATAGCCCCTTCAGCATAGATGCAACAACCAGCCATTACAAAATACAGTTTGGCCCTGCCCAAGCAGGGCTCAAACATTGTTCCAAATAAGTCTGCACCAGGTTTTTATTTGTCTGCTGCAGAGTTGCATACAAGGCACCAGTCTACTTGCAAAAAAGAGGTCTACAGCTTATTTTTAGCTGGTTTTCCCATGTTTAAAAAGAATACAAATAATTTAAAAGAAATAATAATATAAATTGCTGTTAATGCTGTTTTTCTTTTGTGGGGTAAATACCTTTAAATCTGTAGGATCCCTAATTATTATATTTTTTCATAATATGAACACTTTGCACAGGAAGTCAGTTTCAATTAAATAAAAAAACAATGGAGAGGCAGAGACAGCGGCTTTTAAAAACACAATTCACCACAATAGGTGTTTGCTTTTGGCCCCTGGCCCACCATTAAGTTTCAGTTATGGTCCTCCAAGAATAAAAATTTGGGCACACCTGCTATGAAAGAAACCACAGGCCCACAGTTACAGCAGATAATTTAATTGAGACGTCACCACTCATTAATGACACCATGTATACTTTGCGAAACAGAGAACCTGGTTTATTACCATTCAACTCCATCCACCACAGATATTACAGAGCAGATTCACAAGTATTAAGCTTTTTTATATAACAGCAGCTGCTTTTTTCCACACTCTCTTCTCCCCGACCCCCCTGCCTCCTACTAGGGAAAAGCATTACAGGTGCACAATTTTATTTGGTGTGACGACTGGCCCCTCTAATCGTTCAGCTGTAATCAGTCTCACTGTGAGGTTCTTTGTTTGTTTTTGTATTACTGTAAGATTTTGGTACTCTTTTCTTTTTTTTTTCAACCAAGCTGCAAACAGGATTTACATCCACCGTCATTCACTGCAGGCGCCAGGCTCCTCCTTCTCGTGTCCAGACAACAGAAGAGATCTGACATTTAGAAGAGGGGGGGAATTACGACTGTCTACTGTATAAAAATGTACAGTGGCTTTATTGACATACATTCCATAGGTTAAACAGCTGCAAAATAGGAGGCACACCCAGTATTGCACTTCATTAAAAGTTCTGGCTCAAAACATAACCCAGAATATCAAACAAAACTGAAGTGAAGAGTAGCAACTTCGGAATACAGCTATTTTGAATAGTATCATTATATACAAGATTAGATAAATCGTACACTATTTTCCTCCCAAACATAGTATTCTTAACAGTCTTATCCACCTCCGCTTTTTTTGTCCGTCAACCCCGGATGCACTTGACAGTGGAGAATACTGTACAAGATTACGAAAAAAGTTTACATACAACAATATTTTAAATTTATAGTTAGGAAGCTGGAAATACGGCCTGTTCCGTTTGTTTTTTTTCTTTTCTTTAAATCAACGCTGATCCACAGTTGCCTTTAAGCAAATTTATTTCGTATTCAATGTTTAATCTTGTTACACTTCAGTGATCAGGAGGTGTGCAACGTCTATAGAAGCCGAGGGAATACAACGGCCGCATGCAAACACGTCACAAGATATTTTCTTTATTTTTTTTTTCTTCTTTTTTTAAAATTCTGTTGTTCATTTTTTTTTTTTCGTTCAGGTTACTCTGAATCCAAAGGAGCCACAGCCCATGTTTGTGGCAGAGCCCGGATACTGATGTTGGTAAGGAGAGCAGACCTGAGGACTCTTGGCGCAGGACAGAAACCTGGTCCAGTGTCCAGGAGACTTGACAATGCAAGAGCCAAGCTTCACGGCTGAGCTTCGGCAGCATCAGCCAGAAATCACAGTAGACAAACTGGTTTTCAGTAAAAGTTTAGAAGGTGTGGGCATTTCTGCACACCCCACAGCCCAGGGCGAACTCCTCCCCCGTTGGTGGGTGAACCACATGCAAAGGGCACTCAGTACCCTCCAGCTGCTTGCCTTTGGGCCCTGTAATAAAAATGACAAGGATGACATTTTTCTCTTTTAGTTATTTGCTGTCAGTCTAAATGATTTATTATTTTCCAGAAAAGTGTAGTCAACAGAATTGTTAAGCACCTGCAGGACAATGAGGCAGCTCCTCCTTAGGGACACTGGTCATCCTCTGGAAGTCATCATGGCAGGCGTTACAGAAGTGTGTGGTGCCAAAGCAGAAGAAAACAGCCACCGAGCAGCAGTACCGGCATTTATACTCCAGGAAGTCTGTGCCGTGCTTGGAACACATCTGGTGACAAGTAAAGAAGAATCATCAGAGGAAGAGTAAATTTAAGCATTAGGGTTGGGTACCATTCACGTTTGAACCAATACTGGTATCTGGTAGTTGACCGATTCTGGTCTGGCATCAAGACATGAAACAACAGATTTTCGGTTGAAATAACAAACAGCAAATGTGCGCCAAAGAGGGACAAACGATTAACCAATCAGCGCCTTTCTCTCTAGTCTCCTGCACAGACAGGAGTTGAGTGTCGCTTAACATGCTTGTTTGAGGGAGCAAAGTGGGGCATGCCTTCTTAATATCGCCTGACATCGTAGTTTGTTTCTTCACTCCACTCCACTCTTACAACCCTGGCATATCAGGTACATTTTCATGGCTGTGTGGGTCTCCTGTGATTGGTTAGGGAAAATCATCACCCCTCTCCCACGGATATCAGAGTGGACGCTATGTCAGACTGAAGATGGAAACAGAGTGTAACGATTTGACAATTCTGTCCAATATCTTCTGGTACTTTACCTTCTCTGTAATAACTAAATTTAATTTTTGACCAAGCTGCAGGAGTGATGGGCTGGACCAAAAACCAATTCTGCTCCTCTGCTCTTTTCTAATCACATATAGAGCTAATGTGTGTGTCTGCTCCTCTAGCAGTGACACTAGGCTATTACTAAAATAATATAGAAAAGAAAATAGATGAGACATTGAAGCTGTGGCAGCAGATCGGAGCTGCAGCAGTTCTGGCTCACTGGAAAACTGACACAGCAGCAGCGGAGCTCCGTGGCTGGCTTCCTGGCTTTCGGGTGTTTAGTGACACTTCCACTTCTTGTCAGTATCAATCCTCTCATCTAACTCTTGGCAAGAAAGTGCATTGCCAAACTAATATTAACCCACCTGAGCCCTGGAGACATCTGAGCAAGCTCCACAGATCAGCTCACTGGGGTCGTAGTCATCTCCCTGTCCGGCCTCCGCATCGCAGCGAGCCTCTCCTCCAAAATAGGCCTGGAGATAAGGGCAACCATTAGTTTTAGCTTCCCCTTTACATATTAACATATGAATTACAGTTTCTTAAGTACCTTCTTGCATTTGTAGCAGACATAGTATGCGTATCTGTTCATGGCAAAGCCTGCAGGGTCGTTGTGGAAGCGTGCTCCTGGTGTAGTTATTGCCTCGCTCTTATGTAGACCCTCGTACTCCAGCCTCATCAGAGCCTTTCTCCTCACGTCCTCATAGAGCTCCTTGATAGGGTCGAGAAGGTCCTTGATGACTGAGTGATTTATTTTGTTCTGGGGAGAAACAAACAAACCAGCCCATGTTCATAAATGTAGTCCTGTTGAGTTTACTGTATGGTGTCAACGGCATTTTACAGTGTTGACAGTGAACAAAGCAGTCATACAGTCACTCAGTAGACTGAGCTTTGACAAAGTATGTCAGCAAACTGAGCTGAATCAACTTTAAGGTGTGGTGGAGACACTTGACAGCCTCTTTGTTGAGTTAATCTCCTCAATCAGAGCGGCTCAGGTAACACCTTACCTTGCAGATGGGACACAACATGAATCCAAACGTGATTCGTGGCCCGAGCCAGCGATTCTCAAGAACACGACGGGTACACTGGAGGTGGAACACGTGGGTGCAGTCCAGCTGAGAACAGAACAAGGAGTTAAATGAGATTTGAAGTGAAACTCTTCCGACTGAATGACAAACACTCCGTATACAGCTACCTGTACTGCAGGAGCAGCAGAGAGAGCCTCTGTGAAGCAGATCATACACATGTCGTCTGCATCCTGTTTGAGACAGCCGGTGTTCTTGTCGCAGCCGTGCAGACACGGAAGGCAGGCCTCCTCATTCTTGACTCCACCACAGGGGTGTCCACACGGATGAGTTTTACTGCAGGCTAGCTTGGCGTACTCCTGGGATAACAGCAGAGAAACTGGTGAGGCTTAGGAAATACAGGGCTTAAAATATGATGATGATGATTGAAAAATTTTACTGAATTGATTGCACGGATCACATTTGAATGAACTACACAGATGACAAGTGTGGAGAGTTGACGTTCAGTACCTGGCAGTCTGGGTCTGAGCAGACACTGCCGACCGCCGACAGCTCGGTTCCATTCCTTGTACCACAGAACCTGCAGGCGTCTGAGCTGCTGGACGCTGGTTTACCTGCAAAAATAACAACTTTATTATTAATATACTTACACAATTTAAACTAATTCGCAGCAATATATATCTAAAAAACACAGTGGTATGCTGTGCTGTTTCATTACCTGTGTGCTCTCTGAACTCCACCATGGCCTTCATGGTCTTAGAGTCGGCCAGAGCCATGAGCCAGAAGAGCTTGGTCCTCCCACAGCCTTCATGGAGATCCACCTTTATGGCCTCCTCTTCCTCCTTGAACACCTGAATGCAGCCATAAGGACAAAATTAAACACTACTCATTTTAAATCTTTTAGAAAAGCTGCCATGAAATCAGCAATTCCAAAAACAGCCTTCATAATCCTGGAAGGACTTCATATTGACACTAGTGGTAGAATCCTCATGGAAACACTGACCTGTCTCTGGTGAGAGCGCGTGCGTCGGTGCAGGTGGAGGAAGCGGTCGCAGTCGGTGCAGAGGTTGCCACACATGTTGCACAGGATGATGGCTGCTGTCTCACCATCGTCGTGATTGTCACACATAGGCTGCGGATAAAAGGAGCAGGACATCAACTTTTTATTCTTTTGATCATCTGCCAGTTATTTTCACACAGTGCAGCTCTTGGCCTTATATATCGTTCTCACCATCTGCTTCTGCTGTCCGTCTTTGCCCATCCAACGACCAGAGGACAGCCTGTCGACGTGGTCCTGGTCCAGCACACACAGTGAAGCTAAGGCCAGCCACAGCTACGAGACCAAACGGGGATTTAATTTATGATTAACGAATGCAGAGTATTTGTAAACATAAAAACATGCTTTGTATGTGACGATACTTGAGTTCATACCCTTGTGGTGGCGATACAGCGCACAGGAGACCGATGCTCCTCCTCCATTTTGGTCAGGGCTATGATGGTCTCAGCTATTGCATTTTTGGTGACTCTGGACCAACTGTCTGAAAGGTGGCCCTAAAAATACAAATGAGGGTCTTAGAGGTATTTTGAAAGTGTAATACAACACAAAAGATAAAAATGGATGTCCATATCAAATTAGGTTTGCAGAGTATTAGATGGAAAGGTACATTTAAAAAACAGAACTTACAGCTGCCATGTCTTTAACCAGCTTTATGATGATCTCTGCGATCTGAGGAGGAGTGGAGCCTTTCATCCACCAGTGGCTCTCCCCTCTGCGGATGTAGCTAAGCATGAAAAAAGGGGCAAATAAGTATTAAAATAAAAGTCAATTTGCCTCTGCTATGATTAATATTTAGTTTAACATGGTTTTCCCACATTAATAGTGGAGAAAAAAAACTATGAAAAGGGTCTAGAAGCAGATCTACTCTCTCTGTCACTGCGTAGGTCTAGTAGAAACTAACTTACCTGGAGTTGAAGATCATGGGCAGAGTGACAGTGGTGACCCCTTTACCCGCAGCCATGCCGGCCGTGCCAGAGATGGTGGTGCCTTTGGCTTTCAGCTGCACGGTGAGGGCTTTTGCGATGCAGCCCAGGAACATGTCAAGGATGCAGAGCTTGTTCCAGTCGCCCTTTTCTGTGGAGTGGATGATGTCGCTGATGTCTGCTGGTGGCAGAGCCTTCACCCCGATGATGCTGGCAAGCCGCACTGGTGAAACCTCGGGAAGGACGCGTCTGAGCAGTGATGTGACCTGAGGTAAGGTCAGATCAGATGACAAACAAGAACATAATTTAAATAGCGTCACAAGGTATTTACATTAACACGTACACACAGAAGAGATGCTTATAAAACACATTATTTGAAAGAAAGTGTTACACCTGAACACTAACAATACAGGTTTTAAAATATCTTTAAGAGGAGAAACAGTTGCACATGACTAAACCTCGAGTTGTATGTGTGCGTGTACACTACCCACCTGTCTCTGTACTCTCGGGGAAGCCGTGTGCAGCAGAGAAAACAGATCTTGCATGAGTGTTAGCTGCTGAGCAAGGTACTGGCGGCCGACGTTGGAGCCACTCAGAGCCAGGACCATGGACAGGAGCTCAAAGCAGTAGGCGTCTGAGGAGGCGTCATCGTCACTGGGCTGAGAGTTTGCGTTCTCCTTGCTGGAAATGGCGTGCTCCCACTCCTCCCTCACACGCGTGGCCTCCATGCGGATGGCCTGAACGATGTGCGCACACACCTGGGAATGAATACACGCGTTAGATAAGAGGCCTGAGACTGTAATAACTCATCCTGCTGAGCGGTCCCAGGATCTGACTGCTCACCTGTTTCTGGAGGTTGGTGAGTTTGCTCCTGCTGAAAATGATTCCCACCATGTGCTCTTTAAGGTCTGCGTCAGATGGCACCTATTCATGAAATTGTACAAAGTGTAAAACATCATCAGCTTAAAGGTCACGAAATGTGAGTCAGTTAAACAGCACAGACAAGGTGTCACAGTGCAGACCTTGTCTTCTCCCTCGGGTGATGAAAGGAGGTTTTTCTCCTCTTGCTCTGGAGTCGGCTCTGCGTCTCCACAGATAAGTTTTCCAAAGACCTACATGTGCACAACAAAGTAAAGTTTCCAAGAGACTCCTGATATACTGTCAGGTTATTATAAGTCATAGCTATGAAGCTGCTGGACAGACCTGTGAGGTGATGAGGCGAAATACTCGGAGAGTCTCGGCCTCGCAGTTCTTCTGCTGGGCCATGCTGGCTGAGATCTGTCCTAGAATCTTGATGCTCTCGCCCTCTTTCCAGCCGAGGACCTTCACCTGGCGCACCCTCAGGGTGTTCTCTGGACCTTTTAGTTCCACCTTGATCACGTGATGATCGCCTCCAGGGAGCTCGCTTGTCACCCAGCCCATGTGACGCGAGTCGAGGTCCACCTTGGATGAAAAAGCATGGGGATGTTCAGTGTTCTGCTACATGTGGGGATGCCACGGTGAGGAAATTCTCCCACCAGTTAATAAACTTATGATAACATTTACGTTGCCTATTACACTGGACATTTTACAAGAAACGATATTCATCAATGATGCTCAATATCTGTATTGAGTGCTGTATTAAGTTATTGCAAGCTGAACATTTCTCACGGCTATAGCTTCACATTGAAAACATTTAATTGGCAAAACACGAGTTGACTTTCATTATTAAGTCGTAACAGTAAATGCAAGGTGTTTGTCAGTGAGATTAACTCAGCTACAGCTACCGTTCATCAAAAATGCCTCTACAAAACAAGACGACGATCATTTCCAGCATTTGTTGACAGCACATCAGTTTGAAATATTGCATAGAGCAATGGAAGACAGGTGTTGCGACATACCTGTATTGACAATAACCGTGACATTTAAAAATTAAATGTTATGTTAATACTATACATATGATAATATTGTGTAAATAATCCAGCGCCTCTTAAATAATTTCTGTTTCTTTCCATTCTCTCCCTCCCCCAATACCATCTTGTTGCCTTTTCACTTTCCATTAAGTGTCCATTTGTACAGTTATGGATACAGACTCTTTCTTCACCTCCCAACACTCATTTTTTGAGTGTATTTCATTTGCCAAAAAGAGACAATATGCACAGTACGAAAAGCTATGTCAATGATTTTTACTGATAACATTATTATTTTTTCCTTCTAATTTTTTAT
This sequence comes from Epinephelus moara, assembly GCF_006386435.1. Taxonomy (NCBI): domain Eukaryota; kingdom Metazoa; phylum Chordata; class Actinopteri; order Perciformes; family Serranidae; genus Epinephelus; species Epinephelus moara. Next base: position 15,356,375 of record NC_065512.1, on the reverse strand, counting down.
AGAAATCATTATTGTGAACTCTTTTGGCCACAATCATTGTGTAGTAAAAATCTGGTATCATGCCAGCCCTAAATGGAACAAGAAGGAGCAGCCACAGTGGGCTGTTAGATGATGAGCTGCAGGCAACAGACTGCACACCTCAAACTTCTTAGCAATGTCACAGACTCCTTTTCACTCATTTTCAGGTTCCCTATTAGCATTAGGTTCCAATCTGAAATATTGCTTTTTGCTTTGACACTAAATCCTTCACCATCGTCTTGTCTCTCCTTATAAATGAAATCTGACTTCTGCTACCCTGTGCTGCGACTCTGCTGCTGCTGTACGGAACAGACACTTCCAGTTTATAATTGAAAGGGCCGTGTTCCAACTAAGTACTGATTAAAAAATTTCAAAACAGCAAAACGATGGTGGGAGGCAGGCAAGTAATGTAATCCAGTGTATGCCCAAATGATGTTTTACACCAGTAACACTGACTACGCAAGCGAGCTCAATGTGCACGTAGATCTGTAGAGTATTGTTACACTAGATTAACTGAGGCACACCTTACAAAAACAAGCCCCTATTCTAATACTTAATTACTTCTTTACTTAAGAAGTCATTGGATTTAGAGAAGGACAAAGGAATACGTTTGCAGCATACCACGGGTGTTCAGATGTTAAACAGACACATTTCTAACAGCATTTATTAAAGCACACATTACACTGGTTACACTGTATTCCCACAATACCAAAGAAACTTACCTGTTTGATTCTGCAGAGGTCCTCGATCGCTTTGCCACATAGGAATGTAACTGATGTGACTTTGTTCTGTGGATATGACAGAGGGAAAATTCAACTTTTATAAATATATTATCATCAATTTCAACTTGGTTTTAACTTTGCATTTATACACAGGGTGTCTACAAGTGTCAAACACGTATATCTAATGCTTTTTAAGACCTTTTAAGATAATTTTAAACAAATTTAGGACTGATTTTTGGACAAATAGACTTTTTAGGTCCTGCAGACACTCTGATATAATAATGACACTGCTGTTCCCTCTCACCCCGATGTCTCTGGAGTTGTCCACATGAACAGTCACATTGGTGGCATTTATGCCTTTCACACAGGAGATGGTGATGCTCTTGGTTTTGTTCTTGTCCTCATCTCCAGATTCCCAGAAGGTCTCTGTGGAGCCATCTGTCAGGCTGCCAATCATGGCGGGACGACTGGACGTCTTGATGTCTACTACACTGGTCAGATCCTTCAGACAGGTCACCAGGCAGAGGTCCTATTGTCACACACAGTCGGATTAGGGCATGTCATTAACACAGATGCATAACAAACAATATGTTGGTTCAACCTGTGTTGACTAATAGAAGATAGATCTCAAGTAAGGTTGGCTGTTGTCTTGCCTGGCTCATTGCTTCGTAGCCTGACTGCACGCTGATGTTGAAGCTCTCCTCGCTGTCTCCGTCATCTGACTTGGACAAGATGTTGTTGATGTGATGGAAAACGTTGCTCTGGTGGAGGAACTGGTGGTCAGACTGCTTGAACTTGAGACTCCAGCACCTAGAAGAACAAGTCACCAAGATATCTTGATATGTGCATGAATCTCTGATTGAATTAACATGTCAAATATAGTAGAGAAATATATAGAGAAAGAAGGCGAAATCTATAACATTGCCCCTAAGTTAATGTAATTTGAAATCAGTATCATTTTTAAATGATTCAGGAAGTGTACCTAAGTGCCATCTGCTGCAGTGAGCTGCCACTGGGAAGTGACATCATGAGGTCTGAGATGGTCTGAAGGAGCCGATGGAAGGTGTGCGGGAGAGGATGAGCTGCCTCCCCAGCGATAACAATGTCCGACAGCGGGTGTTCACAAACGCCAAGGTCTCTTTCCTGTAGGGCACAGAGTGGAGGTGGTCATACTTAGAGGAAGCAAAAGAAAAGCAAAAGTAATGCTGCATGGTTTTGACATTTAACCACTCATTACCTGTTCAATGTTTTCTTTGTTCCCCTTGTTCTCATCCTCCTCCTCGTCCTCAGGTTCAAAGGGCGATGGGGTGAGAGATGCTACAAAGTGCCAAAGGATGTCGTGCAGGGAGGTGGTCTGGATCACATTACACAGCAGCCAGTTGAATGCCTGACAGGGACACCAAGAGAAAAATAATTAGTCTCCTTACCATGTACAAACAATACTACAAGCCAACTTATGTCTATTAGCTAATTGAGTGTACAAATCTAATTGACTAACTAACTGCCTATAACCTTGAGTCACTGCTGGATAAATAGCAACAATTAAAGCATGACTGAGCTCTGAGATTTAGAGAGATTCTGCAGCCTGTACCTCCATGGCAAACACTCTACAGGCAGACTTCCTCAGCGCATGCCTCATGGCCACCTCCAGTCCCTCCAGGTCATGGTGCTGGATAACAAAAGCCAGGACAGGCCACTGGAAGTTCCTCTCCCCCTTACTGAGGGAGCCGTGGGCCGAGATCAGCCTGGACAGCTCAGGAGATGGGTGCCGTAACAGGGAAGATCCCACCTCTGTGTGGGGGACAGAGCAGGAGGGTGTTACAAATGATGTTGCAACTCGCTAATACTTAGAAAAAGAAAACTTACTGCCTTTTATGTGGATGTCCAATGAGTGCTGAAGGTAAATGTAGTAAATTGAAATAATAATTTCCTCAGTGCCTGCAATATCTAATAAGAGGGGTCAGTCTGCAGCTGTAAAATCTGTTGTTTTTCCTGCATCCAGCACTGTCATTCGACGTGAAAGAGACATAGATTTTGCCTCAGGTAACCTGGGGGCGTGCTCTAGATGTTGCTCAAAAACAGAACTCCCGTGTTCTCTTAGTTTGTACTGCACACTAGCTCAGTTTCAACAGCAAAAGTCACACTGTATTTTGGCCAACAAAGTAAGCTTAAGACGGCCATATGCTAATAGGCTAGTAACAGCTATAGATGCCAGAAGCTCACATGTAATGCACCTTGGTACATGTAGGCAGTGCGAGCAGCAGTACTCGGCTTTCTCAGTCACTATCACGCACACACTGAGGAGTTTAATGCTTCCATCAACTATATTCACCATCAACACTGGACATCCACACAATTTCCCCTTCAAGTATCACTTCTGAAACGATCATGTGTGATTACCTGCATCTCCGCTATGGACCCTGCGTCTGGGCACAGCTTTGACCCGGGCTGGAGACGGTGAGTGCTGCTTGTCATACTCGGATGCTACGACTGAGTAAGACCTCTGAAACACTGTACGCTTTGCTGTGTCGCTGTCTGTGATTGGACTGGTCTCAAGACTAAAAGAGAGCATAGAGCATTTACGTTACACAAGATGAGGACACACTTTAGCCCACAACACAAAGACCATAAAGACGTTAACTGTTGAGAGTTTAAATACAGCACTAGAAGGAGCAAAGGAGATACAGGCCACCACTAAGGAAGGCTAATTTCACACCAAACACTTACATTAAACAGAGAATGGAGCAGTCAGGCGCTTTTGTATTGTACACAATGAGGCTGGTTATGATGAGGACGTATGATAATTAAGCTTGCTGTCAAACTATGTACGGTAGGGTGCAGGGGCGAAACTGGGAGACACAGAACTAACTATTTGTACAGCATATATCAGCAGGAGAAAATGCTTCGATATTTTAACAACTAACCTGATCTGCCACGACTTAAATATCATGCATGTATGTGTTTCTATGTCACGTATGAACAGTAGGTGTATGAGAAAATCTTTAATAATAACATCCACAATTTACTCATTTTGTAAGCATGCAAACAAGCAGGTGGAAGCAGTAATGTCGTACTACGATGTGTTACCTGGGCGGCATTGATTTCATGTTGCTTTCTGGCTCCTCAAACACATTGGGACAGGCATCAGGAGTAACTGAAATGTAAGGTGCAGGAACAGATGTTGAACGCAAATACCTCATCTCATCTTGGAAGAGGTTATCGTCTTGGTAGGCCCCAAAGTTCTCAGTGTGTTGCCTGAGGGATGAGAAGAGAGTGATAAATCATTATGTCAGCACATGCTACTGTAGGGGTTTTCTGAGCTGTATAAAAAACACCCTGTTATTAACTGAGCTGTTAGCTACCTAGCTAGTGTCTGCAGGTAGAGACAGCCCATTTTATTGGGGAGTTCGTCCGACACGCCCTCCTTGAGGCTGGGAAGCAGGTGGGAGTGCAGGGGCCGCGGAGGGTGGTGGCAGAGCATGCTGGGCTCGGCAGCGCTGCTGAGGGACAGCAGGAACAAAGCGTTTGCCCGAATAACCTGGTGGGCCTCCATAGTGGGCAGCGCTCGAGGAGTCTTCACCTGCAGGGGTTTCTTCCTGGATTGCTTCACCTGGCAAAGACATGCAGAGCGGTTTTGAGTTAAGTTGAAGAAGCCATTATGATGAAAGAATCTGAGAGTGAAAAAGGGACATGCATTTAAAAGGTAACCTCGGTATTTTTCAACCTGGACCCTGTTTTCCCATGTTTTTGTGTCTAAGTGACATGTTCGCTGGCTTCCCTGGACTGCTGCTTTAACTACAGGCTCCACTTCATCATTTTTGTGTTCTCCGCCACCCATGCCGCCACCATCATGAACACAAAGAGTATCTCATTAGTCACTTAGACACAAAAACAGGGGAAAATAGGGTCCAGGTTGGAAAACATTGAAGTTACCCTTCTAGCACCACAGCCTTGCAAAAGTAGGCTACCTTCTCCCTGGCGGCAGTCTGTTTCTCTCTCAGGTATTTCTCCCGACAGCGATCACACACCAAGTACCAGGTGCTGCCTCCTATGCCTCCGTCTCCACAGTTCCCAGCCCAACCACCACAGAAGTGGCCAATGCTGTTGTAGCCCTGGCCTCCAGCATAGCGGCCACAACCTGTCACAGAAATACCAAGGAGGGATGTTAAAGGCACAGAGCACATTTTGGAAAGATGTTTGAGTATAAAACACAAACCAAAACTTTCTGTATTCTGACCTGGGTGAGCCTGTCTCATATGGTAGGTGACAGGGTAAGGGTGAGACTCCCCACACAGCTCACAGATGGTGTCTTTCTCCGGTCCGCCCATGGCGAGCTGTGCCATCTCTCCAAACAGATTCCCTCTTGGACGCACCTCTGCCTTCTCCCTCTTCTTCTTCTCCTTCTTCGCCTTTTTGCTGTCTTTCTCGTGTTCCTTCTTCTTTAGGATGGCGCTGGACCCCGGGCTCGGGAAGATCATGTTCTGAGTGGCTGCCTTGATGGTCGCCATAGAGATGTCCTCCCAGAATGCCACCAGATGTTGTAACGTCAACGGTAAGATTGACTTTGCCCTCATAGCAGGGTGAGAGGTCATCTCATAGGAAGTGGCCTCTCCTTTCCCCTCCTCACACTTCTCTGGCAGTGGAGGTTCTTTCAGCATGGACAGCACCTTATTTTTGTTGATGCTTCCCATTTTGGAGATGTCCGGGCCATGTGGAGCAATATTAAACATGTTAAGTGCAGAGGAAATCTCTAAGGAGTGGCGGTTCTTTAACTTGCTCTCCTTCTCCTCAGCACCCTGTCCTCCCAGGGAGCTGCGGATGGGGGCGTGCTCTTTGGTTAAATCTGGGTTAAACTTGAGGAAGGAGGAGCAGGCCATGGCATCGTGGACGATCCCTTCATGCCACAGGAATGCTGCGAAAACTGCTCGCGCACATTCAGCCACAGAAGGTGACATGGCCTGTTTGGCGGGCTCTGTGGCCCTGGATGTACTCTCACCTTTAAACAGAGGCCCAGATTTGTCCTTCTTAGGGCGTGTATGTCGACTGGAGGTTTTGCGGCTGACTTTGGGTGAAGAGCGGCTCTCTAGCTCCTCTTTCACAGGAGCTTTGCCAATGCTGAAGTGCACCTTGCATGACCCCTCCTCAGCATTACGGGCCTCTGCGTTTTCATCGTTTCCGTCCTCTGAGAGGAGTGCGCTAGAAGTGCACACCTCCACCACTTCACTGTGGAGGTTCTCCTGGGTCACATGTGGAGAAGGAACACGGTTCTCTGCATTACTGATCAATCCTTTATTTGGATCTTTAGGAGACAGTTTAGGTTTAGGAGAGGTAGACCTGCCTCGAAGTGGCTCCGTAAGTGGAACCTTCTTCTTTCTAAGTGTGTCTGGGTCCAGAGTGTATGAATCTGACTTGGACCTCTCTCTGGGAGGGTCTAGCCGGGCTTTGGAGGAAGGGCTAACTTTAGGTGGGAGGTTCTTGTCATGGTGGGATGAAGAGGAGTGCTGGGACGAGGTGCTGGAGGGACTAGACCTGCCTGAAGAGGATTTCTGTTTGGGAGAGGAGGAGCGAGAGCCAGGGTTTGGGGACTCAGCCCGAAGTCCTGGAGTTCTACTGTCTGCCTTCAGGGCCTGCAGAGTGTTGTGATTGGGCGAGTGAGAGCGGCTGTGGGAGTCAGACCTCAGTTTGGCTGTGTCTGACCGCAGGATGAGGGCTTCACTGGCCGACAGTCCACCCTCCCCTTGCTTGATCCTGCTCTGCTCTGACGAGCGGCTTCCCTGCCTGTCCTGCTTGGGTGAGCGATTCTCCTGGCGGTGTTTGGAGGCTGGGGACATTGGCCGTGCGCCGGGCATCAGGTTCCCTCGCTCACCTAAACGTTAACATTTCAAATACAGTTACACCACAACAGAGGACTAAATCAGCGGTAAGAGTGCAACCATGTAACTCTAAACACAACACTCAAAACCTGAGTGGGAAAAAATGTAATGTTGAAAGTATAAAATTAAATGCAATGAAGGGCAGAAGAATGTAAGTCCAGAAGGTGAAAGATGTTAAGTCTTGTAAAGCACATGGCAACAGTGAGTAAAATATTTTCTACTTTACAAGCTGGGTGTTTCTCCCACAGCTCGGTCTGTCTATTACTGTATGAGACAAAAACTCTGATATGGATGAAGATAGCTGGTGGACCATGGAAGAGCTGATGAAAGATGGATTCCAGCCCAGTCCTGGGACCTCTAATACTAATACTGGATCTAGCCTTAAAGGGATCACTTGGATTTTTTAAAGTGGGGTTGTATGAGGTATTTATCCAGTCAGTGTATTACATACAGGAGATGTTAGTCAGCATGCCCCCAGTTTGGAGAAGCAGGCAGAAGAATCGACACAGAGGCTAAGCATACTGCTGTGGAAGGGTGGCAGCAACCATATACATAATTCAAAATATACATATTCCAAATACAAGTAACAGAAATACAACCCATCTGTGATCACCATTTTGCATGGAGGCTTCATGCACGAAGTCAAGGTAAAATTATGTGTACCTGAGGATCTGAGGTTGACTTTGAGGGAAAATAACATTAAAAATTTTGAAAAATCACTGCCATCTAATTTTTTCCATTATCTTGTTGCAGATTTGATTCAAATGATACCAGACTTTGAGATTGATATTTAGAGATCCAGTTTTTTTTATTTATTTAGGTACTTATTACTTTCACTTGCTCAACAGGTATTCAGTTTCTAATATAGTGGGAGATGATATTGGCTGATTGATCGGCTATTGCTTTTTCCTTTTCTTTGTCCGAAACTATTGTTGTTATATCAGCTTTGAAAATTCCACTATCAGTCAACCTCTGAGTTTAAGCGTACGGTATACTGAGAATATCTTTATTGCTTCACCTTGCTGCAGACAGCCTTTTCCAACAGGGAAGCAGCTTCATCTATAAGAGAGTGATATAACAGCTTCAGCTGCCTGTCGGAAATTACTGTCTGACGACAAGATAAAGCAGTGAAAATATTCTAAATATAGCATATACTTTATCTGATATTGACTTTTAGATAGGACGTTTTTGAGGTAGCTAAAATACATTTCGTTGCTGCCCCCGTCCACAGCGGTACATTGTGTAGCTTCCATGGCGGTACTCCTGCCTGCTTCTCCAAACTGGGGGCATGCCAACCAACATCTGCTGTATGTTATACACTGATTATAGATAAGTGCCTAATACAACCCCACATCAAAAAATACGAACTATCCCTTTAACTTAAGAGTGGAAACTTTTAATAACCATCAGTTTAGTAACCACAAACATCCTGGAAGTCAACAGCACTTAAGGTCCACCTATTTTCATATGTGTTTTTTATGCACCTTCAGCTTTTCAATTTTATTGTAATATTGTGTTTGGCCATGTCTCACTTTAGGGCCACAGTTTTTAAAGTTGGCACTAACACAAGATGCCCAAAATGTTTTTGACAAGCTAAAATACAAAGCCCTTTGTTCGTCACAGAGCAGACTGTTGTTTTTTCTTTGGGTTCCTACCCACCCTCTGTTCAGTCAGAGGGAGGCATGCATGCTGTGATTACCCACCCTTTTGCCTTAGAGCGAGAGATGAGAGAGCAGTACCATGCCCAGCCACGGACACATTGCTTTTGTGCACACGCTCGCGAGAAGCAAGGCTGCGCGATGAACCATCTACAGCGGAAAACAGTGGAGCAGGTAAACAAACAAGGCATGGAGCGCAAAGAGGGGCCACAACAGAGAGAAAGACAGAGGCACAGAGAGGCAATGGGGTCAAGTCAAGAAGGTGGAGTAGAAAGAGGACAACAAGTTAAAATGACGGAAAGATCAACGGATAGAAACATGAAAAGAGACACTTATAGAGGAGAAAAAGAAGTTACAGAGCCCTGGAGGTGACATGGAAATAAAACTAATCTGTGTACACAATTTATGCTCTCAATTTAATATCATATATATTTTTCCCTCTTCCTTGCTTGTAGAGGGCAGCAAACCTTTGACATGCTGCATTTAGTCAGCTGGAAGTTTGAAGACAACAAAGAAAACCTTTGTGAAGTGCTCCACACCCCTGAAGCTGAGTTTTTATGAACATCCTCAGTATGATCAAATGGCAAAACAGTCCTTTATCCTGTAAAATAAGACTTAAGAGGTCTCAAAGCATTGTTTTTAACAGCTAAAATCTCAGTCCAGGATCAAAATAAAACTGCATTAAATCCACTAAAGTGATCCATAGTGCATGGAATGGGTGCATGACTGATAGGAAGAAGGTGATAAGTTACCTGTAAGCTAAATTAAGAGCACAGATTGTTAACTTATGCACACAAATTAGTTTTGTCTCTCACCTCTGGGGCTCCGTATGAAAGAGGCAACCAGGTTAAATTAGAAAAAAAAAAGATGACCACAAGTAGAGAGGAAGCAATACAGAAGAAAAGACCGACAGGAAGAGAGAGCTACACAGGCTGAAAAGGTCATATACAAATAAACAGATATTTTGGATCCTGTTCTAAGATAATCTTAATACTAAATTGTGGTTCTTTGTATCTGAATTAACTAGGGAAAGTACAAGCTACTAAAATGTGTTATATGTAATATTGTCACTTAATTACTGGGCTGAAATTTGCTGTTTTAGGAGGTTATCGTAGACTGAGCTATTTAGAGTACTGTTTTACATTTGCAGTGAAGCCCTGGGCTGGCTGAGGCAGAAAATGAAACCAGTTGTTAATCAGGGATGAAAAATGCAGATCTGAAATCAAAGCAGCGAGGAAGATGAGGAAAAGAAGAATAAAGCTGACTTAACAAGAGAGCAAGCAGAAAAATAAGCAGTTCAGCCTGTTACTTCAGCACATGGCAAGAATATCCCTTTTAACAAAACGCTTAGTCGAGTATTTAAGTTTGAAATCTTGTTTTCAAAAACAAGTGAAAACACCCTTCAATGCATATTTTTGAAGGCATTGTCACCTGATTTGTTTTTTTATAAACAAGATTTAAACATTAAATAACAGACATGTTGGCTTGTTGGGGATATTTCTGCACTGGAGAACATAACTGCGCTGTTATGTGTCGCACATCGTTGGAGCCCTACCCAGAAAATACATAAATAAATACAGAACAAATTAGGAAAACAAAAAGCTGGGAGGAAAAAGGATCAACACCTGTGCAAGCAAGCGCTGTCAGAAAGCAGGACAGACTTACTCAGAAGCTGTGGTTGTGGCTGAGACAGTTGGGAGGGGGATTGTCCAAACACAAATGGGCTGTGGACAAGGGAGGAGGAGGAGGGAGGTTGGGCGGCTTGCTCAAATACGGAGGAGGAGGGAGCTGCTGAGAGGAAGGGCCCAGACTGAATGGAATTCAGTATGGCACTCAACCGGTCACCTGCAAACATGGAGACAGAGGATGGGGAAAAACTACAGCTTATACTATGGTTTGAGGTTTCCAAAGGGGGGATGAGGATCATTCAGAGTTTATCTTCTATCAGTCATTCAGTCATCTCCTAGGACGCAACATATGTGCGAAATGGGAGGAGCTGCCAGGTCCCAGAAGTGAAAGTCCTATTTGTTTTCTGTAAGAGGACTGACAGTAGGAGCACGTCCAAGGGTTGGATGGGAATCCAAAAAGTGAGCAAATGGGTCAAGAATCATCTGGTCCTACTGTATGATTGAAAAGCCGAAAAGATACCATCCCGGGGTGACAAACACAAGGAAAGATCTGAACTACACCTCCCAAGACACATTAGCAAATAACATCTGCGGCCAAGTTCAAATGATGTTTAATGAGCAGTACTCTTTCCCGCAGTGAATGTTTGATGGCTCGCTAAGGCACAGGACGAGGCGTATGCTCATGTTTGTGAATTAAATAAGAAGGAGACTTTAGCAACTTTAGATGGTCACTCTAACATAAGTGCTTTATGCAAGATTTGACTAGTTGTTTCAAAATAAGTTCTCCACCAGAGTTGTTCCGATACCGATAACAGTATCGGAAATGCCTCTGATAATGCCTAAAATGATGGATCAGGTACTGACGAGCACTGAACCGATACCATACAATTAATTAATAAACTTAAAAGTCATTTCACAACCGGATAAAACTCCAGTCTTCCAGTAAAATCAATTCTTCTTTGACACTCTAAAACAGCAGCCCACATAGCAAGTTACACTGTGCAGCCACTGGCAACTACTGTTTTAAAGCGGCCAAGAGTAACCGCGTTCCTGTAAAAAGGCATCAGCCAATACACAAGTTTAGGTTTCGGAATCAGTATTGGGAACGTCAAATTAATGCAAAACTTTGGGCCGGCACCATTAAACAAAACAAAAAAAAAATCAACATTTCTCCTATTTGGTTTCTGAGTTTTTCCTTAGAGGAGAGCACAAGACAGGTGATTCACAGAATGAAAATGTATGCTGTAGCAGACTAAAAAAAAAGAAAGAAATGCAACTAACAAAAACTCATACTATTTTCAAATTATCCAGTAAAACTTGTGTTCCTGTACTGCAGAGCACTGATGATATTATCAACAGAAACCTTTTCATACAAGGTTCTACAAAAAATGCTTTCGGAACCAGCAGCTCCTCCCATTTCACAGCTGTATTTGGGAAAAGGGTATATTGAGGGAGGGGCAGAGTATTCATTTCAAGAGTCACTCTTCGGGAAAAAAAAACAAAAAAAAAAAAACGTCTGTGAGTCCTCATTAGAAGTTCCAAAAATATGCTGGGAGAAACTGGACCTTTCTCCATATACTGTTTGTTGAGCTGACACTGATTCAAGAACTCTTGTCACATGTAACAGAAGTCTGTGTGTGTTGCTATTTCATCAATTGCTGGATCCAGAAAAGGGAAGCTGCCTGGATGAAGCCGAGGTGGGGAAATCAACCACAATGGCTGAACATTGGAGCCTGAGAGACCTGTCAGTAAGGTTGCTCTCCAACTTGCTCAAAGAGGTTTGCCAGAGGCTGGCCCTCAAGCTGACCATTCTGAAGGCGATCATTCTGTAATGCTGCCTCACAGCATGATGGATCCATCACACAGGTGGGCTAGTGATTCAAACCTTCCATCAGATTGTACGGCAGGAGCTATGACGTTCACCTGGAGTTGCGAAGGCCTGCGGCCTCCTAAGGGCTTGCACAGACATGCAGCGTACTTAGGGTGTTTGGAGATCGAGGAGGATGTGATGGCCGACAAACATCTGAGGTTTCAAAATTAAATGTCACAATACTTTTTTGACTCATTCTGTATTGAGTGCAGGGTCTACACTTTGTCCACTCTAAAGCAGAATAGTGGAGCCTAAACCATTCACCTCATGGGGCCGTGACACTCTAAACAGACAGTATGCTGTTGGTCAATGTTGTGCCGTCAGTGACAGAGTGTCCTGCACCATTGGCACTAGTTAGCAATTTTTGGCTGCTTTTCGGCCGATTCAGTATGCTGAATCTGTGTCAGGGATGAAGGAGCCCATAAGTGAGAGAAATCACTCTGATTGGCAGTTCAGCTCAGTGGATGAGAAAAGAAATGGAAGTGAGGAAAGCAAACAAATGACAAAAGTCAAGAGGGGTCTTGAATCTATCCTGTTGGTCTTCCGGTTCCTGGTTTCCCTTTTTGAATGATGAATACAGACTACCGCCGCCTGCTAGACTAGTATGGAGAGACATTTCCTCTCACACAGGTACCGAACGTACGTGCTAGTTGGCCATTAGCTGTAGTCTTTGCTGTGAATTCAAGTGCAGCTTTGTAGCCAGGACACAGGTGATGCAACGGTCTGCCTTTGTTGCCACTGGTTCTTTGATGTCAGTTTGGTGTGTCTGGGCATTAATACACTTTTCCAATTTATGCACTGCAGGGCAGATTGGTCATCCAGCATCAAAAACGCCCAGCGTGAATGCAATCAAGACGCATTCGAGACCTAGTGCCATCTAACCGTTCAAACCACCTTGAAAAGGTGATGTTGAAAAGGCATAAAAGCATCCATCTCTCCCATGTCACAAACCTAGTCTTTACTTCTCTGCTGGTCTGTGCAAGCAGCCATTTACAGGATCTTTCCTGTGTCAATGTCAGCCAAATTGACACAGAAACTAGTCATCTTTCCACTTGTCATGTTAAAGCAGCAGAAACATTGGCAGTCAAACACAAGGCTTAATAGCATGTTAGTGCTCTGTGTAGCAAATGGAGTAAAGCCTACACAGATTTGCATTTGGCACACTTGAGGAAAAGGCAATCAGAGTTGTGATCTGCCTAACAAAGACACATAATGTGTCCAAGTATAAAATTGCATCTGGCTTTAATCCAGACACTTGAAATGACAAGTCTGCATGGAGCCTTTATTCTACTGTACGATCACATTGCATTATCTGAAAAACCATGGTTCTCTGATTAGCATGGCGAAGTGTCTCAACAGGTCAGCCTCCTTTTTCAAGCAGCGAAGAAGAGGTATGCCGTTTTGAAAACGACTGACACAGCATGATATTCAGGCAGAAAAGATACACAGACACATTTGGGGCCAGCCAATCTTTCATGGTGTAGCAGAGCTGATGAGTTCATTCAAGTGATGTGTTCAGTGTTCAACAAAATTCTTAAGAAAACAAGGATTATGTGTATGATCAAATGTTTTTAAAAGACTAAACTAAAAGGGAAACTTTGGTATTTTTCAACCTGGACCCGATTTTCCAATGTTTTTGTGTCTAAGTGACTAATTGGAACAACAAAATGATGGTGCCATTTTGCCCCAAGTGGCATCATTGCAGCTTGTTTTGTGGCTGCAGGGTTCTCACTCAATACTGGACCATTTTCAAAAGTTATTGTTCCCATTAGTCACTTCGACACAAAACATGGGAAAATAGGGTTCAGGTTGAAAGATACCCAAGTTACCCTTTAAGGCAACAAAGGGCAAAGGGTGAAATCACCGACACATGTCCAGGGCCAGTTATCTGTGTTGGGCGAGCCCACAGCGCCCAACAAACAGAGCCCAGAGTCATCGAAATGAATGGAAGCACACTGACTGACCCATGCACACAGACATACACATATGCCTGACATTGCAGAGATGTTAGGCATGAAGTATCAACAGTAGACACGATTAAAGCATGCTTAAACAAAATAGAGATGATAGATCAGTGACTGGTGGCATCTGTGATTTTAAAGAGATTGACTGACCCATACTGGATCACATATACCTCGTGGTTGTGCTGTCATAAAGTATGGAGGTGAAGTGAGTGTTGATTTGACTTGTTATTGTGATATAACTGCATAACCAAAGATGGTGAAAATTTCTACATTTCTACAACTAACATGGGGTAATGTATCAAACAACTAGGCCTGTCATGATAACTACTTTTGTTGGACTATATATTGTCACTGAAATAAAGTGATTTAGACCATTTTATGGCACTGATATAATGCTAAAGTAACAGCAGAATAATGTAAGTACACCCTGTCAAAGAGCAATGAACTTTAAATATTCTGACACTGAAATGAGAAAGTAATATATCCGAAAGCCGGGCTCAGACTACAGGAGTTTTGGGATGATATAAACCACATTCACCCCTCCCAAGAATTACAGGAGAAATCTGGTCTGGGACCTTGGTCAGTACTGATATTTGGTCCAGATTTCTCTGGTGATGTCAGAGGGTTGCAGATACATTCTTAAATTTCCTCAACTGCCCGCAGACTCATCGGGGCCGTTGCCATAATTTCAAACATGTTTGATATTTAGGATTAAAAATCTGGATGATTACAATAATGATTACATCGGTACAGAGCAGCCAACAGTGTTGCAAAGCAATGGTAAACATTCTAGGCCTTGAGGCTAACGTTAGCTAGCATGAACTCTTAACATGTATTAAAACTGAGAGTTAATATCTCACCTTCAGTTCTCACTGAAGAATAGACAATCTGTGTCTACCATTTTTTTCACCCAGACTCATTTAGTCTTCTTCTTTTGTTTTTTGTTTTCTCACTGCAAAGCGTTGTTTACATTACAGCAAGATGTCGCACCATGTCAGTTTCCATTTTGTTTCCATCTGCGTCCCCATGACATCACATGGGTTGGCGCATTTATGCTCCCTGTGACACGATAACCTTAATAATATCCTGTAGTGCGTAATGCGCAATTATTTTCAAACCTTGTTGCCTGGGCATGTTTAAGATTAGAGAGAAGAACATCTGTGAATTTCTTCCTTATGCGCAACCTGATTTCAAAATGGGTTAGGATCTTAAAATTCCTGTAGTCTGAGCCCAGCTTAAAGAAATAAAACATATATAGAACCACACAACTAAAACACAAATAAAATGGACCCTCAGGCCCTGTTAACAGAAAATGCACCTAAATAAATATACATTCAGCAAAGAGATATACTGAGCTATTCCTGAACAGGCAATAATATTTTATGTAATATCATACAATATATGGACATGACCTCAACCATTCTTGGTGACTGTGATAAGTTGCTAATTATCGTGACAGGCCTACACACAACAATGGCAGCTGCATGAGAACTTGTGAAAGTCTCAGTCCAAAGCACAGGGAGAGTCAGATATAAGGTATGTTAAAGTAAAGCAGGGAGTAATAAAGATAGGGAGTGCAGAGTGAAGTCAGAGGTGAGGTATACATCAGTAACGACAAAACATCACTCAAAATCTTTAACTACAGCCTGACGACTATACGACTTCTGACGTAAATGGACAGCAGAAAGCAAAGTGGATGTTGAAAGCAAGTTGATATGCAGATTAAGGATATGTTAAAGAAAGTAAAAACTCTACACCAAGTTGACCTCACCTTTGTTGTTGGAGATGCCGTAGTCAAAGCCCTGTGCTCCATTTGAGGTTGTGGCTCTGTTGAAGGCCTGCACAGAGAAAGGGCTGGGCGGTGGGGTCTGGGCCCCGTGCTCAAGCAGTGCTTGTTCTATAAGAGCAAAATAAATTGTTAGAGTTTATCACATTTGAAGGTTCAGTGGTTTCCCCGATTGAGTGTGGCTTACCGTCATCATGGCGAAGGTATTGATTTCCGCCGCGGTCTCTGGCCAATGACCAGGCCTCTCCTTCATCACTCTCACAGAACTCCACTACACTGTTCTTATCCAGCTGTACCCAGGTCCCCTCTGAGTTGACCACCTGGTACACAAACAACACTCTTTATCCATACTCACAAACACAATGAACACTTCACACACACACAGCACATTCACACAAACCCTCATCTATTTAAAAAAACAAAAAAAACAGTCATAGCCATTTTTCATCATCAACCCCAGTACATCCATGTTATTAATGCACAGACAAAACCATGACACACACTCAACTACAGTAGATCATTAACATGCAAACATTCAATTCATCTGATTACACATACAAAAACTAAAGCAGTAGATCACATGAATTTGATTTTGTGTATCAGCAGACACTGCGGGACAAAACTGATGTAGCTAAAATTAAAAATAAACTTACTCTAAGAAAGGGGTAGCTTATTGAAAGGTAAATGCATGAGGTTGTTTTTTCTCAATTCCCTGAAATATTATCATTTTGGAAAAACAGACATAGACGGAAGTATTAGTATGTGCAGGCTGCACCTCTCAGGTCTCAGACAGGGCATTCCAGTACAGGCTCAAGAGAGGAAAACTATTGAACAGCATGACACACCACAGCAGCAGCCAATGATATCCAAAAAGAGGGGGAGGCTCCACTCATCACCAAGCCAAACACAATTTAGCAAGTTTTAAGTACCAAAGTTATTGACAGGATTGTTAAAAGTGCAAGAAAGATACGGTCAAGGCACGGAAAGGCTCCAGCATTTTGTGATCAGACTTCCACTGAGAAATCTTGAGGCAGCTGAATATGACACCCTGAAACTGCAATGGATTTATAGACACACTGGAATTAGTAAGTCAGGAAGCACGCGTAAATGTTGCAGCCGCAGGAGTTGGTAAGACCTCAACGGGTGGAAAGATACACAACACACACCCACACCCAGAAGCACCTGATGTATTCCCCTTAGAAAGACAGATTACATTCTTTACATTCAAAATCAGTTCAGTTTAGGCAAAGAGGGAACTCTGATTTCTGAGAATTAAGGCCAAAATCTACTGACATATTACATGACGTGATCTAAACAGGCTGATTTATTCAACTCTAGCCACAGAAAATACATTGCATTATTTGGGGTGAGTGCGTACCTCGCCTATGGCCTTGACCTTGTTGCCAAGAACTAACATTCCAATGGGGATACCCCTAAGGTTTGGGCAGCTTCTGATGTTGTGACCAGAGGGGCCGGTCTTCACTACCTTATAAAGCCCCGGGCCGCCGCCCTGCCCTGCCCTGTTCTGCACCCGAATGGGGGCCTCGTGGGAAGGGCAGCTGCTCACCTCCTTTACGTTCTCCTCCGATGGGCCCCTGACCTCCTGCAAGAGTTAAGACCATGGATTAAAACCAAAGCACAGTAACACAACAACAGGCTGCAAAAAAAAAAAAAAAAAAAAAAAAAGTATAAGTCCAGGACAGGTTTCAAACTAAGTCCTGAAATATTATGGTAAAGAGCTGCTGTTAGCAGTGTAACAGGGACAAGAGCATGTTTGCTCAGCCAACCTACCCTGTAAAAATAAAATTATTTGTTAAGTTGTGGACCCTAGTTCATTTCTCATAGAGCAGTCAGAAGTCATTCATCTGGACATGCCCGCTGTGTGATCTTCAAGGCCTTTAAGCAACATTTTTGGAATTATTTGCTTTCTTGCTTGATGTTAGAGATGATTGATACGACTCCGATATCTGTCCATTAAATATGAAGCAACAGCCAGCGGGCAGTTAGCTTAACTCAGCACAAAGACTGGAAACACCTAACTGTTATATGTTGTTTATTGAATGGTGTGCTACCTATACACAGGTAATTCCTCTCAATCTTGTCGGTGAAGATTCTCAGTCATCCAGGTCATGGCAATCTAAAGGGCTATATTGTAGGCAACTGGACTTGGTTGAGTTTCTTGAAGAAGTTTCGCCTCTCATCCAAGAGGCTTCTTTGGTTCTAACGGACTGGTGCGGACATCTGACTCAGCTGTCCATTTACATCTAAAGGAGAAGGGACACTCTTTCGAGGACAGCAATGTCCACATCTTGGCCAGAGAAGACAGATGGTTTGAAAGAGGCGTGAAAGTAGCCAGCTCCATCAAACCGGAGCGACCATGGTTGAACAGAGGAGGCACTTATTACCAACCCACAATGCAGTCTTGGGATCCCTCCCCAGATGAATTAACACCCATTCACACCTGGACCCATCTAACCCTAATGACACACAAGATGGCCAGGTGGGTCAACGACTCACATGTGACCTTAACGACTCTGAAAGGGTTCACACCCACACAGACTTTAAAGCCTGCAACTCCGCACCAGTGCGTTAGAACTGAAAAAGCTTCTTGGAAGACAGACAAAACGTCTTCAAGAAACTAAAGCAAGTCAAACAGACACTCTGCCCTCTGCCTCTATTTCCTTATCTCCTTCTTATGTTGCTGTGTTCAGGACATTTTTGGGTGTGTTCCAATAACAGCGGGCTGCTAAGGTCAAGACTCAAGTAGTGACAGCCTGCATCCAAGAATAAGCTACCAAAATTGCAGACGCAGTGGTGAAAAAAACGCAAACATAGTGAGGTGAAATGCCAAGACAGTAAAGCTCGTTCCAAAACAAGAGTGTCTTTCGTTGGTGGGCACTGAAGGAGAGGACGGGGATTAAGAGCAACTTCAATAAGTGACAGACAGTTCCCACGTTTAATCTGTACAAGAGCCCAAGTGTAAAAATGTAGTTGTAGTTGTAGTTTTACATCCGGGTCATGGATGGGACTATTTCTTGGCCAGGCATTTCAAGTTCTTGGAACCTTCTTGTTACTGTTCCCCACAAATAGATAGTCCATCTCATAACCCTGATAAAACCCGACCTGCTGTTTCTGCAGTTCAGTTTTTGTATTGATTAATCAAGATATAACATGTTAAATCGTGACCTTGAGAGGTACTGGTAAGTGGACTTTGTTACAGGACAGTCAGGCTTGCACCTTCTCCCTTGTTTCCACTCTTGCCAGCTGCAGCTTTATATTTACAGAATGAGAGAGGTATCTATCTTCTCATTAACCTTTCAACAGAAAGCATATTTACAAAATGTCAAACTATTCCTTTGAAGTACTTTGAGAGGCTTTGTCATGCTCAGATGAGATACTCTTTGTTTTTACTAGACATGGATAACTGAAAACCTCAACTTCCACCTTATCAGTGGTATTACAAAACTACACTTATTCCCCTTGATATTAAAATGCATGTAGTGTACATACACTACACAAGTTTTGATATAACTAAAGATCCATGTTCTCATAGTGGATACAGCGTAAGAATTCAACACTCAACACAGTCAATGTTGTGGTGATGCAGTTGAATGACCAATAGACAATCAGCAGAATGTTCACCTATTTTCATCCAGTCTAAAGGGAGGCATGCTATAACACACAAGGATACAGGACTACGTATGACAAGCCTTTCAGTCAGGACCTCATGCAACACACTGGACATTAGTATCTTCAACCCCATGCAACATACAAGCTTGAACAGTAATTGTGATCACTGCAGGAATCTATGGGCCAGTGGCCGCTGACATATTGTAATCATCAAAATTTAACAAAACAGACAACCATGCAACTGTGGTTCGACCTCTTATGCCTGATTGTAACACTGTGGGGAAAGACTACAGAGTCACAAGGGGTTCAAGAGGACAGGTAAAGTCACATATAGATGATAAGCTATGGGGCAGTCAAGCTATGTGTCCCTCCATACAACTCACCTGTGGCGGGAATATAGTTAAGGGAGTCCACGACAAAAAGCCGATATCTCTGACTCCTTGGCTAGCGTTAAAGACATTCTGAGCAACAGATCGTAAGACAGTCAAGAAACAGTAGACGACTCGAGAGAGGAGAGAAAACAGGATGGGGGAAGGCGCTTGTGTATTTTTTTGGAAGAAAAAGAAATTTGGCTTGGCTCCTCTGGAATTCAGCATCAGAGGTTGTTTGAGCAGGTGAAGAAGAAAGGACAGAATCTGATTGTCCAGAAACTGTGGAGCACTGATAAAAAGGGGGCAAGAGGAACTGCAAATACAGGCCAAGTCACATGTTTGAACACTTAACAATAAGTGTAGGACCAAATGCATTTGAAAAGAAAAATACAAAACCCCGTTCCGGGGCACAAATAAAATTAAAATTTCACTCCAAACACCACAGGGTTGTTATTTCCAAATCCTTCCATACATATAAAGAAGAAACTTCCAAAAAAATTCCCCACTTGGATGATGTAGTGTGTCATGCTGTTCAGACAGAGACCTTACATGGAAGCCTCGTAGCACCTAAAGCATCCCAATGCAAAGGTGGAATTGTAGAGCAGTAGAGGTACAATTTCCCATTAGAACTTTTTGTGGACCAGTGATTGCTTCATGACAGAAAACCACCCTGATATTAACAACTTAACTGTTAACTGCAGTAATATATCTTAAATTAAACCCAGTCACATTCCTTAGTTTTTTTATTCTGTTGCATATCGTGGCGGTTTTTGTGGCATGGAGCAAAATGTGAGAGAAACCCTTATTATTATTTCAACATGCCGTGGTGTGCAAGTGTTTTATGGGTTGTGAGTGAGAGGCAATGAGGGAAAGAAGACTGAACAGTGCAGACTAACCAACTTCACCACAGGATGAAATTGCTCCTTTACTACCTTTTTACCTTGGCTGTCAATTCCTGCATTGGGGTTCACTTCAATGCACTACTCATATACTAACCTAAGCATGTGAGCATTTCCAAGTGCTGTGGTTACTTTATGTTAAACTTTCTGCCTTCATACATGAGTTAATGCATGCATGCTCCCAGCTGCTGTTTCCTTTGTACAGTGCGTTAGTGAACATTTCATACTCAGTGTTGCTCAAGTTGATGTTTCATGCAAGAGAACACCCCAACAGTTAAACTCTGGTGAAGTTCTCAAGTTACCATGCTGCGGGTACATTTGGGGAGTGGGCGCCAAACACCAGAGTCCTTGAAAAACCATTATTGTCAAACAATAAAGATGATCTCTGAGCTCCCCCCCCCCCCAATGAACAGCACAGGAGCCTCTGTCATTATTAAAGTGGGACAGACTGCTCGGCAGGCCTTCTTCTACTTACGTCGGCTGGGACCAGTAGGCTCCGGCCCAGGTGCTGGTTAAAAGAGAGGCACCAGGCTTCAGTGTACCCATTCATGCTGGGAACATACTTCTTTACTGTTTCATCATTGAGCCTGAGCCACACACCATCATCATTGTGGATCTACGGGAAAACAAGCAACAGAGCAGAGCAGAGCCATGCCGTCCTGTTACTATGGAAACAGGATGGGCAGCACCCTCACACACACACCCTCACACACACATACACCCACACACCACCTCTGAGGTTGCAAGAAAGTCTCAAGTCAAATTAGAGGAGAGTAAATTGAGGTCATAGCAGGGTTGACATAAGACATATAGAAAATGTCAGGTGTGCTGAAGGCTAAAGGGTATGAGAACAGATATTGTTCAGGACTGGCAAATATGCTGAATATGTGTTTTGTTTCAGTACAATCATTAAAGTTCCAGTGTGTAGGATTTAGGGGGATATATTGGCAGAAAATGTATATAATATAATAAGTATGTTTTCTTTAGTGTATAATCGCCTGAAAATAAGAATCGTTGCTTTTTCGTTACCTTAGAATGAGCCATTTGTCTACATAGGGAGCTGCTCCTCATCTACTGAAATTGCCAGGTTGCACTGCCTTGTCTCTACAGTAACCCAGAACGGACAAACCAAACACTGGCACTAGACAGCGGCAATGTGTTTTTGCGTTGGTTACCATAGTCAGAAGACAATCCACAAGAGTGTTGGAAAAACACTGATGTTTTTCCCATTTGAAACTGTTTTTTTTTTGGTCAGCGTTCATCTCAGCTTTTAAACCTCTTATCTCCTTGCTGATGTTTTCTAGTCCCGAGCGGATTTCTGCATCGCTGCCACACTGGCCTGTATTTTCAAACCAAAAAAACCCCTCCTGAACAATCAACACTGCAGGAATTCTAACCGGAAGAAGTTCCAGCTGCTTGAAATCGGTAATCATCACCACTAGATGTCACTAAATCCCCCTAAAGCTTACACACTGGACCTTTATGTAATGCTTTGATTTTAAGTTTCGTTTTAAGTTTTTTAAATGCATCACATCCTTTTGATTTATGGTGCTGGTGCTCAAGCCTTTCATGTAGCCTCAGAGTGCTTTGCAAGAGAATGAAGCAAATTAAAGTAAGAGCAACAAATTTATAAGCTTTAAAAGAAAAGTAATTATCATAATTAGAAGAGGTAATAACATATAATACACAGAAGCCACGAAGCAGGATTCAAAACTACTTAAAACTAGTAATCTAGACAAAAAAAGATTACAATATTTATTATTCTGTCCTTACTGATTAAAAGAAGAACTATGGAAACAGAATAAAAGAAATAAGTTGTGCTCCAGCTGGTCTACTTATATAACACAACTTATATTCTGCCTGGTCTAGAGTCAATTACCTCGTCAGTGAAAGTGATGGTGCCATTGACATGCACTATGCCTATCTGTTCACTCTGCAGGGAGGGGTGACTACGCACACGCAGGCCTGCGCTGTCCTTGGACACAAATTTGCGGACCTGAGAGAAGCAGAGGGGAGATGGAGACCGTGAGCAGCAGAGGCAAAGGATATAAAGAAAGAAAAAACAAAGACAAGAAGTGGGCAGCAGGAGGAGAGAGAAGAGGAAGCAGGACAAGTCGACTGTGGGAGATAGCATGCGTTAACCCACACAGAGCCTGCTTCCAAGTACACACATACAAACAGCGAAAGATGTGGAAACTTTAAGAGATGTATTTTCAGCAGCACCAGTTGGATGACGTTTGTTTTGTTACTCCAATTCACATTCATACTGGTGTGTGGAAAACCATGGAACACACGTTAAGAAGGAATGTAAAAAGTGCGAATTTAAGGTGCGTAATTTTGCTTGTTTCCCCATTATGTATTGAAAAATCAAAACAGGACAAGTTTCACAAATGATGATGACCCCAACATGCCTAATATCAGTTTAATGCATCATCTGCATGTGACGAAATTTGAAATCACTCTTTTGATTACTCTTGTTAATATGAGTAATAATAAATCACTGCAGCTTGAATAGATGACGAGGTTGAGATACAGTGCCAACAGTCAGTGTGTTTACATATACACTATAACCCGGGTACCGCAAATAACCATATTTAAATCTACACTGGGATTTTCTACCACAAAGTAGGGCTGGGTGATAGGAAGAAAATTAAATACCTCGATGATAAAAGCAATTTCCTCAATGTCGACAATATTGTAGGGTTGACTACTGACTGCTGTAATGCAGCCTTTAAAACCAGGAACAACACTGACAATATTACGATATCCAAAATCTAATGATATCTAGTCTTATAACACAAGTCAATATAACATTAACATATTGCCCAGGCCTACAACAACGTGACAAAAAGACTCAATAAACTCACAGGGATTAGCTTTAATGCAGTATATGACAATTGCTTATTTGCACACTCAACAAATTAAAGCAACATCTCAGTGGAGTTCTCCTTCTTATCATCTAATGAATACAAAGGAGGTCGGAGACTTGTAGTACTGGTTTAGTCTGCCAAGTCTTGCTAAAAATATCTGACCTTGCTTTACCTCTCCAAATGTCAAGCTTATTCTGGATTTCCATCACCTTACACTGGACAGATAGCTTACCATCAGTTTTTGTTCATCGCTTTCTATGGACCAGCATTAGTGTGTCAGACCAACAAAAAACTAGAATTACCACCCTGCCGTTGTATGTCACCGCACACCAGTCAAGTTTTTCTTACAGTTTAAATCCATGCCTGTTTTAACACGGATGCTTCACATCTTCCCCCCAACAGCACAGATGATCTATACAATCAGCACAATTTCAAGATTAGTGTCACTAATTCAGAATCTGGCCAAACGCGTCCCCTTCTGTTCCTGAGATATGAAGTTCAGAAATGGCCAGAAAAGTGTTTTATGCAGAATATTATGATGTCACAGTGAAGCTGACCTTCGACCTTTTGGATATAAAATGTCATCACTTCATGATTTTATCCTATCAGACATTTGTGTGAACTTTTGTCATGATTAGGCTATGAATTCTTAAGTTATGTTCAAAAACATGTTTTGTGAGGTCACAGTGACGTTGTGCCAATTTGAAGAAATTCCCTCAAGGCTTTCTTGAGATATTGTGTTCACAAGACTGGGTCGTACGAACACATGGACAGACAACCCGAAAACATGTTCCTTCTAGCAACGGCTATTGCTGGTACGGAGGCATAAAAACAAGCAGGTGGAAACAGCTAAAAGCTGCACAGAGGTGCAAAATAAGATGATTCTCAGTGTGAGTGGGCAGCACTAATAACCCTTTCACATAACAGGGAGTTCCTTGTCTCAGTGTTGCTTAAAGTAGAAATACACAACCCCCCCCCGGCATTTCTAAATAGAATCCTTGGCGCTTTGCTGTCACAAAGATATGCTTTGTGTTTTCTTTACAACCTAGCAACCACCAAAGTTGGTTCAGTTCTTTTGGCTGTTCCACCATCCGCCATTTCTGCTACTGGGGATAGTAACTGCAAAGAACCTACATTGATACTCTTTTATAACTGGGGATAGCTACAGATAACTACCGGGGAAAACAAAAGCGCTTTCCCCTTCCTGTTTTTGTTGCACAATGAATGACAAACTTCCTTTGTGTCGTAACTTGAGCATTCATTTTCCCAGGAGGCAGATAGAATTGTATAGTGAAAGTAAGACTTATAGGGAACCAGTCTAAATGATGATGGAGTCATTATTCTAAAGCCATTACATTGTGCAATCAACATTTAGTTCATAATGATAAGTTAAAGCAAAAACGTAATCTACTACTTCTTTAATGCGGCTTTTAGGGTGAGAGTTTAATTAAAGCCACAAATTGGAGTTGACAGGTGAATAAGACAGGGCAAACCATTCCTGGTCTCTGGTGTATTTGATGGGTGACTGCAAGCAAGCATGCAGGTGCTAACAGGTGTGTTTATGAGCACACAGGTGTGTTTATGAGCATGTTCATGCCCCCTTGGTTGGGTAATCAAAAGAAAAAGCTCACCTTGCTTGGCTGAGGTTCAGCCTTTGGTTTGACCATCTGAGTGCCAGGTGGTATCATGCCTTTGGGAGGGTCTTTGACTTCTACCTCCAGACCAGCATCTAAAAGAAAAGAAGGGGGGTTTGGTGATGGTCGTCAGTGCACAGCCTCTATTCACTGTGACAGAAATACTTGAGCAATTACATCGACATACCTATTTCAATGCCATCAATGGTGACATGAATTGTATAGAGTCCGACGGCTCCTGGAGTCCAGTTGGCGCTGTAGGTTCCATCAGTGTTGGCACGAATCAGCATGTTCTCGCTGGGTCTGTGTGGGAAATGATCTATAAGTAGATTGTATCTTACTGGAAAATGTGTTTTTGTTTCTTCAGCACCTTACTTACCTCTTTGGGGTAGGGGAAGCAAAGCGCAGCTCTTCAAATGAGTAGTTTTCATAAGCCTGTAAAAGACAAGAGTACAAAACTTATTAACAGGTCTATGATGTGTATCCCAGGCTCTTGAAACTCTATAAATTATGTTTATATTAAATATTTGGCTGTTATTCAGCCATTTTAATCTTCATGTCTTTATTCAGACAGTTAACACTCCTTTATTTCTTCTCCAATTAAATTTTATCTTATCATAATAATCTTATTTTACATAGTAAGAGTTATGAGCCAATTACAAGAGGCTGACCTTCATCATGGTAATAGCAATGTATCGAGCCTCTTTCACGATCATGGGCTCGTATGTGGCCTCCAGTTTGGGCATCGGCAAACCACCAAAGGTTAGGTCAGGGCCAGAGGACGAAGGTGAGGAGCTTCCAGGTAACCGCTGCAGCCTCTTCACATTGTCAGGCTGCATCGACTTCTTCTGTGAAACAGGTACGGCCTTTACCTCCACCTGGACATGAGAGAGATAAGAAACACAATGATTCTGTCGTTCCATTTATACAAATATAAAATATTTATGTCTTGGAAGCAGAAAAGCCAATCATCCTGACCTTCATGTGAGGAACGTGCACCACATCTCCATACTGGTCTTTGGTCTGTACGACCACAGTGGTCGGCCATCCACAGCGTATGTCATCTTTGTTCAGGATCAGAGATGTCTTCTGGGGGTCTGCGTAGGAGTCTGGCTGCAGCCACCTGGACGGAGGGAAAGGACAGGGTTGTAAATTTGTAATGAGAGAGTCATCAATCAACACTTAAATTACAGAGGGAAAGCTAAAATTTTCAAACAAGTCACATTTCAAAACGTAAAATGCATAGTTCATATTCTGCTCTCGTGAATTAGCTAGACTTGACAAGACAAACCCTTACCTTGCCAGACGTCCTCCGCTTGAGGACTGCACACACGTGATGAAATCCTCAAGGAAAGAGTGCTCATTGGTTTGGAGGTGCAGGGGCAGATTTCCCTCCAGGGCCTCCAGGATGGTGGGGGAGTGAGACAAGGCCAGACCCTTCCCCAGGATCCCTGAGTGGGCCTTGCACACCTGAGTGAGGTCAAAGGAAATAAGAGTCAAGGAGGGAAGACACAAAAAGCCTTCTCACAAGACCACAATAAGTCCAAAAGAATATTTCTGAATTTAAGAGATGACACACCTGAAGAGAGGCTTCCTCAAGAATCTCAAGATCCTCCTCTAATTCATTACCTTGAATTAAAAAATTAGAATAACAAATTAATTATTTACTCGATATGTTATACAATATTAATTTGCAGCCAGCAGTAACACACACAACGTGTATCATCACAGCAAATTCATCTCATCCACTGTTTTCCATACCTATAGGGAGCGCCAGGTCCTTCTTCATCAGAGCTGCAGCACACACACTACCCAGGTAGGCCAACTCTTTCTCCAGCTGGATGATACCCTGAAACGTCCATAATGCTATGCTTATAAAGGTATTGTAAAATTCAACATTTTTTCTACCTGGAACAATGAACAAACTTAACATTTAACAGATGACATAGCTCAGTCATGAGATCTAAGGAATCTCAGACTCATTACAGAGACAGATGGAAGACCAGCCTGCTACACAAATGACAGAGGGATACATGAGTGTCTCTGTACCTCATCGGGGCCAGGGTTGAACTCATATCCCACAGCCACACACTTGAAGCCATAAAAGCAAGCCTTCTCATCTTTAACGTAGTCCGAGGCTGTTTCCAGTGAGAACAGAACTTCGTTTCCTGAAAGTAAAGAGGACAGAAAACTCAAAGATGAAAAGAAACGAATGACAGGTGGGCAGAGTTATGTTGGTAATCACTGGTAAACTAATGGCTGCCTGCTGTGGCAGGTGGCTCAGTGAAGCATCAGTGAGGAGATTAAAGCACATATGAGAACAATTTAGACCAATGAATTATAACTAGGTTGGAAGAATAACTGTTTAGAGGGGTGTTATTGCTCAATCACTACTTGTTTATGCTCCATCATACTGCACATTTCTTCGTGATTATCGTTAGTTCTGTCAATTTATCCATTAATGCATTGACTCAATAAAGAATACGTGTTTGCCTGTTGCTCAGTACAGAATCTGCCTTTTTGCTCACCACAGTAGAGGCAGCTTTTGGAAATTTCTACCCTCAGTTTCCCCATTAAGACACATATGTAGCACATCATACCAGACTGCAGCTTTACAGGCCAGCTTCAGGGCAATAAAGTTGGTTGGGCAATACATGCTAGCTTAGCAAGTTATTATCCTGTCAAGAGTATAATAAAGCTGCATGCTTTTCCAGACCTTTTTAATAAATGTTTGGGATGACTGCTTTCACAGGAGTATCCAAACTTTTTTTTCCCTTTGAAAACTTTTCTGGTGCTGCTTTCAGATGCATTACGCAAGTATTTGACCCTTTGAATCCTCCCTGAGCAAACTGGAGCGATTTCTTTCAAAAACATGAGAAAAAAGGCACTGAGCAACTTGGTAAGAATTGTCCCACAAATTGCAAAAAAAAAAAAAAAATTTTTTTTGAAGATATAGAAAATTATATTAAAAAAAAAACTACAAAAAAAATAGAAAAAGCTAGAAAAAATAGATTTATAAATATTAGAATTATTCCATTTTAAAATTAATTTTTGAGCACTCTTTCAAGGTAATTTCCTTGTTTTTAACTTTTCTTTTTTTTAATCTTACAAATTTTTCTTGTTTTCAATTTTCTCTTTTTACTAATTTGTTGCTAAATTTCTTTTGTTGTTCATTGCTGTCTTCCCATGTTTTTAAAAGAGATCAAGCCAAGGTTTCAAAGGGTTAACAGGTGCCAGATGAATTAATGTGAAACTATTTTTGTTATTAACAAAAATCACATAAGACAAACGCAACTGTTTCATCTTGCAGTAAAAAAGTATTTACTTTTCCATCGCTCCTGAAAGCAGCAGCCCTCACTGTCGAGTTCATGCTTCTTTGCTGTGGCCATGTCTCATACTGAGCCAGAAATGCCTGTTGCTAGGTAACTGTTTGTTTGTTTACTGTCTGTTTATGAAAATTATTTGTTCCATCTGCGTAGTTAATACTTGGTGCATGTCTACAAACTGTTTGACAGTCCTGCCATCGTGAGGCTAATGGAAAAAATGCAAAGTGAACTTGCTTGAGTAAACAAATATTGGGTGGTGAGCTACATATAGTATATTTTGAAACACCAGCCACAGGCCATGATTGGCCATCCAGCCGAACTTCAGGCAAGCCTGAATTTCAAGTCTAACAAACACTTCAAATGAAAATGAATGTCAAATACTGCTACAAGCAGTCTCAGTGCTGATGAAGTTAAATATCAGAAAAGCGCAACATCTTTATCTTATCACTTATTAGCCAGTGATGATGTTAAAAAGCACTTACAGCGAAAAGCAGAAGTTGCCAAGTGTAATTGTCTTCATAAAGGTTGATAACTTGATTTTAAAATAAGGAACGTATCTTTTATTTAATTTGGTAAACTGTTTTTATTCTACCTCACTGCTGTATATTAAATTGAGTCTCTCTGCTTTTGGAACTTTAGGATTTATTGTGATTCTGTTATCGTCAAAACAGCAGTCGTGATGTTCATAAATGTTCAATGCTCTCTTACCTGGCAGCACTAGTACGGTGGTCGGCCAGCCCGTGGAGCCTGAGAACTTCTTGAGCTCCGTCCAGGTGTTGATGGTGTCATGGATCAAAGGTTTGCCCCCCAGGCTGGACAGGTGGAGGGTCCGGCTGGGGATGAGCAGGCGTAGGACGTCCTCTGGCTGCGCAGTGCCGCACTGCTGATCAAACTCAATGGTGGTCCAGCGGACACAGTCTGGAAACGATACCTGAGGCAAGGTGAGACGAGATTAGTTTAGAATTAAATTATATCTGTGTCATTTACTTTTTCTTATTTAGCATGCCATAGGACACCTTACCCTGTACTGTGTGACGCCGGCTTGTTTGTACGGGTGGTCACTCTCAATGACTGCGTAGTGGTTTGAGGTGGTGCAAGCAGACAGGCCCTGCTCAGGCTGGTTGCCAGTCGTGCTGTCTGTTGACTGGTTAGGATTGAAGGTGGGTGGGGCGTACTTTTGGTTGAGGGCAGAGACAGCAGGTAACAGCTCCTGGACAAGTCCAAAGACCTCGACAGCAGCCTGGATGAGGAACAAGAGGTATTTCAACACACAATGCCACATCAGAGACAGACAATTTAGGTTTGCCCTCCTGGTTTGACCTCTTACCTTAGGTACAGATGCAGCGACAGGGCCGATGTAAGCCAGGATAAGGGGCAGGAGCATGGAGAACAGGCTGGAGGAACTTAACAGCTCAGGGATATCATCCACTGGAGATAATAAAGGACATTAAACTGAAGAGAGGCTGAACAGGTACAATCCAAATTCAACACAAATGGCTCTACAGCAATGCTTTTGTAATACATGTTTGTTGTGCTTACCATCGACAGCAAAAGCTCTGTGAAGCAGGTCCTTTGCAGCTCTGACCACGGCGCTGACCACAGACAGAGCTCTGCTACAGTTCTTGTCCTCCTCATTGGCTTTGCTCAGCAGCTGAGACTGGAGATCCCCGTCATACTCACTCCTGGAGCCACGAGAAACATTCAAGTCAGAAAAATCAAAACCCAAATACTTGTGAGATTAAATATGACAAAATGCTGCCTTTGTGTTTACCTGTAGTAGAGAATCTGTGGGATCTGCCCTCTGGTCTGGTTGGTGCCGTTGCTACTCAAGCTGCAGGTGCTGAAGGTGAAGGACACGCCATCAGAGCACTGCACTGTGGTCATACCTCCATCTCCATTGGCTGTCCGGCTGCCATAGTTCCGCAATCGCACAGCGTACTTGACACCCTCCTGCAACATAATAAATCAGTAAGACATGCATTTTATTTATTTTTATCCTTAATATCAACAGTTCACACAGTCATGTTTAGTTAGATACTTTTACACAGTGATTTATCTTTATCTTTATCAGGTTTTTACAATGTAACTATTGAAAACAAACATAGAACATGCAGCATTTTTCACTTAAGACAAATAAATAGAATTGAATTTAAACAAAAGAAAGGAGTTTCGGAGTAATATACAATTTTCACTTCTTCCAAATTTCCTTAAATTTAATCCTGGATCCTCTTTATGAAGGTAATTATTTCCTTTACAAAGATTTCATATCATGTTTCAACGCACATCTTCGCCCATCCAACTCTGTCTCAAATGGACTTGCATACTGTCTCAAATGGATCCCACACACTGCTCTTGCTCAGCATTACAACTTATTTGTTAAACTAACATTTTGGACCAGAGGGACCAAAACACTAGGGGAACTTCACATCTTAGGAATATCATCCACTGGAGATAATAGAAGACATTAGATATTTCAATACCCTTGACGAAGTCTAGAGGGACCGAAATGTTTGTACAACCAATAAATTGTCGTGCTAAGCAAGAGCAGTGTGCAGGGTAAATTATATCATAATATTTCCCTAAAGATGGGGTTTCTGGCACAATCTATTTCTTTGTAATTGCTTTTTAACAGCTACAATCAGTATTTTGTTTTAGTATTTGTAGATGTTAGAAGTAAGAGTTCGTCCCACTTAAATGTAATATTTGTCACACATATAGTTACTTATTCTGTATAAATCTGTTGCCAAAGAAGCATTTACTTTTTGACAGGCCCAAAACAAGTGGTAGTGATTGGCTTACTGGGAGCCACAGTTTCTCCAGTAGCTTTAAGAGCCTGAGTGACAAGTGACTCTTCCAGCCAAACACTCTATAAAGCTGAGCTTGATACTTTCTATTTTACATTTACAACATTCTGTCCAGATATCCTCTGAAATGCAACTGTTATGTTACCTTTCATGTTGGTACTTGCTTTTTCAACCTCCTTAAATTCCCTGTGTGGTCCTGAAATCATTTGAAGCCCTGAATCTGTCCTATAGGCCCTAGAACAACTTTCAATGTTGTTTTCAACCCCTTTAACTCTCTAACATAGAACTATTTTATGTAATGGTGTACCAAAAAAAAAGTCACAATTATTTAACCAGTGTAGTCTTGTTAATGTCTGAAAATCATTCAGTGTCCCCTGATGAAAAAAGGTGCAGTATAAGGAGAAGTCCCCCTTAGCCCATCCCTTATAGCTCGCATCCAATTTGTTTGGAGTAAAATCAAAGTCAGAATCATGAGACTACATGTATCTTAACAAAACCAGCACACAATTACACACAAAAGTTAGAAAACAGTTAGAGCATGTTGCGTCCTAATGTTTGTGTCCCAACAGTGAATCATATGCCTGTATTATATTCTTGAGATTCTATGTACCTTAAGTGGCACGGCCTTGTCCAGGCGAATCTCAGCGATATCACTGGGAGAATCATCAGTGCTGTAGGTGCCCTTCACCAGCTCCAGGGACGTCCACCTGTGAGAATGTGCTGAGTCCCCTGGGTGCTCTGTCTGCGCCTGAAGAGAAAGGGAACAAAAGGTTGCCAAGGTTGAAAACTAGTCAAGCAACACCAGAAACTTTATGAAATATAAGAAAATACAAGCTGAAAATGATTTGTAATCACTTACATCATCAGCCAGCACCTCCAGTTCATACTCATGGATGCCCCCTCCTCCGTAGACACAGACGCCCACCAGCACAACGCCTGGCTTGTCCACTGTCATACAGATGGCGTCAGGAGAGCCGTTGCCCGTGTTCCAACTCCGGCCCTGGCTGGTTTTGGTGAAACGGTTGGGGGATGCTTTCACGGAGTGGAGCGAGTTCAGTCCATCAACCTGACACGCAAGAACACAATGAGAGATGCAGCCAAACATATCAAACTAAGTCCATAACCACATTTGAGGAGTTTTACTGCAAATATGAGCAAGCAATAACATCCTAAATAAAGACCTTTCACAATCATGTATATATACACATTAATACTGCTGTTCAAATAATGGATGTCATCTAAATGTCCTTTATTTAGATACAGAAACAGAGCAGAGAGAAAATGGATGCTCCCTAGAACAGAAATTGTCTGAAATAGA
The DNA here is from genome assembly GCF_006386435.1 of Epinephelus moara. NCBI lineage: Eukaryota > Metazoa > Chordata > Actinopteri > Perciformes > Serranidae > Epinephelus > Epinephelus moara. The sequence goes on along the minus strand of NC_065512.1, from coordinate 15,324,004 downwards.
CTGAAAAATAAAGTCTAAAATAAAAACACCTCATGTCTGGCGTGTGTACAAACTATTTATATCACCCTGCTGACAACAGAAAGCCAGACACAACAGCAAAGGGACAGATCCAGGTGCTCAAGGGGAGGAAGAGCTGTTTCCCTGACAACAGACTCAACAGAAAAACAGTGGTGTCGGGCGCTGCCGCCAAGTGACAGTTACCATGGCAATGCAAGTTGAGGAGTCCTGACTGCAGCAACAAGGGTATGCGTGTGTGACGATAATTAAATGAGTGTGAGAGAGGGAGGGTGACGGACATCTGTCCCACCCACCTAATGACTCAGCATGCCGTCAAAACAATAAAGAAAATCTAATTTCCTTTTTTTGTGTTTTTGGTTTTTTGGCATCAGAAAAAGCTCCACCTTGTTCCAAGCAAAAGCTGTCACAGTGAAAAATGTGTCTGATAACAACAGAGCTTTACATAAAGTGATATGGCACAAGGAAGGAGGAGGACGGAAGAAGAATGAGGACAGAAAGTAGTCTTGATGTCAGATCTCATCCCTAATGTATAAAGCTACACTGTGATGAATTTAACAAAGTTAGGAGTGGATACAACTGTGATTTGGCTGTTTAAAACACAACAAATGAATGTGTCAAAGGGCTGTGATTACAATGTGAATGGCTGGTACAAAGACAACAAAGGATAACAAAAACGAGACACCACAGATTCTGTTTATGTTCCTGGACAAAAAAGCTCCACAATTCGGCTACGCTGAAAACCTGATGGATGTGGGTCGTTCGTGGAGTGGATGTGCCACAGGAATGTATCTTTTCACTGGCTACACCTGCAGAGCAAGTACACCTTAGTGTTGTGTGAGCCACAGGCAAAACAAAACAGTGAGCTTTAGCTTTGGGATTGTTTCTTCAATTTTTGGACCCAGCACAGCACTGTGAAATATGTGTAATATCAGTACGTTAACATCTACAGACTACAGAATCAGTAACATCTTTTAAATCACTTCTTCACACTTTGCAACTCTGCTCAAAAAAGGCTTATTGTTTCATTGTTTGTATTTATCTTTATTGTTGGGGTTCCTTTTTCTTTATATTTCTTAAAATGGCCTGACTTTATTTGGTTAAATCCTGCGTTATTTTGAATGCGAGTTCAACCATGTAAAGCATTTTGTGACTCTGTTTTGAAAAGGGCTTTATAACAAATTATTTTTATTATTATTGTTATTATTATTACAGTACACTCTGTGAGGAATAAAGTTAATAAGCAACCGCCAGCTGATAGTTGCAAAAAAAATGCCAAGAGGTGATCAAGACCTCAAAGTGGAAGCCCTGTTTGATACAAAGCTGCCAACATACAGTATGGCTAACATACTTATCAAAGATAATTATACATTAAAAGAAAATACTGACTTAAAATGGGAGTTTTTCATCAACTTGTTGGCATTACGGAAATGCAGCTAATGTTTAAATTCATATTCATTCATTTAGGTAGGTAGGTAGGTAGGCCCATTTCCATGTATAAGGGCCACACACACCTCATGTAAAAGGCCAGTCTTCTATCTGTGTTTTCTATTTTTACATTTGTAAAGCGGGTCTCTGTGGCACATATGCAAAACTTATGTGCTGCTCTCACATGTAGCCAGTTTCACTGATTACAGTGGAAGCAGCCCCCCCAATAAGAGCACATCAGGATTAAGGATCTTAAAAAGATTCTAGACTAGGGTATAAATTTGCCAGAGCCAAGCTGTTTGGCCCTACTTACGTATATATGTGTGTGTTTGTGCGGGTGCATGTGAGTATCAGCGTGAGTTAAGTTACCTCGGAGCCCAGGGCAGAGGCAGTGAGCTCAGAGACGATGGAGGCCAGCAGACCACAGGTGTTGGAGACCAAGTGTGGAGAGAACAGCTCCACCTCCTTCCTCAAACTCTTCCTCACTGGCAGCACCACAATCACCAGCATCTTCTCCAGCACCTCCCGGAAACTGGTCATGCCCATCAGGTTCTCCTCCGTCTAAAGGAGGAAAAGTTATTTTGGTATTTGATGAGAACACAATGTTATAAAGACCATATCCTCTCCATCTACCAAACATTTCCTGGGTCACTGACCACAACCATGTCCACCATTTTGAAGTGAGGAAACCTGTTGTACAGTGCATGATGTGCAATGACTCACATGGCTTAGTTTCTCCATGTGGGCCACCAGCAGGGGGAAGCGGTGAGCGAGGGCAGAGTCATTCTCTGTGCTGACTTGTTTGACCAGTGAACGCAGTAGCACTTCCCCGTCATATGCGATGGGCAGGATGGATGTCAGCTTGACTGAGGTGTTGCACAGAGCTGACATTACAGCTGCCAGCAGACGGCTGCTGGATGTGCGAAAGTTGGCCTCGGCAATGTCCTAAAAAAACAGGGAGGACAAGAATGAATCTCTGGTTTTATTATTGCTGATGAGAATAATACTGTAACCACTTAAATCCTATTTAAAACTACAATGACATGGTCTGCCGTCGCTGACCTGGTCAAGGCAGTTGAGCAGGTCACAGAGGCAGGCCCACTGCAGAGCCGGGGTTGGGTAGAACGAGTGAAAGCAGGCAGTGAAGGTGTTGTGGCACTCCTGTAGCACAGCCTCCAGCAGGGTCAGAGGTTGAGACAAGTAGCCCTGAGGGTCGTTGTCCAGCTTAGTCAGGCAGTTGTCCATGCCTTCTGACAGAATCTTCTTCAGCAGGCTGCGTGTCTTTCCCACGCACTCTGCCAGCTTGCTCGACTCCTCCACCACAGCTTTGGTGCTGGCTAGAAATCAAACAAAGAGAAAAAGAGAAAACATTGTGAGAGCTTTTCAGAAGCTACACTCTATATAGAGAGTTCAATGGAAATGTACTTTTTGACATTAAAAATCTTTCTGCAGTTTACTATTTTACATCTGTGAAACCGAAATAAGGTTTTTATATTTTCTGGGTCACACATGTAGAAGTATTGGCAGTCTGGGTATTCCATTCTAAAATTAATAACAATGAATACTGTCGATTGTTTTTCATTCAAAGACATTCATAACTGAACAGGAAAAAGCATTGTCACCAGTAGATTGAAAGCAGCCATTATACTGCTGAGGATAAAGTGCTGTTGAAAGAATATTTCTCCTGCCAAACGACCATTTGTGTATCAATTACTCACCCCGTGTTACACTGAATTAATTAAGACAACTTTTTCTCGAATGCCTCCAACATGAATGAAGAACCCAAAGTGGAGAAAATGCTTAATGAATGGAAGCCTTAGGGGTCCGTGTTTAACTTCCCAAAGAGGCAGCCCATACCAAGGGGGTGAAGTATTTCTTTAAGGTCTCTATGTTCCTACCAGCAATGGGGAAGATCTCACAGATGTAGACCCTGAGCAGGCGGAGACAGCACGTGCCGACAAAGCGCAGCCTCTCCAGGTCCAGCAGGGTGGCCGTGTACTGGAAGCCCTTCAGCCCTCGCAGTTCCTCCACACCCAAAACTAAGGTGGTCCAGCTCCAGTGAAGGACGCTCAGCAGAGACTCAAAACACTCCTACGGAAGGACAGAGGTAGACACAGGTCACACACAGTGTATTAAACAATCACCTGTCAAGACACTCAAGCAGGTAGAAACGGAGACATTACTCACCACTGAGACGGTACGAGCAAATGAGCGTTTGAGGATGTGCACTGGTTCGCTGGTCTGCTGTTTGCCTTTAGATGCATTGCCATCATTTGAAGGGAGCCTGAGGTTAAAATATGAAGACACATTTAGAATCATTTACTTGACAAGCTCATAGCATAGGCATTAGCTGCATATGGCAAAGGATGGCAGCTGCCATGGAAAATAAAAAATAAGAAACTGATTTCATTTGTATTGCCTTAAAAATGATAATTTGTGCTTGACACATTTTCTAGTAAAAATTTGCATGTTATTCAATGAATTTCTTATTTTATGTGTAGTTAAACAAATGGCAAATGATAATTACACCGCCCTCTCTGTCCATGGTGCTAAAATATGTACCAAAATTGACACGATGAAAGGCAGTTTTCACTGCTCTCCTTTTAAGTGGTGCATTACATGTAAACAATAGGCACTGTGAATGTGAGAGAAAGCTGCCTAAATGTCTGTTAAAATAGTTTTCAACAGCAAAGTAGGTCATTGATATCATGTCACATTGTCATACCTTGGTTTTTACTGAAACACCCTGGCCCTGAGACAAAATAAGCTTTAAACACTGTTAAAATTTAAAGAATTTTACTTACCTGTAAAGTAGCTGAGGTATTTGACCCGCGTTAACATCTGTACCATTGTTTGACTTCTTAGAGCTTTTGAACTGGAAGACCACACTAAAGAGAAACAGGAAAAAAGACAAATTTAAGGGCTGTTAACATCAACTCATAAAACATGAAATGTGGCCTAATGATACATATGGAAAATGCCTATTAGTTCATAAGTATTATATATATTGTGAAATCCGTTTTACCCGTCATCAGTAGTAATGGTAGCTTGTCCATGGGAGCCGCAGTCACTGCTGGGTCCAGACACTCGGGCCCACGCCACATACCACCAGCCAAGCTGCAGCAGCACCGGCTCGTCAAACATCATGGCATATTTCTCCCTTAAAAATACAATAAACAACAATTACCGCTTTGTGGTTGTATGCCTCCACAGACCAGTCAAGTTGCATTTACAGTTTATATCCCTGTCTGTGAAAACATGGATGCTTCACACACACATCTCCCCCCAGCAGCACAGAAGATCTATACAATCAACAGTTTCAAGGTGGACACCCAAGATTAGTGTCACCAATTCAGCATCTGACCAAATGTCACCCCTTCTGTTCCTGAGATATGATGTTGAGACATCTTATTCTATCAGACATTTGCGTCAAATTTTGTCATAACTAGCTGAAGAATTCTTGAGTTGTGGAAAAAACGAGGTCACAGTGAACTTGACCTGTGACCTTTGACCACCACAATCTAAACTGTTCGTTCTTGAGTCCAAGTAAACATTTGTGACAATTCCGAGGAAAGTCCCTCAAGGTGTTTCTGAGACATCACGTTCACGAGAATGAGACAGATGCAAGGTCACAGTAACCTTGACCTTTGACCACCAAATTCTAATCACTTTATTTTTGAGATCAAGTAAACATTTGTGACAAATGTCACAAAGTCCCTCAAGGTGTTTTTGAGACATCACGTTCACGAGAATGAGATGGATGCAAGGTCACAGTAACCTTGACATTTGACCACCAAAATTTTATCAGTGAATCGTTGTGTGCAGATGTCGCATTCACAAGAATGCTAACAATGAGAGGGATGGACAGACAGACATATGGACAACCCAAAAACATAATGCCTTCGGCCGAGGCTTTCGCTGGTGTGGAGACATTAAAAAAACAGAGACCAACATAAATAGATATTCAATATCCTTCCTCCTTCTTTACAAGAAATAGTTGTGAGAACAGAAGAGAAACGTAAGGAATCCACAAACTTTACCTGGCAGCGCAGTCATAGGCCAGCACGTCAGTCTCAGCGAGCAGATCACCATCTGTCTCATGGTCACCGCCGTCAGGTCCCAGCTCAAAAAGCTGCACAATGTTAATTTTGTTAATTAATAATCTAATCAATGTTTTTGGCAGTCTTGTGTGTCCTATGACAAATAAAGTGAAATCTAAAATTACAGGTAGGACAAAAAACAGCATGAAATGAACATTATGTACATGGCAAAAAAATACATATATCTAAATGTATTTTTGTTTAGGGTCACAAGCAGGCTTACCTTGATCTTTGCAGTGTACTCCCCTCGTCCCCCGAACAGTCCCAGCCCACCCAGCAGGATGTCTGCATCAGCGCAGAAGCGGATGGCCTCCACAGAGTGGGCTGAGTAGCCCCAACCACCACCGTGACCTACAACAGCACACACGGGATCAATAAGGTTACGCAAGATACACAGAAGTTGTTTATCCACTTTCAGTGGTTCTGGTTGTTTACTAAGGAGGATAATAAACTGATCTGAAGTGTTTCACATATTTAGCAGCTTTGACTTAAAAGGCTAAAGGTTAGTCTAGTTTGATATAATTACAAGATCAAACCCAAATACATAAAAGCATCTCTCAGTGTGTTGTATCATACATCATTTACCACGAATCCTCTTCAAAGAACCCACTTACTCTCAAAGCGGTTCACCACACTGTAGTCCTCCTTGGAGTAGACCTTCATCACTGCCTGGGTTTCTTCCTCTGCGCTGGCTACACCCATCTTCAGCTCTTGCATGGCTGCCAGTGTATCCAAGCAACCTAAGTGGACAACCAAGTGTACTTCCTCTTAGCATTGAATGATGACAAACATAAATTAATAACCTACGCATTCCTGCAAACACTTAATCATATATTGGCTATGATCTAAGAGCAAATTTGTCTCTAAAATCAATTTCCCCACGATCTGAAAGAGAAACTGATGGGAGAACAGAAAGTGCATCACTCATCAATGAAAGGCCCATTACATGAAAAATATGGCAGCTACACTGACTACACAATAGCCTGATCAGAGGTGTGGGGATTTAGACACTGGTTACATCTGCTTTGAAGAAACAGATGTCCAAACTGTCCATCATCATTTGTGTCATCGCATTCACGTACATATTCATAAGACAATACTACATTCATAAAAGATTCATGGAACCAAAAGCACTTTGCTGAATGGTTAGAGCAGAGGATTACCGAGGATGTGTAGGGCTCCGTGAGAGCGAGTAGTGGTGGCATGTGATCCTGAGGGCAACGCAAGCTCTGGACTAAGGATGCTACAGCGAGCCTGTAAATCTGTAGCTGAGGGCATCCTGGCATCAGCTATCACTGCGTTGTAGCACAGCATCTCTTTGGCAGCTGGCAGGAACCTGAAAGCACGAAGAAGAAGGAGTTAAAAATAGAAAAGGACAAGTTATCTTACAGGTGATTTACTGAATCTTAAAACGTTGGATAAATAGCACACAATATGCATTTCTGCTCTGCATAGTCCTTGTGCTGACCTCCATATGACATCATACACAGGGTCCAGACACAGGCCAAATCCCTGAAGGTCCTCCTGCTCAGAGTCGTTGAAGGTCCTGCAGCTCCCGTCCATTTTGTTGATAAGCAAGCATTTAAATGGAGGCGGCTCGGACACAGAGGAGGGCACAAGGCCAATAATGTGTTTGCTGGCAAAGATCTCTGAAGTGGCTAGGACATGGGAGTTGATAAGAGCCTCATCGATCCGCAGGAACGTCTGGTCACCGCTGGCGCCGATCCAGGTGGCCTTCCGTCCGTATTTGGCACCAATGTTGGGCATGGGAGATGGCTTGGCATTCCAGTAGGGCATGTCCAGGATGGGCCGACCCAGCTGTCCTTTCTGAAAAACAATAAGATACATATTCACTCAATTTGTGGTCAACTATATGTATAAAGCAACAAACAATTTTTAAAAATGAGTTTAGTTCAGAAATGCAGTTTAGTGTTTTTCTTACCGAGAAGCTGCCAAACGTAAACACCTGCCCATCCATGAGGAGAACGGCCGTGTGGTTACTGCCCGCCGTCACCTGCACACTGGGACCTGGAAGGGCCTGCACCAGAGTTGGAGAACCCCTGGCAGGTAGAAGCATTGTTTTAAGTGTGTGTCCACGTGAGTGCAGTTTTGTTTATTCAAAATACCTCAAAATGGCAAAGCAAGAATCTGGACTTACATTTATTAATCCCTTATAGAACAAATGGGCTGAATCAGCAAAAGTAGGCCTATGAAGGCCCAGACACACAAAACCGACATCAAAGATTTAAAGGCGACTAAGGCTGTTGCGTCGCCTTGAGTCGCCTGTGTCATCCAATAGCCAGCTAGAGCATATGTTCTAGGTGGCTACAAGTAAAGAACTCTCCAAATATTACTCTTGATTCTAGCTTGTTTGCTTTCTTTGCTTCTGTTTCTCTTCTTGTGCACTGAGCTGAACAGCCAACCAGAGTAATTTCACTCTAGTGCCAATGATGCAGGACACATCACGAAAACTAGGGCAACACACGCTCACCCAAGGCCACTCGCCGACAGCCGACTGTCGGCTTGGTATGTCAGGGCCCTAATACCCACGACAAGAAGCTAGCTATCCTTAACATACATCTAACAACAAAAAACTTTGTGCTAAAATTATAGGTCATGTAGTATTTCCTGTAGTTTCCATTCTGTTATCGCTTAATTAAATGGCAATAAAGCACTGTATGGTTTTTTTCCGATGAACTATGTTTATATATTAGGAACAATTTCATTCATTTGAACATGACTCCCATTAAATTTAAAACACGAAGGCAACAGAAGCAGTACCTGGAGTTGACATCTCCATGTCCAAGCTGCCCATGTTGGCCATAACCAAACGTGTAGACATCTCCATTCTCCATCAGCACCACTGTAAAGCAACATAATCATGACTGTTTGTTACTGACATTCTTTCTTTCAAGGTCAGCCAAACTTCTTAAGAGGTTTTAAACATATTCTTAAAATAATACGCAGACAAATCTACCTCAGTGCCTGACCAGAGGCAGCCATGAGGGAAATCAACCTACCTGAGTGGTGGAAACCGCAGCTGACCTGCACAGCTCGCAGCTCGCAGTCGAATCTCACAGCCCCTGGGGGATAGGTGGTGATTTTGCTGGCATCCTTCTCTCCGCGCTCACTGCTACCATCTACAAGACAAACACTCCAAGTCAGCACATTTGAGTAGAGAATCGGGGGAAGAGTGAGGTTTAGTAGTGACTTCAGACCACAGAGGTGGATGTCTCTGCGCAGTCCTGGAAAACAGAGCTGTAGGGAAAAGAGGATTCAAAAAGAAAAAGAGGGAGAAAAGGGAGAAGCATGCCGAAAAAGAAAGGAGAGAACAACACCTCTATTACAGAGAGGCTTTTGGTAACCAGTCCCATTACAGATTGTTTTGCAAATAATTTGATTTTCTTCTCAACATCTGTTGTGCTTAATGAGAAGGAGGGAATCTGGTTTACCCTGAGCCCTGTGCGAGAGGTACCAGTTGTGGTGTGTGAGGGGAAAAAGTTGAATAGAGACCCATGCATTACTGTAAAAACAATAACAGTCAATAACCATTTTGGACCACGAACCAGCTCATTGTGGTTTGGCTCATGGCCCAAATGTATAAGGTAGGGTTGAAAGTTTAGCTCATGGTGACAGCCATCAATGTAAGTTAAAAAACAGAAGTGCTCTTAATGACATCTAAAGTACCATTAAAGCTTACAGGAGGTCACAAACAGAAACACCAGTATTGTTGGTGAGGGGGTTTGGAGCACCGGTTCCTCTTCACGAGTTAAAACCATGAAACAGGATGCTCAGGGGTGTTACGCCAAATAACCTACGGCTGCCTGACAACTGTGCAACCACAATGAATGGTTCCACAAAAGGAAAAGTTATTCAGCAAAGTAGAACAGCCTCAATTTCTAAACTGAGATTCAGGATGAAACTACTGCTGCTGTGAAACAGAATTCACTGTGGCATAATTGTTTCCACATGTACCAGCAGGACAATAAAACAAGCCATTAATCCTCAACAATTAGTTTCCATTGGGAAGGTTTTCAAATTGTGCATTAAATTAATGCTTTACATCAACACAGGCACAGTGCTAGGCACCCAAAATCAAGCCTAGCTACTGTCATCCACTAGCAGTTTCAGACCTGCAGTTCCACTCCAACCTGCCCCACCTATTGGCAAGAAAAGCAACATCAGCAGCTCAGATAGGCAGATGTAGACCTGTTGATGTACACAGTCCAAAGACAGAGATACCTGCTAGTGTAGGGATACAGTGGACTTTTTAAATATTTTCCATTTCTGTCAACTAAAGTAAATTTTGTTTTGAGCACTAAGGGAGTTCAGGAGGCTCTAATGCTGCATCTCCACTGCATGGCGGGCACGGCTCTGCTCAACCTGACTCGATCTTTTTTTGTTTTCCACTGGCAAAAGTTGTGGATAGAACTTGGTGAATTTATTTGGTACTACCTCATTCGAGGTCCCAGGCGAGGTGAGCAATTACTAGATGGTGGATTAAAGCACTTCAGACCACTGAGCGATCAGACGGAAAAGTCACTTGTACCAACACGGGATATCCTGCACAAGCCCGCCATTTTGAAACAGCCAAGCTATAGTCACAACCCCAAGATTTTGAAAACTGGCAGCCTGCAAACCGAAGCCATACAATTGATGGAGTGCAGACATTCCTCTCTTTGGTTGCCAATGAAAGGATTCAGCAAGCGCCACACTGATGTCACCCAGTCTCACATGGCGCCACTATAGCAATTGTCTGAGAATATCACCCACACTGACGGGGTAAAATTCGCAGTGGGAGCAAAATAGAGAAAAGGACCTGGGACCAAAAGTGAGTCGAATCTCTGAATTCCATGCAGAGTTTGCAGGACGTTCAGGGTGACGGTTGATTTATTATAATACGTGTACATCACTAAGTTAGCCCTCTGGTCTAATGTGAGCTAACTATGCTAACAGCAGATTGGAAATGTGCAACAACCTTTTTTGCCAAACACTAGATATCAAACAAAAGCCAGAAACTGTACTGTGTTAGGTAGCTGTGAGCTGTTAATTCACCACTTTAAGCAGAACGTAACGTAACGTTATCTGTGAGCCTGACCACAAAGCCTCTTTTCCCACCAGTCTGTGTCCACAGCTGCCTTTACTAGAGAGCAGTGTAAACACAAGGAGTGTTCACTCTGTAGCTAAATCTGGGGTCTGAAACATCCCCAAAAACACTGCTTGACTATAAGAATCTCAGTGGACTGAGTGATCTCCAATTGATGATTCAAATCTTTGACTTTCAGGGGGCAGCCCTGAGTTGAGTCATGCCGTACCATGCAGTGGAAATGCTGCATTAGTGTCCTCGTGTGTCCTCTGTCCTCCTTATGGTTACATTAGAAAGATGGTTAGTCACAACCAGATTTTGTTTTCCCAAAGAAAAAACCCTAGGAGGCTGAGATTCAGAGGACAAAAAACAAAGCAAGTAAGCTGCAGATATAGGCTGACTGTAGTCCGTAGTTGCAGCTTAAGTATAAATGTGGGTCTTAGTGGAATTATTCACATCTAAGTTGCTCATTGGTTGAATAGTTAGCTTCAGAAAAGAAACTCCAGACAATGAGCACATACACTCACTAGTCTGATGGATGTTAAGTGATTTCTTAGCCATTTCCATGAGATGTTTCACATCTAAAAGCACGCATATTTTTAAAATAACAACCCTGCCTCCTTCCTTCGGTGTCATATTTATCAGCTTATTATTCATCAAAGCTCGCTCTCCCTAGTGCTGGCTGTTTCGTCTGCTTGTAATGTGTAATGCTTCATGTGTACCCATGAAGTGACAAATCGGCTGCTACGGGAGTGATGGTAAATCCAGTTAGGCAAGGACATTGATTTCTATTTAGGTCAAACAACAGCAGTGAGCAGAGCAGGCATCCTACTCTGAGGATTAGAACTGTTAAACCAGAAAATGAATTAGCCTAACAGACCAAATCTTTATTGTACCTTAGCCCTTTCCTACGTTGAGGTAGCATAAACTTAATTAAATGCTAAAGGGAACCAGCCTGTTGAGGTGGGTCCTCAGTGGCTTCACAGTCATTTCTCCACAGAGTCAGTCTTGCCAACAGGCTACATTGCTTGTTACCATGAGACCTGGTGAAGACATAAGAGTCCTGCCGTCAGAGAGTGAGAGAGGAGGTGGGCGGGACAGCCAGATTGGGAGATGAGTCAAAGGGGTGTCTCTGCACCCGTTGAGTTAGTGAAGACCGTAGTACCTTTGTGCTTGTCCCGTTTATGCCTTAGTGCCTGAAGGGGTCTTATTCTGGCTAGGGCCTGCTCACGCTGGTTCATAAAAATGGGACCAGGAAAAACAAGGGGGCCTGGGGGAGAAAGAAACTTTCACATGCATGCACAATGCTCACAAATGGGAAAGAACACATGATAATACTTGACCACAACAATACACGCACACTGAAAAAATTATAAAGACACAAGCAAGGGGGAAGTCATCAAGGCACGACACCCAAGCTCACAAAGCACCTGAAAGTTACTCACAGCGAAAAAGGGATGGACTGTTTGTCGCTCCACCGTATTCATTAAATGAATACGGTGAAGCTACAAAGAGTGCAGAGGCTACAGACTGAGCGGAGGTTAATGATTAACCTCTCTGTTTCAGAAATCTTAAATTCATAAAGCCAAAAACCCCACACATCCCTACCCTAAACACCCCCCCACCTCTGTTCAGCCTAGATCCATACCTCTGCCCTCCTCCAGCCTGTGCCGACGGTTGATCCTCTGTCTTTTCTCCTCCTGGCGAATCTGAATGTGCTCCTCGATGTTTACTCCTGGAGGGGGAGGGACAGGCACAGCTGAAAACAAAAAAGGCCCCAGGTACAGGCAGCCAAGACAGGATGCAGGAGGAGGAGAAGGAGGAAGGAAGACGGAGCAGAGCAGAACAAAACAAGACACACATCAATGAATGATGGAGAGACGTGATGGCGAAGCAATGACACTGCACAACACATGAATCAAACAAAAAGGATGAGCGACGACAAGTGTGCGAAATACTGCGTCCAAGCGAATGCAGCAGACAGTGCGATGTGTGCGGCACAAACAGCACGCTGGCACAGCTCAGAAGGATTTATAGCTTGCACACAACCCTGCTCAAGACAGTAACTCATTCTGAACAATTATGGAGGACGTAACAAACCACTGATCATTGGAATATCACATCACATGTCTATGTGTATGACATTTTATGATATGATTTATCAGACTTTGTGCTTTTCAGTTAAATGTAAACAATGTGAATGGTGATAGAGGTGAAATGTATATTATATGAAAGAGTATAACAGGGGGAACATGAAGTCATATATCAGTTGGCATACCTAGCAGCAGGTCCAGTGGAATCATCTCCTTCACTGCATCAAAGATGCCTCTCTGTCTGGCCTCTTGACCATCCAGCTCTCTGGCACAGGCCTTGCAGCAGCCACATGCGGAGCAGCCAGACTCTCCAGACCCACAGCCACAGATACTGGTAGGCGGACAACACACAAACACAAAGAGAAAAAATATACTTACATTATAATAAACTGTTTAGCCAACAGCTTTTACTGTAGTTATTAGGGTTGGATACCGAACTCGGTACTTTAACAAGAGTTGTGAAGTGCCCCGAAGCCTGGAGGTCAGCCACGGAGGTCTGAGGCGAGCAGCAGGGCTCTGCAAAGCCGCCGGATTCAACTTAAGACAGGAGGAGGAAGCACCCCAAAGCCAGCCACTGAACTCTGCTGACACTCCATTGGCTTCCCAGCAACCAAAATTATCCCTGAAGCGTAATAGTTTGGGCATCTCGACTATCTACTTTTTACTTTTCTATATTATTCAAGTAATAGCCTAGTATCAATGTTCGACATGCAGCCACACACACACACACACACACACACACACACACACACACACACACACACACACAAGCAGACAGGTGTGATTAGAAGAAAGCAGAGGAGCAGAACTGCGTTTTAGTCTACTATATCACCCCTGCCACTCGTTCAAAGATTAAATTTTGTTATTACAGAGAAAGTTAACAACTGAAAAGAGGTACCAGATTCCAGGTATCGGAACCAGTATATGATCTTCCTGGTATCTGTTCAAATACGAATGGTACCCAACCCTGGCAATGACCACCTTCACCCCTTCCAGTTTTTGCATCTTCTTACCCTCCTGGTACTCTGTCCGGCCGTCCACTGCTGACACAGCTGGCACCGTAGCCGGTGCAGTCCCCACACACCGTGCACACCATGCACTGGTCCAGCTTCCACTTGTGCATGCCTGGCTGGCACATCATGCTCTTCTCTTCTTTCTCTTCCAGCTCGTCCTCCAGATCTTCATCCATGGCTGTGGCCATGCTCTCTACACCAAACGCTACGATAAACACACACACAGGCAAGAGCAATCAGATTGAGTGGAGTACAAAGACAATGTGCATATATGCAGATACAGTTTGTTGTTATGTGCATTTGTTTGTCTGTGTTTGTCCATCTGCTCACCTTTCCCTGCCTGACTCATAGCTCCAGTGTCTCTGCCACACTGGCCCTTATTGTTCACCCCAAATGTCCAAACTTCACCACTCTTGGTCAGAACACATGTATGGGCCTTACCCATGGCAACCTGAGTTACACAGTGACCTTTCAGGTCTGTCACTTGGCCTGTGGACAACAAAGTAGTGATGATGATCCAAGTCTTTATCAAAGCAATGTAGGCAAAGATGAGAAACTCCTGAAATATCTCAGACATTCCCTGAAGTTGAGAATTTGACATAGCTTGCATGAGTCAACTCACAAGTGCTGTCACTGTAAATAGCATCTTTGCCGAACATGTAGAGCTCTCCATCCTTGGTGACAATGCTGCTGCTGCCATTGTTACACGCTGTATACACTGCCGTCTTGGTCTCTAATTTGATCATCTTCTTCGGCTTGTACGGCTTGGGCTGTCTGCGACTTTTAGCTGCAAAGAAAAACACCAGAGATCACCTTCAGAATTCAACTAAGATGGCTTTAATTTTGCGTTTAATGAAAGGTTGAACAGAATGAATTGTTGAATCTTTGCTGATGGTTTAAAGTTGTACTTACTGGACTCTCCATCCTCTCCCTTGCTGGCAGAGCCTGTAAAGAACACACTTCCGTCTTCGGCCACAAGCAGCGCATGAGAGCCATCGTGTCCCACTGAGAACTGAATGATCTTGGGAGACTTTGTAACAGGCAGTTCCACCCATTTCCCTGCTGACGGGCCACCCTGCTTTATACCCAGGCTCTGGTACTTTCCTGTGTAGTAAATCTGTGAGGTAAAAATGAAGACAGAGGATCAAACGCATGGCAAAAATTTGAAAGACAATTAGGAATGAGGACCTGTTTTCTTTAAGTGGTCGTTTTTTGGGAGTAGGGGATCCACAGTATGTACATTTCGTTGAACTAAGCTGTGGCAAAAGTTTAGCCAGGGTTAATTTTTTTTGGCAGACGGCTCAGAATCTTTTGCTTGAGGCCAGTGTGATAGACAACATGCCTGCTGCATCAACACAATGTTCCTTAGTGAAATTAATGAGGACACTCTGTTTTTATTTTAGGTCTGAGCATGGCCTGAGCCTTTGTGCATAGTGTTTTAACAATTCAACAGGGTTGGGGGAGAAACAGAAAACAAGGCAGGGCGTTACGTTTTTAAAATACAAAACATGAATACCTGTATTCCATTATAGTTACACTTTAAATTGATGGTATTCAGAATACAGTTACCGTCTTTAAAAATAGATTACTTGGACGGCTGTGGCTCAGAGATAGAGACAGTCATCCACTAATCAGAACATCAGCAGTTCGACCTCTGGCTCCTCCAGCCCACATGTCGAAGAATCTTTGGGCAAGACGCTGAACCCCAAAGTGCTCACGATGGCTTTTCTATCAGTGTGTGAGAGCTTGTGAAAGGTTACCGAGTAGCAGGTGGCACCAAGTATCGTAGCCTCGGCCACCAGTGTGTGAATGTGTGTGTGAATGGGTGAATGTGACATGTAGTATAAAAGCACTTTGAGTGGTTCAAAAACTAGAAAAGCATTATACAAGGGCAGTCCATTTCCCATTTTATAAGGGATTACTTTATTTATTTTTCTTTTATTTGCTCTAAAGCCTGTCCTCAATGAATGCAATGGGAGCAAACATCAGTTTGATTGTATTGCTTTCTATTGTAATATCCTAATTGGCTGCTTTAAAAGCACCGCAATGGACGAAGAATGGCTGATTTGTGATGTTGAAATGAGGCACTACATACACAACATCTCCTCATTTCACTACAAAAGCTTAAATCAGGTGGCAGCTGGCTGGAGGGAGATCGCCAGGGAGCTGAAAAATCCTGGAAAATGACCGTCGCTAATAACAACCTACTTGTTGCTGGCTATACTGGATGCCTCTTCCAGTAAATATCACAATATGAACCATGTTGTAATAACAATACTTAAAACAACACTTAAAAAATATTGATATTTTTGTTGCCACTCAGAATATGTTACTCACTTTGAGTAATCTAATGCTATTTGTTATAAATTATAGGTCAGGTATTCAGTAATCTGTAGTGGAATCCATTTTTAAAGTAACCTTTGATACACAGTTCAAACAGCAGGGGTAAATTGTGACGACACACGTACAAAGGCTGCTGCTGGAGGAGATGTTTTATAACTCAAATCATCTGAGGTTGACTTTGCAAATTACATAACCACAACACAGTGGCTTGTAGACCATAAACACTGAGCCTTGGACTCCTTTCTTTGTATCACGTGTCTGGCATAATGACCAGCCCGAGTGATGAGTGAACTTTGTCCCAAGATACAGGTCAGCTGCTCCTATTTTTACCCATCCAGTCGGTCTGGGTTAGGGTAATCTGCAGATAAAGTGTGCTGTGAGATTAGGGCTTCTACACAGACACAGAAATGTGCAACAGGCAACTGCCCCGGAGTGCTATCTACAAGAGAGGCAAGCTGTACCACACCTACAGCACTGATACACAAAACCACACCCTCCACACAGCCCAACCAACTACATAGTTAGCATTCTCTTCTTACTGATACAGAGAGCATAAAAAATGTGACACATCTTCTTCAACAAAGCAAGGCCTCCCTACAGTGATTGGACCTACTTTGCCTGATTACAGAGCTTGCAGTCTAACGCTGAGTCAAACGGTATGCTGGGTCGATTCCTCTGCGCACAGACACAAACATTATATCCATACTGTTTACTCTATCTTCATTAAAACGTGTTAAAGGGACAGTTCACCTCCAAATCAAAAATACATTTTTACTCTTACCTGTAGCGCTATTTATCAGTCTAATTGTTTTGAGTTGCCGAGAGTTGTAAATGTCTGCCTTCTCTCTGACATAATGGAACAAGACGGCACTCGGCGTGTGGTGCTCAAAGTGCCAAAAAAATACACTTGACACTCGACAGCAATGTCTCTTTCCAGAAATCATGACCTGGTTATTCAAGATAATCCACAGACCTTGCTGAGAGCAGTTTCATGTAGGAACTATTTTTTCTCTGCTAGACTATACCCGCCAACTGTATCACCACAAGCCGAGTGCCATCTAGTTCCATTATATTCAAGAGAAGGCAGACATCTCTACAGCTGATATCTCCAACACTCTGCAACTCACACCAAAACAATCTAAGCTAATAAACAGTACTACAAGTAAGAGGAAAAATACGTATTTTTAATTTTGGGGTGAACTGTCCCTTTAATTCTTGTTATTCCATGTTTGTGTTTCTACTTTTGCACAAGTTCATAAACACAGAAAGCTTTACTTGTAGTCGGCCTTGGTGTTTTTTTCCTGAAAGTGGACATGAGGTCAGAGCTACTGCTTAGCTGGGTGAAATACTTTAATCACTTCCAGTTATTTAAGCAGAGATGTCACTATACAAGCTCATATAACTCATATAACCGCTGACAAAAGTTGGGTCCAGAGCACAATCAACAGTGTAAACACCATAAGACATCCAAAAAAACTATATAGCTCCCTCATTCTGTATTATTTACAGGCAATTTAGCTTCAACGGCCACCAAATATTTCCACAACAAGAAGACGTGTCTTATTGTTATGCCTTAGTACAGCCTGATCCTAGGAAACTCTGACTATAGCTAACTACACACAGATGTTATGAACAAAAGGAAGGTAATTTTCTATGATGGGCTTCATGTGGCCAGTGTGACAAAGACGGAACAAAACGCATGCAGGAAAACAATTAATTTAGAGGCTTTTTCCCCAGGTTCGACCTCTAAAGTGTTTGGCCTGTCATTAGCGAGACAAAAGCTGTTAACGCTCAGCGGTTGAACCGGTTCCAACTTTCATTTTTGTTAAACATTTTAGGCACAGCACACCAGAGAAGATTTTTCACTCTCACCTTTCCGGAGGCAGTTTTCATCAAAGCAAACTCCCTGCCTGCTCCCAGCAACGCTGCCTCTTCATCAAAGCCGGTGCCTGTGAGAACAACATACTATTTAGAGCCAAATACACAACAAGACAAGGCTGGAAAGTGTGCTTTTTTAATTTCCTTTGTGTTTGACACATTCACAACCTTGTAGACGTACGTACAGCATGAAATGCCTGTAGCAGATGTACGTATATACATGACAAATCACTACCCTCAGCCTCACACACATATATTTTGTTTCACTCACTGATGATGTGTAGATCCTTCTCGAGGTCGAACAGAGAGATGCCGCAGGCGTGCAGACATTTCCTTGCCAGCTTCAGCTGCAGTTCCTGCTGCAGGGCCGGGTCTGAGCTCATCGTATAGATCCGCACCACAAAACCATCCTGCAGGAGTCAGGGCCGACAGGAGGAAACGCTGGTTAGTGTCATGAATCGACATTGCTACAGTGTGGCACTTAAGAGTCTTTCTAACCATTTTAGGACACAGGAAGTCCCTGATTTCATGAAAAGATATTGGTACAACAAAACCTGACTGAGTGTGACAGTCATAACAAATCAAAGAGGAGAGAGAAGATATATTTCCGTCACAGTATGCACACTAGATATGAATATTTAGAGTACATACATGAGGGCAACAAAAAAGCAAAATCACAATAACATGTAGGGCTGTTGCAATAACCACAGTATTCCAATACTGCGCTACTGACTAGCAAACTGCAGGGGATGCAAGCAGCTGTCACTACAGCTATATTACACATTGCTACAAACACCAGCAGCGTGACGAGGCGCTGAGTGTCTCTTCTGCACTTAAAGCTGCATGTTTGGGGGTTTTTTGCCCACAGGAAGTTGAAAAATATTCAAATATGGGTGAAAACAAATTTGTCACTGTCACTTTTTAATCAGCTGTCCAATCACAGTGGAGGAGGGGCGGAACAAATACCTCAAAGACCAACTGTCACATCACTGAACATCAACAACAAAGGAGGAGAAATTAATACTGAACCCACACAGACTATTGGGTCCGCCCTCTACTTCCTTTCATCCAGAGAAAGTAGGTACTTTCATTGTGCCGACATGTATACTTGGACGGATATTCTGTATCATAGCAACCAGTCACAACCAAAGCCTCTCAGCGGAGAAAACGCCTCATTGCCCCTCTGTATTCTACATTTTACAATAGACTGAGTATTTAATTTGTTTTAAAATTGTCACCTTTGTCATTTAAAGACAACAACATACCCAATAATAGCCTAACAATAAAGCAAGAAAGCACTAAAATCAGAATAAAAGAAGTGATTTGGGAAAAAAATGTGGCAATAATACCGCATATACGGCGCTACTGAGACACCCTTAATCACAGCCCTGGGGATACACTGTGGACGTAATACTCTGTGACTGACATCAGTGGTGAATGTGGTAAATCACTACATATGCATTGGATTAACATGAGGATTATGACCTTGTTGGAGTCATCGAGGAGTCTATCAACTGGAGCTACAGTATGTTTGGATCAATCTACTGAGGGTGAGGCCTGGTGGTACAAAACCTGTGCATACGTTTTTTTATATAAGTGACACAGAAATTTAAAACCCAAGCATTTACATTTCTCTTCACAAAACCAAGCAGGGTGTGACATCTACCCACAACTCACACACTGACTCAGTACATGGCACATAACAGATGATGCAACTGCCAGAGATGTGACTTTGTCAGACTGCAGGGGACGTGGCTGAAAGGGACAATTTACAGGGGAGCAACAGAGTAAAGAGAGGAGCACAACAAGAAAATAATTGGGAGACAACAGGGATATAAACAGAAGGATGAAGGGTTGCGTGGGGATAGTCTGGTCTCTGCTGTGTGGTAATGATGACGCACTCATCTATTGTGCTGTGATTCCTGCAGAGCGGAGCACATGTGCCACTCATATCATTAAAAAAAGCGCCCCTGTCCTCCGGCCAGCTCTACCCCCCACCTCTTGACTTTTCCTCTCTACATGTTAAGTCCTTCCCCTGACTGTCACCATGACCTCCTACAGTTTACCCACATCATCCTCTTCCTCTTCCCAGCATCTCAAACCCCCTCATTGTGTGTCTCGAATGGTTTTCCTCAACCGTTAAGTGGTCTGCGCTGCGGTTGCATTTGCTGGCTGCTCACTAAAAATGCAAGCAGCTTCTGAGGACTCCCCCATCCTCCCCCCATACAGTATCCCGCCCCCTTTGATTAGCCTAGAAACTGCTATCGGGCTAGCTGCAACACCAGATATATGGATCTAGAAACTGCTATCGGGCTAGCTGCAACACCAGATATATGGATTTCACATCGCCCCCTCCCCCACTGACATTACATAGTGCTTATGCAGATAACTGCTTGAGAGATTAAGCTCTCTGGAGAATACCCACATCTGGTGCCACTGCCCTCACTGCCACGCCCACATACACACAACACACACACACACACATATATAAACACAGACAAAGCTACAACCCCCCCCTTCTATGGCACAGCTGGTGATCAGCTGAGAGTCCTCCAAAGAGAGGCTGCGGCCTCTACAGCAGGGGAAGTGACAGATGCTCCACAGGGCACTTCAAGAGGGACTACTACGCTTATTTTAGCTAACAAAAGATTTGGTTCTCAAGAGGGAAACAACACATATTTAAAAGACAGCAGAGGTTGCCTTTGACTTTCTCGTTGTCATTTTGACAGCGCGGGCATGTTTAAAATAATAAATATACAGAATAAGGTTATAGATTATGCTTTTATTATAAGGTCATGGTGAGAAAAGATACACAGAGATACCGACCGTGCAAAGAAACTTCGGCTACTGACTTGCCGTGATATTTTGCAGTGGTACGTAGCGATATAACCTACCAATGAGATGGCTTAAGCCAGCTAGACCACAAGGTCATGCACGTGAGCTCAAAGACAGGACTGGACAATAGCTAATCATAATGCACAGGGGCCTGAATTGAAGTGACAGACTGCCTTCAGATTTTTCCATCATTGTTAGCATAATTCAGTCAATGACGGAAAATATTCGGTTAACACGACCTCTGAGAGAGACGTTACTCAGCTGTACAAGATGAAAAAGACGGCAAATGATGAGCACGAAGGGGTTTCATTGCGCTCATGTGTGCGTTAACGACAAATGGCCACTACAAACATGGTCTTTGCATTTCTTTCTTTGAAGACAACTGCTCCGACCAAATTTGGTGTGCGAACTTTACTTGTTTTGTACATGGTCCTAAATCCGATACATACCCAAAAACTGGACACTGTGAGAACTGTCATTCCACATTGTACTTCACTGTTCAGACACAGATCATTTACGATACAGTAACGGAGCAGTCTGTTCAAAATACAGAAGGCTGCTGTAGCTGTACCGCTGCTGCAGTCGCCATCCAATAAAGCCCGACTGCTAGATGCTTTGTGACGGGGACCGCTTGCCTACATGCTGTGACCGCAGTATTGGAATGTAGCCCTGAACATCCTTGGGTCTGGAGTAACTGTTCCTCTGTGAAACCCTTCACATCACAGCCCCACCACTCTTGACTCCTCTCCCAGCCACATCCACACCCCTCTGTCTCCACAGAACTACCAGTAATAGCTGCTGATAGAGCTAGTGGACCGAAAGCTCATTTGTGTGACAGCAGTTATCCCGAAAACAAACACCAATTGCTCTGAAGGACCATTTTCCCAAAAACGCTGCACACTCTTCCAAACAGAAGCACGTGGCTAATTATTATGCGGGGATGACATCATCGGACATTCCTGCTGTAGTGATCATTGGGGAGATGAAACTTGAACCAGTATGTCATTTTCTCTCCAAATGCCTGTGTTAGCTTTGTTTTAAATTGTTGTCCCAACGTGCATGTGTGTGACGTTACTGGTTGCATGTGAGGCGTTTCAGGACATAAATCTGTTAACACTGATGTAAGATATGGGTCACTTCAGACATGCAAGTGAACAGTCTACATAGAAGGATCAGATCTGGGGAAATAATCTGAATTGAGCATTAAGCCCTGCCATGTGAATAGTTGAAGTGTATGATAAAGTCAGTTCCTTCCACCATGTTTCAAGCATAGGCAGTATTTCTAAATTCAATTATACATGTCGGGGAAGAAGTGGAAACACTGAGAATTTCCCTAACTGACACTGATTCAATTTCACATTTAAAATGTTCTTTTGAAGAGCCTAAAAAGACAATAGATGGATATCATCATGGCAATGAGCAACTTTAGCAGGAACTTTAAACTTACGTCTTTGCAGGCTGCGATCTGGTTGATGTACTCTCCGTCTGTGAAGATTATGTTCTGCCCATCTGAATGTTGACCTGCAAAGAGAAGCAAAGTGACAGTGAATATTTTAATTTTAGCTTCTGTGGGGTGTTTTTTTAAACAAGTCAAAATAAAAAATAAAATAAAAAAGTATTTTATTGGCACCTGGCATGGTGACAGTCCCCTCATGCTCCAGAGTCTCAGGGTTGATCTTGATGGCAGACATCGAGTGGTTACTTGTGTCCCGATACAACAAGTACCCCTGAAGACACAAGACAAACACTGCTGCTGATCGACAATCTGTACGGACTATTTCTAACTGAAGCTTAGACTTTGACATATTGTTAATAGTAATAAAGATGATATTGTGATTAAATCTGTCATTATTAAACTGAAATGTACTCCCTGATTACAAATTACCAACATCACCAAAGTCTTATGGAGGTCAACTCTAAGTTTTAAACGTGACCTGAATTTTTTACATACTCCAAGTCTTATCAAGGCCACTTTTACTGAAAATGTATGCAAGGAGCATCTTGATGATAGCTCCTCTACGTACCTGAGCAAAGCCGAGCCATGATCTCTTCTCCTTCCGATTCCTGATACGAGACGTGGAGTTGTACACGTGGCCCTGTGAGGCATCGATTGAACACATGAGCAGAAAACCACAAACACAGACAAACCTTAATGTGTTGCTGGCAGATGGAAAATCAGCAGACAGCTACAAACGCTGGCATAATAATGCTGGCAGAAACACACACAAAAACTGTTTTATTTAACACCCATCAAAGTCATTAACCTCTTTAAAAGCAAGAGCATATTCTGTTTTAAGGCAGTGCTATGGCTGTTTAGTAGCATTCCCCTGTTTCTGGCGTTTCTGTTATTTAGTCTAGCCTCGTTGATATAAATGGATTGGACAAAAATAATAGAAACACCTGTCAGTATAAATACAGCTCAACAGCACCACAAACTACGTCATCCAAAATGTCCAGAAAGTTGTGTCCAAAACAGTTTCAACAAAACCAGAACATTACACCCTTCATAAAGGGGGGATTTATTGTAGGCCTGTTGTATTAAGCCCAATTTGCACAGGACTAGTATTACTTGGGGACCTTGGGTGTATCTGAAATTGCCTCCACCATGTCTGTGTTTTGTGTGGCACATTGACACAGGATATTTCCTGACATTGTCCCCACAGATATCACGTCAAGGTTTTAATTGTGCCGTCCATCACAGCCACAGACATTGGAAGCAATGGACAATGACAACACCCATGACTACGAGAAGTAGCCGTCTGTTTTCTAGTACTTTGAAAGTAATGGCCGGTGACAGGTGTTAATGTCAATTCTCCACGAAGAAAGATGCACAAAAGGCAGGTGCTGATTCGCACGGGACTAATATTATCATATGACCTCTGTGTTTGGCAAAATAGGGTAGGTAATCTGCAGTGGAAACTTATCTTGACAAACTACGAACATGGCAGATTTGCATGGACATACATCACAGACGACCTCTGCAATTATTATAAATTACTAGAGGTCTCCAGGTGATACTTGTTCTGTGCATATAGGACTTTAAACTGCATCTGTTTTTAGCTTGGTGTGCCTAATAAAGTGGCAACTCAGAGAGTATCCTTCAACCATTTTTTCACCAAAATTAGCATGTGTATGCAGGTTTTTCAAATGCAGGAAAACCAGGAAAAACAGGCTCCTTTCCAACTGCCAGTAGACCAGAGCTGTGTACACGGCTCAGGGGTACAAGAGTATGCCTTTCAGTTTTGCGTTTGTCTTTTTTTCTGGTGTATCAAGTTCCACATCAAAGACAGGCTGTAAATCCAGTTGGTAAACAGTAGAAAGCAACATGGAGGCCGGTGAAAATGTTATGTTGGTTACGTCTTTTTTCTATGTCTAAATTATTCAGTCTCTATCTTAAATTCCTTACAGACTAAATTGTAACGATGCTTGAGTACTGTTTGATGGACACTAAAGGTGTTTTGTGGCGGCTTGTCAATGAATTGTGCCGTCAAAGGGGTACGTTTCCATGGCTGCCACTCAAGCTGATCAGAGCTGGAGCTAAAGTATCTGTGACTACTGGGGGTAAATGATGATTATAACCTTTCCCATTAAATACAAAAGCCAGCTGTTCGCAGGTGTTAGTGGGATTTTTGTCCAGTGGGAAGGGAGCTATAGTTGCTATCCTGTGAAACCCATGTATCTTTAACAAGTAAACTTTTCCTGAGTCAAAAAATGCAGCCCTCCTTTTAGATTTGTGACACTGCATTTATTTAAATAATCCAGTTTAACTGTTAATTTATCTTAAGAATTAAGACAATTTTCTCAATTCATTAACCCACCTGAATCACCAAATCTGGAGATAAAGTATCTGATTATCACTTAACATTCGGCTTTGAATGTTACATACCCTGACAGTGCCACTGTATCCAGAGCCCACTTTGTAGAGTCCGTCCTTGCAGAGCAAGTACAGGAAGGAGCCATCAGTCTGTAGAAGACAGCGCTCATCCTCATCAATGGCCACCTCTTTCAGGACCCACTTGTTCATCAGGGCAGCGCGCTTGATGCCATTCCCGAACCAATCCTGGATTTGAATCTTTCCCACCAGGACAGCCTGTACACTCCTCTGTAGGGCATTCAGTATGGTGGGCACCTGGTGAGATTCAGGGAGACAAGGAGGGCGATGAAATATTGCAGGACTGCAAACATCTAATGTGACATAATGGGGTGTATTCAGTGAAGTACACTGCAACAGGTAGGAACTCGCCTCTGAGCTTCTTTGTTGCTACTGAGTCAAAGTCTCATATTAGTGACTGAGACTGTGGTTACTGTACCTGCATATCTGCGCTATTTTCAGTCCGCCTGAAAGCATTTTCACACACACATTTCTCACACCAGTCCCATGGCAGCTATGACACCACACCGCTGATCTCACACACATGCAAACAAACACACAGGCACGTCCAGCTCATAAGCCCACACTTCCCGCCAGCCTGCCTGCCATTGTGATGATTCACAGTCCAGTCCGTGCCTGAAAGATGAAGACCAGGAAAAAAAAAAATCACCCACATCTACATCTGTGGGGGAAAGATGTGTTAGGCTAAAAAGTCAAGCTGGTGAAGTGCAGTAATTTTATCTGGATGCAGGTAGAGGTGAAACTATTTTATGGTTAAACAGCTTGCCTACGAAATTAAATAAAGTGCTTTCTGTTTAGGTTACTCCCAAACTTTTGAAAGAGCAGTTTTGATATAAAGCAGATAAAAAAAAACAGAAAGAAAGAAACAGAGGGAGAACGAGCTACAGATCAAAGCCCACTGAAGAGCAGCTAATTGGCGTAAGAATGCAGGTAGGGTAACATAATCAAACAGGTGACTCAGAGCGCCTTGACATTTTCCAAAACTCAATTTGTGCAGTCCAGACGCTGCCCTGAGTCACTGCGCTCAGAGGAAATGTTAGGTGGAGCCAGAGTTTTCTTTCGGTTTCTGTTTCTCTGAAAAAGAAACCTAAGCCACCAAAGTGATCTGAAGCAATTCTACTGATCTGAAAAATTCAAGGGATAACAGAGATGTACATATTTCCTGGTGGAGGTGGTTTGGAAAATGCAATTGGGTATGTGAGAACAATACCATCCAGCTTGTGCTTCATCAAATACAAGCATCAAGAACACCTGGAATTTCTCATCTAACATAAAGATGTCTGTTTAGTGTAAGATATGGGGCCGGGGATATGGACAAAAATTCATATCTCGGTATTTTCAGGCTAAATGGTGACACACGATATATATCTCGGTATGCTCTACATGTTCAGATGCAAGTCAAAATCACATTTGAGATGTCACAAGCACTTTTATAAAAACAGACTGTGATCAAAATAAAATGCAAAGACGGGAATTTTGTTCCCTGTTTGAAAATATGCAGCTGCACAACATAGCAGGGCTGTAGGGTAACTTTTTGCACACAGCACTGGAGCTACATAGGTTTAAAGGTTTGCTGCACAGGACACAAACTATACCATGAGTATAAAGGTATGAAGTAGGTCTAAATCCATTGTAGTTTGGAACAATTAAATATCTTTGTGGGGGGAGTTTAAAGTCATTTTCCATGGCCTTTTAAATGAATCTAGTGCTGGAAAATGATTCAAATATTTTTATTTACCTGGTCTATTAATCGTATTTATGTACACAGCATGAACAAAGAAGCCAAGGGAGGGAAGGAGCGAAAGACACTTTGTCCACATCATTAACATCTTGTGTATGAAATGTCTGTGTTGTCGCCTGCATCCAGGCACTGTCTCCATGTCCCAAAACCGAAGACAACTAACAAGAAGACCAGCGATGCACTATGATCCACCTCACACACAAACTAGCAATCAAACGCTCTCCTGACACAATTAAACTGCTCTGTCTCCTGCACATGCTGCACAGGCGCTACTGCAATAATTTTATTCACCCCACAGACTGATTTAGCGTAGCAGGTGAAACATATAGACTGATCTCGCACTGTGGAGTAATTAACAGAGAGATTAAGCAGAGTAGCAGCTCTGTGTCTCTCTGAGTGTTGCTGAAGAACTTGTGAGTGAGTGGGGTGGAGCTGTGTGGAGAGTGAGAGAGAGGAGAGATGCACACTGACATGGCTCTTTGGAAGAGTGGCGTTATGTAACCCAACTTGACCCTATATCAACATAAACAGTGTTGTCTAAATCTATATCTTGCTTGAATATGTATCAGTATATCACACATGGTCGTTATATCGCCCAGCCCTTGGTAAGATAGTGATCTGAGCAGGTGATCAGTATAAAAACAACATGCTGTCATCTGACTGACAGTAGTTACTCGTGCCAGGAAGCCTAAAAAAATAACTGACTGAGATGCTAAAAAAGATGAAAAACACAGGCAATTCTGCAGTCACATTTACAAATGCAACGTAAATGAATTAAATTTGTTAATTACCTGTATCGTCTGGCAGGCATGGCTGCCGTTGTTGGTGAGGATGGCAGAGACGGCCTGCAGGATTTTGCCGGTGTCCCCCCAGGCCACCACCAGACTGAAGAGGCAGGCACAGGACAGAGCTGTGATGGCCTGTCCTGTCGGGTCGTTGGGTCCCGTGCTGCGGACCGTGGTCTCCAATAACAGCTGGAAAAGAGACTCTGAGGAAGCACACAAGAGGTGGGCAGGTTAGATATTTATAAAAAGAGACAAGTGGGAGTGCTGTGCGTAAAGCTGAAGAAAATACTAGCAGCAAATGCAGTGCAAGACAACACTGCAACTAGCTGCTCCTTCAAAATGATCTTTGACAATAAAACTGAACAGTTTAAGCTTCACAAGAAAGATCAGTTGCAAGGCCAGTGCTTTAGATTGCATTAGATTCTACACATGCACCGAGTAAACTCTCATGTGTCCGCATTTTCAGCCTTACCTAGCACATCAGGAGGCTCAGTCTGAAAGCCCTCAGGCTGTTGTCCCTGCAGCATGTCCAACAAGGCCTGCAGGCTGCGCAGGCACAGCGAGGGGTGAGAGAACCGAGTCTCTTTTATCAGCTCAAATACCCCACACAGGCCGATGCCAATGATCTGTACACAGAGAGAGAAAGGAGTATATGTCTATGAGCTAATGAACACCATGCTGCCGGACCACAGCCCAGGTCTATAAAGCTGTGATGCCACTTTATATAGCAAATTAAGATGAAACATACCAACATGTTGCATAGATGAAAAAACAATCACCACTTCCTGTCAGCTCTTTATTTTTACATTTAATTGCCTTGTTACTATTGATTATAGGAAATGTCTTTCTTTTCATTGTAAACGAAACCAAAATGATAAACAGAAGCTTGGAGCGGATGTTTTTCTTGTAACAGCACGGCCTCATGATCCTACAGTAGAACAACCTACATTTACCCGGGGGCTCGCAGTATGTACAATTACAACCGCTGACTTCAACATCCACTATTAACATTTTGTATAATGACAGACCCACTTGAGAGCGGGGAGAAGGGAGGCTGGCGAAGGAGTTTGGCCTAGAAAAGGATGCCGCTCGCTCTCAGTATGGCTTGTTAGTGAATCAAATTATGCTCCAATGTTCCCTCCTATCTCCCTGAAGAATTTGTTTTGTAACAGAGAATTGAGAGCTCAGCATCAGTGTATAAGTAATAAAAAAAACTTAAAGATACAGCCAGTTAGAAAAGATATATCAAGATAATAACGTACACCTAACTGAATAGATATAGATTAATTTATGTGATCTTTAAGCTTGTTAGATTTGTGTACATGACATAATAATATTTTGTCAAGGCAGGTGCTCATTCAGTGTTACTTATTTAAAGCACACACACACACACACACACACACACACACACACACACACAACAAAGGCTCTTAACATATGCTTTGAAATTAAAACTAAATCACCCGAACATATATCAACAGCAGCCTATTTAATTTGTCTGACACAGGATAAAATGCATACAGCCTTTCCTGTTACCCATAATGACGACTAAAAGTTAATCCAATCCATCCATGACATTCCAGTATTTACCTGCTAACAAATATAAACAGTGTGCGATCAACACGAGCTGAAATGACTGTTCAATTACTGTGCTGTCACACTGTAGGAAGGTTTGTCCTGTTTAGTGAGCCATTTAAAGCAGCAGGTCTTAAACACTGACTGCATGAGTGATAAAGAAAAGTGGGGCATAATTCAGGTAATTTGAAGCCACCTGTGGCCCAATACTAAACTATATTGTACAATTGTTCATGGTGCCCCTGCTGCATGACTTGGGTGACAAGCCACTGCCTACCATACAAGAGAAGACTAAAGTCTGACAAAAATGAAATATCAACTCATCCTTACTCGTTCGCAAAAACACATAACTCAAGACACACAAGATAAAAGGCGTTATATGTTGACAGTATTCTTGTGTTGTTATGTTCCCTTGATTCACTACCAGCCTCTGTTGGTTAGCTGCACTGTTTTAGTGAGAGCAGACCATAGAAATGAGAGGCAAACATTTCAAAAATTGATTTCTCACCAAAATAAGCGCTGGTTAATGGATCAGATACACGCCGAATATAACACTTCACTCTACAACTCCACTAGTTTCTCCTAATCTTCCTCTCCATGTCTACTCTCTGCTTGGTTATGACCTTATTCCAACAATGGAAATTTGTCTGCAACAGTGAAATTGCTTGAACAGTCCTTTGATGTAACATATGACTCCTCAGATTTGTTGCGGTGGTGCTGGGAAGCAGTTTCCTTTTAAAAAGAGAGCGAACAACAGCCTTCACTCTTTCATTATGTCACAGAACCTAAGTGGATCCTTTGACACGTTGCCTTTCAGAAGTTTGGGTGTTATAACTGTCTGGTCAGTATGGCCTTCTAGTCTCTTCTATTTTATGCAATCAAAGAGAACAGCAATAATAGCCGAGTGTACAGACAGGGACTTAGGGCATGCAGTAAGTTGAGGTGACTTTGCATTTTAGAGACACCCAACTTGAGTACAACTAATTGAGCGAATTAATTAAAACAGTGCAATATGCTTATAGACAGAGAACTAGAAAATTATTGCAGTTACAGATCAAACATAGAGATACAGAGTGCTGCAGAGATTAATCGTAAAACCCGGAAATTAGTTAGCATTTTAGCACTTCTGTTTCCCTCATCCTGAAGTCATCCTTTTGGGCTTTTTGGCCTTTATTTGATGGGACAGTGGTGGCATCGAGGGGCTGAGTGTGAGGGGATGACATGCAGCAAAGGGCAGCTGCAGCAAGGACATAGCCTTTGCACATGGGGCTCCCACTCGGCACCCTGATGGTTTATTTTTAACGTGTTTTTGGTTAAATGCATGAAATGCGGTCTGTGGTTAATACAAGCTTAAGGGATTTTCACATTTTGGTCTATGACATAAAATACATCATGGATTTTGAATGTTTTAGGTGTCTCAGAAAAGGCAGTTGCTAGCAAGAGGCTAAATGAAACTACAGAGCGTCAACCACCAAACATGGCTTTAAAGCCTTTGCTGTGGTGGTGATGTTAAGTGATGCACCAGTGGTGTAGTTTGTTTATAGCCTGACGTTAGCTTTTTACTTCTGCCGATTGCATTTATGCTTTAAAAATATAAGTGGTGTTCATTTGTGAAGATTATCTTGCTGAACAAAGAAACTTGTTTGCCACAGACCTTATTTTCTGCAATAATCCAAAATCCAGTGGAAAAAACCCATATGCATCTTAAATGAAAACTGACAGCCCTGATATGAAGTAAGAAAGATAAACTGGCAGTAGAAGAGGGAGAGAGAGTTGGGGAAACCAAGCAGACACTGCAATCCTCTTAGGACGGGGGGGGGGTTTCAAACCTCTGGTAAAGAGACTCTAATTATCACAACAATAAAAAGGATGAGCCCTGCAGACGAGCCCAGGGAGATAAAGCATTGTTATACCCCTACGATAAAGGGCATAGGTTGGCTCTCGCCTCGACGCCGAGCACTGCAGCCGCCACATTAGCAGCTAATACTGCCTCCTGCTCGTACCTTTGGCAGCTTCACGGCTGGCTCGCGGTACTCTTCCTCCTCCTCGCTGTCTGAGTCGCCGCTTTGCACCGAGCTCCTGGACGCCAGCACGAGGGAGGCCTCTCTCTGCTGCCAGTCCAGCACACAGTGCCGCACGTTGCAGTAGACATTGAATGCGGATGGGTTGCTGTGCAGCTTGATGTCCGGCACGCAGAGGGCTCCATCTAGACTCTCACCCTGTGGAAAAACAGAAGGTGAAGCAGGTCAGCAAGTATATTATTTGGTGTAATGGTAAACTATTCAGCACAACCTATAGTCGTTCACATACAGCAATGTCAATTCTGTATAACTGCGTCTAATTTTAAGAGTTACAGTCTGTTGTGTTTACACCTGTAGTGTAGTTTTCTTGTGCCAGTAAATATTTACCTCACGTTAAGCCTTAACGTTGTAGATACAATTCAAAAAGTATAAAAGAGACATTCTTTCAGCCAGTGTGTACGCTAATGTGTCTTGGGCCACACTGAAGGACCACCTACACAGCTGTCATCCTTGCTTATCTGACTACCCACTGGATAAGAAACTTTCTGTTGATGCAGTGACACAGACGCAGAGCTGAGGGACAATCCTTAGAGCTGCTCTCCTCCCAGCGAACAGTCAGTTTAACGCCTACCTAGTTAGCACGTGCTAACACAGCAGCAGCAGCTGTTAAACAGCCCCATCAACCTCACACCGCCACCACCACCGAAACAGCTCTACCTGTTAATAACCATTGGGTAATGTTAGCCGTGTGATAATAAAAGCTAGCCCTGTCACTGTGTGTGTGCAGCCGGGCCGACTCTCACAAACTTTTCACAGACTTCACACTCCAGCAGCAGTAGTCACTTGGCGGCACTTGCCTCATGATAAACAGAGAAAAGGGGACAGAGACTGCTAATCAGTCCGCTGCACACAGCCCTACAATTAAGATTCTAAATAGTAACGGCTGTAAGTGTGCATACAGCACAACAAACCTCTCGTAGGTTAAAAACAACAATACATTTGGTCTTTGCAAACAGGAAGGATTCATCTGTTTATTTGCATATAGAGTGGGGAAGCAAGATCTGATGGAGACACGTTCTACTGCCATGTGTGAACAGACAAACAGCTGTCCACTTGTGATCGGATCACCCATGACGCATGTTAATACCAGATGTGCACAGGTTCAAAGTGACACATCGCTGCATTGTGGTTCCTGTCTGTTCCATGCTTCGACCGCCTTATTTATACCATGAGTTGTAAACATTACATCACATGGAAAGGCAGTTAATTTGTTTATTTTGGGTTGTGTCTCTCAACTGTTTATGACTCATGCAGCTGCCTAAGAAGCAGTTTCAGTGTGCGTCCACAAATGACACACCAAAGCAAGTGGTACAATTAGTGGGGTAATTTCTCATCTGGCTTCACACGAAAAGTAACATCTGAAAATTCCTCAGAGGCATAGGTTCCTAAACCTAAGGGACTCTGGACAGATGTTAGCGTTCACAATTGACTTAACAAAGTTATATAACTACTAGGTTGGGGAGCGTAAAACCTCTGGTGAACACAGTTAGTCTTTGTACAATGTGTCGTGTCCTCGTGTCTCGTCAGTGACACATTTGTGGCGTGAAATGACTCCTCACTTTGCTTTGACCGCTTCAGGAGGCTCACTTTTGTACACACTGGGCTTGGCAAGTGTTTACCCATTTCAAGATCAGCTCAGCACAGCTTTTGCTGTTACAAAATGGCTTACCCAATGTTTTACATAACCAGTGCAGAAAAGAAATGAGCTGCCTTTAAGTTAAATTTAAGAGAAATCAAACTGTACCACAGCTTCAAAAGATGTTTACTACGACTGCAAAAAGCAATAAGATGCAAAAGAAACAGTTGATTTTTTCAGTTGACAAAAAGGTAGTCGAATGACAACTGATAAATCAGAATGGCAAGTTTTAGCTTATCTTTGGCAACCCAATCAGCAAAAAAAAAAAAAGTTGGCATTGTGTGTTTCTGCAAACCATGGATATGCTTCATTTGCACATTTTTATGTAGCGGATCGCTGCAGCTTTACATTTCAACAACATTGTGATTAATGTGTGGTTTAGGGACAACAACCACTTAGTTGTGGTCATGAAAACATCATCTTTTGGCTTAAAATCCCCAGTTTTGGGGCACAAACACGGTAGGAAAAGCAGTAAAAAAACAACTGCTTTTTGTGCCTATGAAGCTGCTGGAAACAGTAATGAGTCTTTAAATCACAAGCGGTTTTGCTGTTTGTTGATCTTAAACAGTAGTCTGCAGCTTGGCAGGCATATAATAGGTATGAAACGTGAAAACTTAACGTATTAATGGTTTGCAGAACTGTACAATGCCAACATTTTCTTCTGGTAACTGGGCTGAATTAGCAATTTACGCAGATTTCTGCACCTGTTAAAGAGTTTCTTCTTATCCAAGTTAAGGGACCACACAAAGAGGGTACTGCATTTTGCACAGATTGTAAACAAATGAGACAAATACCTTATTTTAGGATAATTCAATTTTGTGAGACAGTACTCTGTGGGTTCATCACTAAGAGCAACTCCTTGCACATTGTTTTCAAATTGTTTTTATATTGTAAAACATTCATTACAGCCACTTTAATGGTCATTAAGGGGATTTAGTTAGTGGTGTTGTTGTATTGTATTCCTTGATACTGGGAGATGTTTCCAATATTAAGTCTACCCTCATTGATACAAATGAGGTGGATAAGCCAAAAGGGAAGACTTAGGATAAAATCATTACAGCAAAGCTTAAGCACTTACATCCAAATCGTCATTATGATTAGAGAAACGACACTGCACACCGAAACTTCATAAAGTAACTAATTGATAAGCTTTCTCCATCCCACCAAGCGAAGCATTTTTAACTCCAGTCTTGAGGCAACCTCTAGAGAATCATAATGATCGATTGTGCCTCTCTTGCAGTGTTGTGCTTTTGGCATCCCAATCACAGAGGGTGATGTCATCTATTTGGGGAGAAAGGTCATTCATTCTCAGCTCAAACCAGTGGGGAGGATATTAGCTCCCCTCTCGTCTAACAGTACCGTCTACTGCTCTCCTGCCTCGCTGCTACAGGAGCAGTTGTGACCAAGTGACTGTGCAGCGTTCACAAAGGAGCACTTTGCCTGGAAAGAGCACTTCAACGATTTAAAACCTAGAGATGCTATAATAACCCAACCCCATAAAGCAAGACAGAGGAAATGGGTTTCTTGGGAGGTGACAGCAAAACAAAAGGATGGAGTATAGACCAAAACACTGCATTAAAGATGCTGTGCATTGGATATAGGAAGCTTAGCATTTCTGACCCATACAATCAAAGATAGTCCCCACAAAGATACTGGTGGTTGTCTTGTCTACTTCCTTTAAGCATGCAGTGTTTTGGCTGTCTCCATTGTTTGACAGCACTTCAAAGAACCTCATTAACCTCATATTCATGAGATCAAATATGATATTATTACATAACAGGAGACTCTGTTACATATTATAGGGGAGTAGTATTGTTAAAGGAGCAATAAGCAAGATTTAGTGGCATCTAGCAGTGAGGATTGCAGACTGCAACCAGCTGAAAGTTCTCCTGTGTGCCAAGCATGACGTCTGGGTTAGGATTCCTTCTTCCTTCCTTCCTTTTACTGGGAACTGACAGTCTCTTCCTCTCCAATACAAATGGGCCAGGTGTTTAAAATCAGTAAAAACACTGAATAAAGCAGTTTCACATTAAAAATCTGTGTCGTTTGGTTCGCCACAGATGGGCCACTAGCTTAGCACCTGCTAATGTGTGCTCACCTTTTTGCTCCGGTAACTCAAGATCCAGATGTTGAGGAGTGTTTTACCATGAGCCTAATGATCTGAACCAGGTGATTTAAACCAGTAAACACACTGAATAAATCAGTTTCACATTAAAAATTGGTGTTTTGTCAACGTTGCTCGGCTCATCGCGGAGGGGCTGCCAACTATAATGGCCAACGTCAAAATGCAAATGGCCCTACCTAGAGCAAGTGTTTGGTTTGTCTGCTCTGGGCTACTGTAGAAACATGGCAGTGCAAGATGGCCAACTCCATGGACAGGGACCGGCTGCCTACATAAACAGCTCATTGTGATGTAATCAAAACAAATTGATTCTTATTTTCAGGTGATTATACAATAAAGAAAATATACTGTATTCAATTTCTGCCAATATATCCCCCCCTAAATCCTACACTCTGGACCTTTAAAGCTGGTAAACACAAGTTAAAGACAACATCTGTGATCCACAACAAACAAACCCCTCTATCACTCACAATTACATTAAATGTGGTTGTGTTTCCTGCTATTACGTGGTTTTAAATTCACATTAATACAGGAATAACATGTCTTTATTTCAGCAAACAATTGTGTAAATTTACCATATTAATATGTCAGAAAAACATAAAGCAACAACAGTTTTGATCTGCAGATACAGACTTCTTGTCCTCATTTACAGGAAAGTTAAGTTAAGGCTGCTGTCATTTTAATAACTGTCATTTTTTAATAAGAAAATGCCTGTGATGTAGCTGGCGTACATCTGTATGTGTTTATAACAAGCCCCCAGGAGCAGCACTCAGATGTGAGGTACATTTGACACAGTGGCCACACTCTGTATGGCAGGATTATGTGACTCACTCTGCCCCAATAGGACTTTGTCCCATAAATAATCATCACAAAAGAGGCAGCTGTAAAATAATCTGATGTTCAGATCAATAGATTTTAAAAGTCTAGAAGTTATTGTTTCCATCATATAACAGGTCAATGAAAGATTGTAGATTGAGTGAACAATTCTGATATGTTGCACTATATCTGATAGGTTAGGCTACATCTTGTAAACAGAACACGAAGCTGCTGAAACACAGTCCTCACACTGCGACTGAAAATTGTATTTGACAGCTTTCACCAGAGCCGACAGTCCCCAATTTAAAACTCAACAAATCAACACAAACTGGTCATTGAAAGTGGCATCTTCAAGCTACGTCATAATGCGCACGAGCAGCAGCAGACACAACTATGAAAAAGCCCCGTGACCTGCTGATGTTTTGTGGTTTCTTCTCACTTTGTAACAGCACCAGCCCAAACATGCTGCTCATCTGGTGGGTTTCTTTTGTGTTTCTGTCTGCACTTCACTGATGATTTAATGGCCATCTAAAAGCTTTGGAGAAAGCTGGTATGGAGTCACTGACCGCACTTAGACAGCTACACATTACAGACTGCTGGCTTTATGGAAAAATAAGAAGAAAAGTGGATTCCTCCGAAGAATAGGCTCAAGCTGAGTGATTGTGAGTTTGCATCACCATATCAGCAGATTGGGAATATTCAAATCATTAAAGGCGTCCAATAATCAATCGTGGTGTTAAAGAGCAACCATGGCTGTGTTTATTTAGACTTAACCTTTGATTGCACAAAATCACCTCTAGTCCACATGTCTGTCCGTGCACATGGCTACTATGTTTGTGTGGATTTAGAAACAAAGCCAGTTTGGAAACGAGTTAAAAATAATTTTAATTATGCAGCAGACTAATATTTTTCATGCAGATGGTTTAAAGAGTACTGGAAGATTCCAGAAATACTTGCAGAACAAGGGTACATTGTGTGAAAGAACCTTCTGGGCTTTACAAACATTGCTGGATATTTATCTTTCAAGAAAACGGATGCTTCGCTCTGTGACTTAAGTGAAACGCTAATGCTAATACATGAGAGGCACAAAGTGGGGCTACCAGTTCTCATACTGAACAATGGCAAATAATTTAGATTACATAATCAATACTGTTAATATCTGTTGTTCTTTAGCAAGTATTTAAAAAGTGAGATGCTGTACAATTGTATACTACTTGACTGACCGACTTATTTTGCCATTTAACTTCCCCTAATAGACAACACCATTGTTCTTTGTCATACCCATCTCAGTTTACCCAGGTATAACTTTTGTGCACCACAGGTTACGAGTACATGATATTCAATTCGGTCTTACAAAATAAGATTATATGTAGCTACTCTGCAGTGGCAATAAAAGGAAATATTCAGTTTAATGCAGACAGTAGTGTGAGATATACAGTATCAATATCAACATCATATCGATATCATGATATGAGGCAAAATATCGTTTTAGATTTTGGATATCAGAATATTTTAAGTGATGTATTTTCCTGGTTTTAAAGGCTGCATTACAGTAAAGTGATGTAATCTTCCAAACATACCAGACTGTTCTAGTTGTATTATTTGGCTTTGCCCATTTAGTCATTATATCCATATTACTGACGATTATTTATCATTTATTTATGATGTAAATATTTTATGAATGCACAATATCATTACAGAGCAATACTGATCTCGAGATATCAGGTCAAAAATATTGTGACATGTGATTTTCTCCATATTGCCAAGCCCCAATATGCAGCGACTTTGCAGTAAAAATGAATAGCAATATTCAGTTTAAATGCAAGAAGTAGTGTGTCATATCTATAGTAGGGTAAAATGTAAGGATATGCAGATCATGTTGGTGGACGTGCATACGAGCACTTCCCTTCAACATCGGCATCTCCATTTTTAGCCATTTTATATATTCTAATTATGACCACAATATTTTTCTAACTGGTTATAGATGCCTAACCCTCCCAAGTACTAACATTATAGGACCAGCTCAAAAAAGTTTGCAGTTAATTTTTTGCAGGTACAACAATAAAGAGATATGTAACCCTTGAAATATTAAAATTACGCTGAAATTATATTGCCAGTGCAGTAAAGCTGCTTATGAATGTAATCTGCAGCAGAAACTGTTGGTTATCTTAAACTGTTTTGTATGTTAAAGACAGCATACTGTACCTTACACACATATTCATATAAAGAATTCATTTCTTTTAGATCAAATCAGTTATTTCCAATGAGGCAATAAAAACAGTATACACGGAGCAAACACACACACTTCCTCCTCCTGATTAAAAGGTTCTAATACATAAGTGTTAAGTGCATAGTAACAGCAAGTGCTATATGCTGGGCTCAACAGTAAGTAGTGGTAGGCAGTGGAGAATCCCCAAAATTCAAAGAGAGGCCCAGAATCAAGGATTCATGGTTTGATGTGAGGATGACCACAGCATGAATTTATAAACTACTTGGCATCTGTAGATCCACTTTATGAAGTATGTCATGTTCAGTTTGGTTTTGGAAATCAAACAGCACAGGTACCACTGCTGTCAGGTAGGTTTTAGATCAGATTATATAGTTAGTATATAGCTTTCTGATGTTACTCCACTGAATATATCATTTTGTACCATTAAGTAATTATTAAAATTACAGGTTTTGAAAAAGGCACATCACACATAGATCTGCCTGCACAAAAGCTGTTACATCACCCTCTTCATACGGATGATAAGCGTTTATGCACTGTCTTTTCTTTCCACTTTCATGTGTTCATAAGCACAGAGGCAGACAAAGGGTGAGAAGACACTCTTTCAAACCACACTCTTGTCTGACTACGCCGGTGTGAGAGGCGTGACAGAGCAAGAGTGAGCACAACACATACACAAATACAGCATGACTGCCTATGTAGCTACCCACGTTTTTTATGCCTGCCTGCTTGCCAGCCTTGTCCGTGCTCCGTCTCTACAGAGGATCCTCTGCTGTTCCAGGACATCAACTCACCAAACAAGTCAACCTGAAGAGAACTTGACTGACTAGCCCACTCTACGTTGAATTTCCAGTCTGAAATAGTCTTGGGGTGAAACATGACAAAGCACTAGACCCTCTGTCCTTCTCTGCTAGTTTCACATCAATCTATCTTGCCTGCCAAGTAGCTGGAAAAAAAATCAGTGTAATAGAATTAAATCCAAACACTGGCTAACAATATTACAGACCAACCACAGAGCAGGCTACTCTCTCTTTCTCAGAGAAAAATACCAAGGAAATGACAATGAGTCAATGTAATCTAAGTGGATTATATTCATTATTTAATGACTATATCAATTATTTTATGTCATCCATGCAAAGTCCACACCAGAAGCAAAAACCACAACCACATCCACTGGTACAGACCAGGTTCCCTCTCTGGACGAAGGAGATGGAGGCAGGCAACTGTTGCCGTGGAGATGTGGAACACATTAGGTCGCTCGGCAACAGGCCATCATGCACAAGCCAGAGCCACTCCCATGTGTTTCACATTCTGCCTATCCACCTCTCCGGCTACATGTGTGCATGGGGCTCTCTGGCACCTGACCAGACACGCCAATGACAATAACGTTTCTGCCAAACACCTTCCAGGTTTCAGGGAATTTAACCTTATCTTTAATCTTATCCTCAATCTGTTAATTTAATTCAGCAGAGCGTCAACCCAGCTGGAAAGACTTATCGGTGCGTACCTGAGGCTGTGACAGTTCCAAATTAAAACTGTCAGTCAAGTTGTTCTTATTATTATAAAGAGAAAATGCAAAATACTGCATGTAGATATTTAATTAAAAGGCTTTA
Organism: Epinephelus moara; assembly: GCF_006386435.1. Taxonomy (NCBI): domain Eukaryota; kingdom Metazoa; phylum Chordata; class Actinopteri; order Perciformes; family Serranidae; genus Epinephelus; species Epinephelus moara. The sequence goes on along the minus strand of NC_065512.1, from coordinate 15,284,725 downwards.
AGTAGTGCTGATAATGTGAGGCAGGGCTATGTCCCACTTATAAATATTGCACCTATCTGTGATTTAATACGACAACAAGTAACACTGTGTGCTGTTAAACATTGTGTATTTATCGAGAGGCAGTTTTGTAATGGTTTAAAAACAGCCATTCAACAATGGACCCATGGCCTTACACGCCCTCTGAACATATCTCACCCATCCTTGAGATTTGGGACTGATCATGTCCTAAAACAACCCTTAAAATTATATCTTATCAAAGCACTAATTCTGTTTTGGGGTGACCCATTGTTTTTAAAGGATTCATATATATGAAATAAATATGATTTATAAAACATTTTGATCTGCTTTCATTCTGTTAACTTCTAAATTTGCCCTGAGCCAGAAAACATCCTTGTCCTAGACAATAATTCACAACTTCAAACAATTAAAAAATCTGTTAAAAGCCTTCAAAATCTAAATCTAACAGTACATACTGATAATATCGGTGTAAAAATGTACTGTCCAACAAGATGTGTCCCAGTTTTTAGTCAACTCCGATTTCTACAAAAACATAATTTAATCAGGCACTTCCTGGTTTCCAAAATGGCAGGAATGTTGCTAAGGTGCTGGTAAGCTTTCTGATCCTGACAAAACTAAGTAAGAATTATGGCATAAAATTGACTACTTTGATTAGCATTAAGAGAACTCTAGCAACCTTTAAAAATGAAATGGCTACTCGCTAGGACTTCTGTGAAATCAACAAATATATAACTTTTTGTCAGCTCTGTCAGATCTTACCTCTGACATCCATTATGTTTGCCATTTAAGCTTCTTCCCAAATGCAACACTTTCACTAAACAAACATTGTTAACCAAATTCAGTCCACTCACTGCCACTTCTTACACGTCAACACCTGCACTTTATTTCATGATTGTTATTGTGTTTATAAGTTGCATTTATTGTATGCACCACGGTGGAGTAGCACTCCTAATTTCGTAGAATTGTAAAGTGCAATGACAATGAAGGCATTCAATTCAATTCAAAAAATAATTTGCGAGGAGGTTGGCCCATTACAAGGTTAAACACTCAAGACTTTAATATTTTAAAATATATTTTCCAAGCCTTGTTGAAGAGTAAAAAAGGTTTTGTCCAAAGTCTCAAGACTGACAGATCTATAAAAAACATCCAAACATTAATACAGCAATACTGGCTTTATATAGAAGGACAAGTGTAATGACAGTTGTTCATTCCTTACCTTTGTTCTTGATTTAACTTTTGACTTGACCTTTTGTCGCCTTTTCAGTTTCTTCTTACTCAAAGCCTTCTTTCCCCTGAAAGCATATAGCGATATCTCAGTATTACGAAGTATATTGCATGCTTAGGTAACAGTTATACTCAAACACATAGCATCATATCACAAGCTTTATTACAGGAGAATAGGAAGTAAAGCTCCTTGTCATCACCACATCCTTCAAGCCAGAAAAAAATCATTCATGCTTTCATTTTAGAATAGCTGCTGAAACCTTGAATCCATTCCAAGTGTCTACAAGCATAACCTTGCTTTAACTTTCAGCCTACATCTTATGCAGCTGGCAGAGTTCATGTCCCTTTAAGTACAATATACCCTTCTTAACCATCAGACGCATGTAGCAGGTGTCACCAGATTCAGTGTTTCTCATCTTGACTAATGCTCAAAACAAGGAGAAGTTTGGTTTTGCAAAAACTCCCTTTTGGGTGCTTTTGAACTGTGAAATCTGTGTTTTGCATTAGCTTTTAATGATAATATTTCACTTATAAATCAGGCTGCCAGTGACAAGTGCCAGGGAGCAAAAATAGAACTACTACTAAAAAAAATAAAGGCAGTGCATGAATTATTAACCATTATTGCTCGCTACAAATACAGAAAAACAATGCTGCTGCTCCCAAATTGGCTGTTTTGAAAGGCTTGATATAATCATTCTGTGCACTTCTTGTTTCACAAGATTTATCACTAGTACTGTAGGTGCACTGTCAGCAACTGAATATTGATTTCTAATACCCTGTCAAAGTAGCTTCAAATTCTTAAATCCTGTGTGCATGCAGGGACAAGCTGGGTTAGTTTTACTAATTAAAATACCAAACGTAAATCAGGCTGGCCATATCAGATAGACAAAAACGTCTATACAGTGGTAGGTAAACATCGACAAATCAATGGGAGATAAAACGAACTGGCACTTGCTTTAAGGGGCTTCCAAAACAGGTTGCATCTCTCTGAGGACAATCTGCATCTCATGTACAAGCAACATATCTCACTGTCACATAAACATTGAAAGACTGGCATCAGGACCTTTGAACTCAGGAGATGGTTATGAAAGGAGCACAATGTTAGACCCTTCAACAGTATATTAGCCCATGCTTAAAGTGGGGATTGTATATGGTGATGGGGGTTGAGAATAACAACTCAGATTGAGAGGGAGGATGCTGCAATGATCCAGCCACTCAGTCTACAACCTGACAGACTGACTGAATGACGTAACTGTATTACCCGCTTATGCCAGAAAAGCAAATGAGTTCATCCACCACCCCAACACATCCTCACCCATACATGTCTAACGTCTTTAGGCCATTTGGTGCATTGGAAGAATATGCTGCATTTATTATGTGTTCAAACTTATATCTTGTCATTATCAGCTCCAGGTGTTGTGATAAATACATCAATGGGGAAGGGCTGATGCTCCTCAACGTTAGTAAACGTTAGCTAGCTATCGGAACAGTGACGCCGTTGGGCCTACATACACACAGCTTACTATATTAAAATATTTAAAATGACTATGTGGTGTAAAATGTGGTGACAACGCAAGCAGTGGCTGTTTAAATGTGTTTAATTAGATATTAACGTAAAACACGGGCGGAAATGTTACGTTTGTTTACGTTTAGCTGGGTAACGGCTATTGCTGAAAACAAATTGCTGTTATGACAGTTAGCCTGCTAGCTTGTTTTGGCTACTAGCCGATGGTGTAGCTTTACGTGTCGTTATGGCTCAGGTGGGTGGTGATTTCAATTCCATGTGTGAATATTTAGCGATAACACAATGTCCAGAGCACCCAGGGGCGAGCTACTCTCGCAAGGGTGAACTAACATTAGCTTAGCTGGCTACTAAGCTAGGGAAGTCAACGCCAAAATGCTACCTAGCAAGCTGACCCCTGCATCAGGGTGCTCCCAAATTATGTAGCTCCTGGGGTAACGTTAATGTTTGAGGATAAAACAATGACTTGTGTGATAAATGTGAGGCTAGCTCAAGAGCTGTACATAACAATTAAATTAAGGTGTAAGTGATGTTAACTGACGTGCCGCTAAGCAAGGGTTAATGTTAGCATACGGTCGTTAGCATAGCTAGCCCCACAAATGACAGACCAGCCTCTGCGATATGTATATTTTTCACGTTAGGGCACTCACCTCCCTTGATTTATCCCTTGCTCCTTATCATTGATAGCGGTGGTATAAATCCGCCTGTATCTTTCGGCCAGAGCTCGCCCTGAGAGTAAAAGCTGGTACCGAGTCCGACAATCCGACTGGGCTCCGGGTGTCGGGCAGGAACCCATTCCCGAACCGATGGTGGAGAGCTCGGCTCCTGCTCCAGAAATGACCCTGACACCCAGCCCCATCGACGGCGATGAGGAGGGCAGAATCCCTCCACCGGCGGCCGCTGCCGCAGCAGCACACATCATCGTTTTGGAGAACAATGCATATATCACACAACAGATATCACAGCTAGATAGTAACTAGCCATCAGATGCGATCCATTTGTCACTGAATCCGCCGCATGTCACATTATGTGTCCGTCCCGAGGTGCAGAAATGCCACAATTACCATCCACGGTCCCCGGTTATTATAAGCGCAAATTGTAGCCAACCTGGTGGTGCAACTACAACGTACAGTCCTTCCGATCCCCGGCCACAGCGTCAACACGGTGCTCCCGAAAATATTTCTTCTCAAGCCATACCAGATTGTGTTTTAAAATAGCAGAAACCGCGCCGTTAATTTCCAAAAACCGCCTTGTCGTGTTTTATTCGTTCCTTGAATATTTCTTGACCCCAGAGAGGCAGCACCCTCAGTTGGGCTGCCATCTTAGCTCCATCATCCCTCCCCTCCCCGGCTGAGTGTTGCGTCGCTAGCATGCCGGGATATTTTCATACGACCATAACCGGGCGATGCTATCATTGATTTATTTCAACATTTACCTCCCTCTGTTATACATCCTCTAATGCATACTTAATTTTTTACAACAAACATCCACAATCAAGTGAAATATAACGTCATTGATAGATCTATTTTGCACTGTGTGCACAGTTGGACTGTGGACATTTAATTTGCAGAGGTCCATCCAGGGCCCCTCCCAGTTTGATCTAAAATTGGCTCACTGAAATACTTTTAAAAGAGATCAAATGCTTTGTTGTGCGCAAAAAAAACATACTGACACACTCCAGCCTGGCCTTTAAAAGCAGTGTTGCATACTGTTAAGACTGCTAAGGCCTCACTGCTCATCATTTCTTCCCTGCCACTGTCATTTACAACCCATTTACTACTGTTCCATAAATAGCAGCTGGAACAATGTTCAGAGTTAGTACTGTACTTCCCTCTCCAGTGGCCACTAACTGTGAAATGTTGCCATTTTGTCTCCAGCATGCCTTCTTAAACAAGTCATTAGTTGCCATAAGGATCGCAGCCATATTTTATTTGAATATTAGTGGTACAGTGGTCCTTGTCACCGAGCAGGCCCATGCTGAGGCCTACACAGCTCTGTCTACCTACAGCTCAGTGGCTCACACTTAGTTATAATGAAATTGCATGGGGATACAGAGGTGCTTCAGTAATGCAATATGCTCATCATAACGATAGTAACACTTGCGTTTCACCTTTTGACAGGGGCGACACAAGGTGGAATAGGAGCGCTGCAGGGGGAGACACTGTGTGGAGTAAAATCAGTCTAAATGAAAGTCCGAAACACGCTGCCATGCAAAGATGGACACAGAGAACAGGTGAGGGCTGTGCATGACACTTAAACAGGTAAGCCTGAGTGCATGTGTGATCCATATTCTTCATATAGCCTGTGCTTACAGTCTTTAAATAATGTTGTCCACACTGTAATTTTATTATATTGTGACATGAGGCTGAATACCATCTTAGTCGATAGTGTTGTCTTTTCCTGGTTTTAAAGGCTGCATTACAGTAAAGTGATGTCATTTTCTAAACTTACCAGACTGTTCAAGCTGTTCTGTGAGACGTCCAGAGTTCAAATCCCAGACGAGCCCCCAATTAGTTACGGCCTGGCTCTGAAACCATAACAAATGAAAGAAGCACACGCAGGAATTAAACTATAGCAGAGGAATTTTATTTATCAAAAGTTAAAGTTTAACAAATGCAACAATTTTGAAGCCAACAAACGATACTGGCTGAAAAACGTACTGCCAGATAAAGTAGAATAATGCAAAAAGGAGCCATAGAGCCAAGCAAAAGAACTTCAAAGTAACATGACATGGTGCCAGAGAGAAGAATCTAACAAAGAAGACCAGGATGAGGTGGGTTTATAGGAACCTGGAGACAGTGGCCAGCTGCCTCCAATACTAAAAACACAAAATACAACACACAGCAACAACACAACAGACACCAAACCTTGCGGGTGCCCTCGGGCCATAACACCACTTAGTCATTACATCCACAGTACTGATGATTATTTACCAGAAATCTTATTGTGTAAATATTTTGTGGAAGCACCAATAGTCAACCCTGCAATACTGCTGCAATATCGACATCAAAGCGCCTGGTCAAAAGCATCAAAATAGAGTATGTTTATTCAAATCAGGATCAAATCAGGTTTATTTATATAGCACATTTAAAAACAACGACAGCTGACCAAAGTGCTGTACAAAATAAAAGAACTACACCCACTGCAACAGTACTCCTTGATGGCAGTGTCCCCCCCAGCTGAAAAGGGCGCCATGCCACACCACAAAAACTGTTCAGGAATGGCCTGAGGAACGTGACAAAAAGCTTAAGGTGTGGACCTGGCCTCCAAATCTCCTGCACCCCAATCTGATTGAGCATCTTGGGAAGTGCTGATACCCCACCTCACAACTGACAGGCTTCAAATGATCCGAAGCCAGCACCCTTGTGCCAGACACCTCAGAACACCTTCCAGAAGTCATGTGTCCATGCCTTGACATGTCAGAGACAAGTCTGATCCAGAAAAGCCCCACCATGGATTAGGGGTACCTCTGAGGTACCAGCACGTCCCATGGATGCTCACTCAGATTTGGATCTGGGGAATTAGGAGGCCAGGTTGATACCTTTAGCTTTTTGTGTCGTTCCTTGGGCCATTCTTGAGCAGTTTCTGCAGTGTAACATGGTGCATTTTCCTGCTGGGGGGCCACTGACATCGGGGAGTTCTGCAGCCATGAGGAGAGCGACGTGATCTGTAGAGGTGTTCAGGTGGGTCAAGCGCATCATATGGCATCCTCGTGAATTTCTGGACCAAAAGTTCCCCAGGAGAACATTGCATTGTAACAAGATGATCAATATTACTCACTTCACCTGACAGTGGTTCTAATTTTTTGGCTGATCAGTGTATAGCAATATGAAATGTGCACAAATATAAAACAGACTAAAACCAGTAAGAAAAATTACATACGTTAAAAAGATTATGAAATACTAAAATATTGAAATCACTACAAGCAACCAAAGGCCACTGAAGACATGTACGTTATAAGATTTGTCTTAAAAGTGTCAATGCAGGATTGCAATTGAGAGTGGAAGGCTATTCCAAAGCTTTACAGCAGCTACAGCAAAGGCAAGATCTCTTAAAAATTAAAATAAAGCTGCCATGGGAGGATCCCCCAACAGAGGTCCAGGCTACGCCTTGAAAGCCCTCAGACTCTAGAAATGCCCTTGTATGCTTGACCTGCATGGGGCTGCTGGTGAATTTGCCTCTTGGTCAAAAGGAGTGAGGACAACAAGCGTTGAAATGTTGAAAACCAGCATATTTACAATTGCTTATTAACTGGATCCTGGTTTCCTGTTATTTTGCAGAAGTGGCCCCCAGGCAAAGTAAGTCGAGTACCCTTTGTAAAGCCCCTTGAGGCAAATATGTTATTTGTGATATTGGGCTATATAAATAAAACTATATAGAAAGTGAATTTGCAAAATGCTACTGAATCTCCCTATGTCATCTCTTTAAAAATGGTGGTATAAATGTATGTACGTGTGGATGTGCATGCATGTTTATAGGGAGAGAGAGTCAGAGAGAAATAGAGAAAGAGATTTACACAGGCCCTACTGGTGCTTTATTGGCTGCCAGGCGTTGCAGTGGGCCAATGACAATAGAGGGGCTGGTCTACAGCCTCTTCTCATAGCAACCCAGAAAGCATTCAGAGATTATCATGGGCAGTATCAGAGTGACACCATGTATCAGTGATGACAAGTGACTCTTAACACAAGAATTTACTGCCATAAAACTGAGGGATTGTCCCATTAAGAGCTCAGCTTGAAATATTGGACGTGAAAAGCAGCTCAGCTGAAGTGTATTAAAAGTCCATTGTGTTTGCACGATCACAAGCTGCTGATGTTTGTCGCCCCTCCTCTCCCCAGTGGTCTTTAGGTAGAAGGTTATATATAAAAAGGTTTGGCACTGAATTGTGTAGCCTGAGGATGCAGCCACATCCAGAGGCTGCTAGTTTAACCCCTGGTTGACTAAGCTCTGTGCTGTTAGGGCAAATGGAAAGAGGAGGGGTGGGATATCTAGGCCAAGATGATGCCATAGGTCAAGCAAGAATGTCACAAGCACGAGATGAGCTGGCGGAGATGAAATCCAGTTGGTATACACACATCCAGGAAGTGGGGCTGGGATACAAAGGGATACAAAGTCCAGATAGGTTGTTGGAACGAAATGAAAGTGTGTCACTGTCATCAGCTGGCACAATAACACCTAATGTGCTTCAGTTCAGAAATACTGGAGTGATGATTCTCATAAGTAAGGTAAAAACTATCGCGGCAGTTTGTTTTATCTCTGTGGAAACGAGACATACTGCCTAAAGCCTTTATGCTTTGTCTCGACTTTCATACTCACTATTATCTCTCACAGTCACCACAGTACAACTGGTTGAACTCATTTGTGCTGCTTTGACTAACTTGCCTCGGGCAACCTGCTACATTTGTCTGTCTTAACACAGTTGCACAACCAGTATTGTCATTTCTATCATTATAGCTCTAGCACCACCCAGTGTCAGCCATTCCCACTTGAGTTTATGCATCCATAAAGAGCGCAGGAGATTATTGTTGATTGTCGGAAGTAATCTTTGGACATCCCTGCTCTTATTTAATGAAAAAAAGAAGCAAAATCTAGATTTGATTGTTGTTATTTTGTTATTTAAAGGTCCAGTGTGTAGGATGTAGGGGGGGTATACTGGCAGAAATTGAATATGATATAATAAGCATGTTTTCTTTAGTGTACAATCACCTGAAAATATGAATTGTCATGTTTTTATTACCTTAGAACAAGCCAAAGGGGGCAAATTGTGGCCTGCAGAATATTTTACAAGGCCTGCGGGTTGTTGTTCAAAATATACTATGTGGCCTGGCACATAATGTGGTTTATTGAAGTAAGATCACTTTGCATTTTTTCTGTTCACTTCACGATGCAGGGCTATCATACTGTTTGTAGACATGCATCAAGTGGGAATTACGCAGGTGGAACTGAAGTGTTTTCATCAACAGACAGTAAACAAGCAAACGGAATGGTTACCTAACAGCAGACATTTTTCCTGCTGGGTCACAGACATGGTCACAACAAAGAAGTGTTACGTCGACAGCGAGGGCTGCTGCTTTCAGGAGCGCTAGAAAGTTTAATACTTTTTTATGTAAAGATGAAACAGTTGTGTTTGTTTCATTTGTATGTGATTTTTGTTTTTTAGATAATCTGTATGATAACAGAAGTAGCTCGCTCCCAGGAACACACATGATCTGATATGGCACCCATTCAAAAAAGTTTATACACCTCTGCCTTAAAATCTGTTGTTTTTATCTACATAGGGAGCACTTCCTTATCTACGCAGATTGTCATGTTGCACCACCATGTTTCTACAGTAGCTCAGCCCATTTTGTCATCGATAACCGTGGTTAGAGGCCCCTCCACAAGAAGCAGTGTTGGAAAAAAAAATTAATGTGAGACTGCTTTATTCAGTGTTTTTGTTGGTTTAAATCACTGCACCTGTTTGTTCTGGAGAGGAAGAGACCTCTGCTGATAATGTGGGTCCAGGTAAAAACCTCCTGAACATCTGGATCTTAAGTTGTCAGAGGAAAGAGGAGGGCATACATTAGCAGGCATCAGCAGCCTGTCTGCGACGGGCTGAACAGTGTCGGAGAAGCATTGATTTGTACGTGAAACTGCTTTATTCAGTGTTTTCACCGGTTTAAATCACCTGATCCATTTGTTTTGGAGGGGAAGAGACCTCTGCTAATGATTTGGCTCTCTGTAAAAACCTCCTGTTCAATAAAGCCACAACCTCCAGGGCTGAAATACGTAGCTAACATGTAAGTGCCAAAAACTGCAGTTCTTTGAATGGCCACTTGAGGCTGGCTCCAAAACGCAGTCAACTGTTTAAGTCCTAAGTAAGTACCTAATTTCCCCCATAATGACAACTGGTCAGGCGGTCGGGGGATGAATTTTTATATAACTCACCTGTTTAAATTTTGTTAAGACCTGAAGTTACGCATAATTAAGGGCGTGGCCGGTTTCAGTGACAGGCTGTCTGCTGATCATGTCCTCAGCTTCTCAGTCAGACCCACCCCTCGCTCCTCCATAGCGCCAGCCTCTTGTCCAAATATGGTCACTTCTGGCTCAGACAACCAAGATAGTGACGGCCAAATTGCTGAACTCGAGGCTTCAAAACAGGCGTCCACAAATCAATGGGTGTCATCACAGTAGCTACGTCCATTATTATTACATCCAAGGAATTCTAACCAGGAGTTCAAGTCTGGGACACGGGAGATGTTTCACCTGGTTGCAATCTGCAATCCTGATAGCTAGATGCCATTAAATCTGACACACTGCTCCTTTAAAGTTACTACTCAAATTAGCTGAGCATGTCTCTAGCTCTGTTAAAGTGACGTGAACATGGCTGTGTTTCCCTTGAAAACGTAGGCGTATAATCAGTCGAGCTTGTTCGTACAGATGTGTCTTTCTACGAAATATTTGCCTCGGCCTGTTGACATTTTACCTAGGAGTTTGATCACTACAGAGTCGTCTGCATTCCTGTCGTGCTGTCATTGTGACTAGGAGGGGTTCACCTCAGTTTCATGCTGTCACACCCGTGCATGCTATGCACTGTTCATACCTTTGACCATTCCAAACATGGCACTCCCATTGATGAAGCTTGCAGTCACAAACAATGTGACATTTATAGTTCAAGTCTGATTATGACTACATTTTATGTGTACTCCCGATGATTTTGACTTCTATGTATCAAAGGAAATCTAAATCTCACATAACTGGTATGAAACAACTCAGACACTCCCCTTTGGATAACACTACAGCCGGCTTGGTGCCAATCGATATAGTTATACGTGCTATTAAATGTCATTCAGTACAAGGTTCATACAAGGTTTCAGTGACTGTGGTGAGACCTGCTCAGGCCTCAGTGGTGTGGTCCTACTTGTTACCTTTATGACCAGACTGTGAAGGCGTAAGGACTATATTTATCTGACCTGACCGAATAATGATTAATATCATAACCTGAGACCGAAAACCAAGTTGAAACCACTTTACCTTTCTAGCATATATAGTATGTGTAAAGTGCAAACAGTGTTGGGGAGTAGTGAACAACATGTAATTCAACTAGCAGTCTATCTAGGCCTACATTTTTGTAGTAGCTTGCTGGTAGTTCGACTACATTCATATTTGCACAGTGATTTAAGTAGTTAAATTACTTCTTTGCCATTTTTTGTGTAGTTAACTACTTGACGTAACCAATTTTGGTCCATGAAAGGAAATAAGTAGCACAACTGGGTTCAAGTTTGATTATTGCTACTTAACAAATGCTCAGAGACGTTGATGCATGTTATTTTCGAAGTTGTCTGGCTATCCAGGTGATCCTGCTCAGTGCAATAACCCCACCTGTTTTATAAAGGCAGGTGTCTGACTGATGGACAGTGTATAGAAAACTGAAGCTGACATTCCTGCACTTTCACATGAATAGTGGGGTATTTAATTTAATTTAATTTAATTGATTTTAATTTAATTTAATTTAATCTTATTTTATTCTATTTTGTTTTATTTTATTTTATTCTATTTTATTTTATCTTATTTTATTTTTTTGGCTTATGAAAAAAAGTAGGGACTTTTTTTGAAATACACTGAATTTAGTGAAATCTTTTTTCTGCCATGTGCCTTTTTTGTATTACATTTCATTATAATGTCATGTTAATTGTGTATATAGTCAATTTGAAAGTAGTAAGCAGTAGTAGTTTGAACTACTTTTTTTTTTAAAGTAGCTTCAGTAAACCAAACCACATTTCTCCCTGGGGTGGTTTTACTGTAGTTCACATTCTTTCAGTGTGAAGTAATTGGTAGTTTGCAAAGTAGCTTCCTCAACACTGAGTGCAAAGTCCGCTGTCAGCAAATTACTGAATGAAAAAGGTATGTTAAAGGTCCAGTGTGTAGGATTTAGGGCCATCTATTGGCTGAAATGGTATATAATATTCATAACAATTTCTTCATTAGTGTATAATCACCTGAAAATAAGAATCTCTGTGTGTTTGTTACCTTAGAATGAGCTGTTTATATCCACATATAGAGTGGTGCAGGAATGAGTACTAAAATCTGGAAATAAGTTAGCATTTAAGCACTCCTGCATTCCTCTTTTTGAAGTCAAAAGATTACTTTTATTGGATTTTTGGTTAGATGCCTGAAATAACATCTGTGTTAACACAAGCTTTAGGACATTTAGAACGTACCAGTTTAAACTTTAACTAAATTTAAATTTGATTGTATTTGTTTTGTTACTTGAAGGTCCAGTGTGAAGGATTTAGGGGTACATATTGGCATATATTAAATATAATGTAATAAGTATGTTTTCTTTAGTGTATAATCCTTTATACAGTCTATGGTATAATCACCTGAAAATAAGAATTGTTGTGTTTTCGTTACCTTAGAATGAGCTGATGGTATCTACATGAGGGGTGGGTCCTCCACAGAGATCGCCATGTTGCACCACCATGTTCCTACAGTAGCCTAGAACGAACAAACCAAAACCTGGCTTTAGATAGGGCCTTTTGCATTTTCATGTCGACCACTATAGTTAGCAGCCCCTCCCCGTGAGCCAAACAGCATTGGAACAACACAGATTTTTTAATGTGAAACTGCGTTATTCAGTGTTTTTACCAGTTTAAATCACTGGATATGCTTTTTTTTTTTTTTTTTCGGAGAGAAAGAGACGTTTTTTTTCTATGACATAAGATACGTCAATAAATACCCCACTTGACAATTTTGAAGCCTTTACGTGTCTTAAAAAGGATGGTTTCTAAGAAGTGTCTAAATGAGACTACAGAACATCATCACAAGGCTTTACAGCCTTGTTGTGGTGTTACGTCATACGATTGTAGTGTAGTTTGTTTGCTTTTACTTCCGGCGATTGCATTTAAGCTTTAAAAAAATTAGAAAAGTGGTGTTCAGTTGTGAAGATTATCATACTGAACAAAACAAAAGTGTCGTGAACGTTTGTTTGCCACAGAACTTATAACTGCGGTAATCCAAAATCCGATGGAAAAATCCCATTGGCTTTTTCTTGAGGGAACCAGGGCAATGTTATTTCCGTCATCCTTGCAGCAGTCCGCCATGTTGTCCTACAGTAGCCCTGAAGAGACAAACCAAACACTGGCTCTGGATAGGACCATTCACATTTGCGCGTCTTCATGTTGGCCACCATAGTTCTCCCACACACCTGGCGCAGTGAAAAGTGGTAAATGGTTTAAATAGAACATTACTTCTCATCTCCACTGACTCATATTCCATTCATTCCTAAGCTATAGACGGTCAAAGCGGCATACACACACACACACACACACCCACATTGCTTCCTTGTCACTCTAAGTTGAATTGCAGGTCTTTCAGCACTCCACCCAATTCCATTTTCTCCAGCCTACAAACAGACAGTTAATAAGGCATACACGGCGATGACAGAAACAGAAAAATGTGAAAGAGCGAGAGAGAGTGATTGTTGTCAGAAGCCCCACCCTTGGGTGGCCTTGAAATCTCCTCCCTTAAGATTAAAAGCAGGAGGAATGACAAGGGTGTGATTGCAAACTGCACAGTGAAAGACAGGTGTGAGACCTGAGCTATTGTGAGAGTTTATCTGTCTGAGAGTCATCTGTGGAGGTATGTACCCCGTCTCTTTAAAAATACTTTATCAGCTTCCAGTTTAATGTTTTCCTATAATACTAGGCTATTTGATTTACAGATTTTAAAAATGTGCCTTAAAACATGTAATGATTTAAAGTGTGAGCTCTTTAAGACAAAGGGGTGAATGGTCCTGGAAAAACAGACTCAAAAACGTAATGTTAATAATGTAAAAATGTACTTAAATACACTTTTACGGGAGGAAACGCATGTACAGTATGTCTTACTAATACACTGATTTATTCTAGACAACGATGCATCAAACTAACGCTCTAGGATTTCATGTCCAGGCTTGCTGTTAACTCTTACTGCTTAACATAAACCTTATAACCTAGTACAGTAATGGTGCTCAGCAAACATTAAGGATTTGCATTTTCTTTAAGTGCTTACCTGCCTTTAGAGAATTTTCACTACATTAAGACGTCTTATCTGATCTGCTACACTGTCTTTTATAGTAACAGAATATTTTGGCATCCTGTAGATATACAAATGAGACGTGATTTTAGAATCTGTGTGTCAGTGGACTGTACATTTGGATTAAAGTGGTTTAATCCTCATTAGGAAAGTTGTAAATCTAGTTTTACAAGGCTCAAGAAGGTGAGGAAGTAAGAAATTCTACTTTATCTCCCCTAAGATTCTTTAGAGGTTATTCTTGACATGTCAGAAAGCTCAACGACTTGTTCTGTTTTACCCCAAGGCATCTGTTTCCTTCACCTACTTCAGACAAGCCATTAAAATATAGACAAACCAAACACTAATGGACTACTAGCATTCATGAGACAGACGAATGTTGAATTTGGAGTTATAAGTTCCCTCACATCTGTAGATATATCTGCTTTAAGCTCCCTGATATGGAAGTGTTAGTGCCGGAGCGTGCATGTAGTCGAAAGGGCACGGTGTTAATCATCAGCAGCTAATGGCATGTCACCAGTACGCCCCTCTGTTTTTGCTGACAACGGTGTGTTTGGAGAAGGTGTGTTATGGAGGGTGGGTGTGTCTTCATGTGGGTACAGATCAAGACAAACCAGTTTAGGGCCTAATTGCTGTGAGTGGGGCTGAAGCAGAGGTTTGATGTATTTCAGGTAGGTGCCGTGACAAACCCAGCATGACCTGTTCACAAAAGCAACCTGAGGAAAAAGAGCTCAAGAGGAGAGAAATGACACTAGTGTAGATGAAAGCTTGGATTCCTGAGAGTTAAGAGTAGAGCTGACGTGTAGTGATCTCAGGTGAAATGCTGTGTATGTGAAGTCTCAACCAACAGTACCACCTAGTGGCTGATGAAAGTTTCATGATGTGACGAATTCTCCTTGTTCTTCCACACTCACAGGTGAAGATACAAAATGAGCGGAAAACGTAAGTATGAAGAAATATTAAGATAGAATAACAAAAACAATTTAATTCCATGTAGTGTTCAAAGATTACATTTGTTATATGATGCACGTAAAGTATAATTTATAGTAAAATGCTGCATCAGGCTAGTAAATATAGAAACTCACTTTCCCAACTGGGCAAATTATAAGAAGAATTAAACAGTGTTGAGTTGCTTTGTATGTATGACACACATTTTCTGACACTGTTGGGATTCATTTATTTAAGTATAAATTAAACATGACAATAAACTTTAGTCTTTGATGTTATTTGATAACCACAAATGAATTAAACAATTTGTACAGGGGCAAGTAAAAATGGACTATTTCTGACCCACTTGGCTGGCTGGGCAAGTGACCAAAACAACAACAAGGACAACAACAAAACACATTAATGTTAAACCCTGACAGGAGAAATAGACACTATAAAAAATAAAGCAAAATAGAACAAAATTATAGTAAATTAAATTATATTAAATAACATTAAATTACATTAAATCAAATAGATCCAAATACATTAAAAAAACAATAAAATAAATAAAACACAATAACAACTAATATATACTCTTGAGGCTGTGCTGAAAGGTCTTTTTACAATATAGATTCATAAATAAAACAAGACTTAAAATCAGAATTAGGGGGAAAAAGGATTAAAATTAAGTGCAAAACAGTATTAAACCATAAATGTTTGCCAACATAAATAAATAATAAATAAATACAGAAATAGATAAAGAAAGAGAGGGATAAAATAAATAAAACATATTGTAAAATAAATAAATAAATACAGAAATAGATAAAGAAAGAGAGGGATACAATAAAATAAAACATATTGTAAAATAAATAAATAAATACAGAAATAGATAAAGAAAGAGAGGGATAAAATAAAATAAAACATATTGTAAAATAAATAAATAAATACAGAAATAGATAAAGAAAGAGAGGGATAAAATAAAATAAAACATATTGTAAAATAAATAAATAAATACAGAAATAGATAAAGAAAGAGAAGGATAAAATAAAATAAAACATATTGTAAAATAAATAAATAAAAATAAATACAGAATAGATCAAGAAAGAGAGGGATACAATTAAATAAAGTAAGATAAATAAATAAAATAAAATAAAATAAATTTAAATTAAATTAAATTAAATTCAGCTTTTCTTATTTTCCATAAACATTTTGCTAATTGTAGTAGCAGCAGCCACATGTTAATTGGTTCATAAGTAATAGACTCTGTTGTAATAAATGTAGTCAGTGTCTTTACCTTAATCTAGGTTCAGTCTATTTATAGGTGAATTTAGTTGAGAAGACTAGTTGAAAGTGCTGACTGTAAATTGTGAGTGTATATATATATATTGTAATTTATAGTGGCATGCACAGATTTTTAAGGAAAAAAAATATTTATAAGAATGTATCATTTCATATGTAAGTACACAGAATTATGTGTATGTTTGTGTATAAACAGTGAGTGTGGGTGATTCTGACTATATTTTTATTGTGTTTTGGGTTGCCAGCAGCTTTATACTTTGTTAAATTAACAAACTGAGAAATCAGATTGGTAGCTGTGTTTGTGCTGAAAGAAAGGATACCATGCATGTAGGGTAAGGAAAGTTTCAAAATGTGCAAAACAAAGACAGAAATTGACGCATAAAAGGCAACAAATCTGAAATTAAATCCACCTGGACTCCATGGGTTGTAAATATGTGTAACAGCTTTGAATATGTGAGTAGGAGTCACTCAAGATTTCCTTGTCTTGTGTTTGCAGGTTTCCTGAAGGACGGGAGCTGGATCAGAAAAACAGATGAAGAGGATGAAGACATTGAGTAAGTCGTGTTAACATAATGGATGAATTATTCCACACTGGCAAACACACACACTATAGGAAATGCATATATACATTCCTTTTGCATGTTGCAGTGTTGGGTCATCTATGTTAGCATGAGTGTATTAATTTGCTGTGCTTTTTTCCTCCTTCAGCCGAGACCCAAACTATGCCAGAACTGTTCTAGGGAGCGGCGATGAGGTTACTTCAACCAGGACATCATATGTGCAGTCGATCAGCAAAAAGTATGATTACATTAAACATTCTTGTAGCTTTTTATGATACTGATACTCATATTTATTTAGATTTTTATAAATAAACATCATATTAGCAAAGTGTTAAAAGAAAATCTCGAATGTGTAGATTGATTGATTGTGATATTGCAGATTTGGCGGTAGTCAGGATGACCTGGCGAGCAGGTTTGTGCAGTGTTTATACACACTGATTTTTTTCCTCTGCAGAAATACAGCATGGTTATAATTTGCATGCTTATTTACGCTTCAATCCTTCATCAAAGTAAAGGAACATTCAGTATCTATAACCAGAATCGTGACCTAACAATGTTTCTCTTCTACTTACAGCACCGTACCCTCCAGCAGGACATCCTACACCAAAAGGTACATTTTCATCACAACACAACTAATGGTTCAACATCTAGCTGTTTTTTAAAAAATAAAATAATCAAAATAATCCGCCTTTATGTTGCAGCACATACTCAAGCCTGAAGTCAGATTCTCCCAGCAGGTATGTAAAACTCCAGTCTATTACAGTTGATGCAAAACTTATGGAGATAGATTTGTCTCAGTATTATTTGTGTGAACATGTGTAATCTGTAAATATAAATTTAAATATAAATATATACTAAAGTTGTTTTGTATTACTCCTCCTTTAGCACCACAACCACCACGGTCACCAAGGATGGCAAAACCACTGAGACTACCGTCACCACCAGCAGGTAAATAAGATTACATGCATCGATATGTAACATCATATCACACATTGAGTCTGCGTCAGTTTCAGGGTTGGAAATTAGCACCAGCCGCCAGCCAAATGCTGGTTAATTATGCAAGTGGTCGCTAGATGTGCTTCACTCACCAGCCAAAGAAAACAACCAAAAAAAGAAACAATGCTAATCTATTGAGTAGCTGGTAGATTTTGGATTTAATAAAGTTAATTTCCAACCCTGGTCAGTTTAATGACAACTGAGCTGTTTTGCAGATCCGCTGTGAGTAAAAGTCCTACGAAGACGTTCACTGAGCGGGTCCAGTCTTCAAGCAAAGGGTAAAAATACAATAGTATAAGAATAAGTGGTGGAAGAAGTACACAGATCCTTCCTGTAAAAGTACCAGTACAACAATGTCAAAGTACACCATTACAGAAACAAAGTTCTGCATTCAACACTTCTGTAAAAACAACCTACATAGGTATCATCTGCTTCACATATTTACTTTGGGTGAAGTCAGGTCATGTGGGACACTTTTTGGTAGATGACCAAGAAAACCACCGAATATTCCAAAGACTACCTTTAGCATGGGCAGATTATGAGACAAAGGGCGCCTTGGCACAGAAATGCACGAGGCTCCACCACCTCTCATACACTCAGAAAAAATTCCACTGGTTCAACTTAAAATAATTAAAGTAAAAATATGCATATATCTTTTTAAGTAGTTGTAGCCCTGGCATTATGCGTCAGTCCTTTGCGTCTTTTCTAATTTGACAAATTTAGTTAGTTTAGTATTACAGTATTAACCTCGAGAGGTTTAATTAACTTGAACCAATCCGAAAGTTGCAGCGATATTTTGCTCTCAAATTATTTTATTTTAGATATTCTAGTTTATTTATTTTAATCTGACCCTACTGAAAAATGTTAAATATGTTTTTGATTTGACCACCTTCCTAAAAATAAGTTCTAAACTGACGTAATTTGGTGATATTAATCATTAATGAGTGTACACAGTAGCAGCACATAGAGACTTTGTGATGGTTTTGCCTCTTTTTGTTGTTGTTGTTGTTGTTTTGCCTCTCTTTGTAGTTGTGTTGTGTCTTTTTGAGATTATTTTGTCATTTCGTGTCTTTTTCTGGTCATTTTGCGTATTTTTTGGTCAACTTGTAGTTGTTTTGTGCCTCTTTTAAGTCGTTTTAAGTCTCTTCTTGGTGGGTACATGTTAATTTGAGTGACATTTTGAAGGGAAAGGCAAGGGGACTCTTGACTCTTGGGGCCCCTGGGCCTGTGCCCCTTAGGCCCATTTAGTAATCCATCCATGGCCTAAAGTGTTACTTGTAGAACTTGTTGTGTATCTCTGTCATATGCTCAAGTAAAATTGGACAGTCGTGTTTGTTTGTTTTCTAAATGGCTAAACCCATTTTTCTGTCGTGCTTTCCATTTTTGTACTGCCTGTTTCCTTGGTGCCATGTGGTCTACAATGGACATGCATGTGTGTGTGTGCTTGTGTCGTGTAACAGTAATGGAGTCACTGCATCATCTTTAATATTTTTAAGTAACAAAAATGTCTCTAATATTACAGGGTGGCACACAGTAACATAAATCAGGATTATTTATGGCCTTGTGTAGCTTAAAAACATTCTGGTTTCACTTGAGAAAAATGTCCCATTTTAGCTTAATTTTTTATCCCATTTTACCTGAATGCGTTAAGTACTGATTCAAAATCCTTTCCTATAAAAAAGTAAAGCATATTGTAACACTATTTTGATTATAAGTCAAACTATTAAACAATAAAATGCAACATCCTGCAACCTTTTAAATTTAACACACCACAGGGTTTACCTTGCAAATTCTGGGACCAGTGATTTTTGTAATCTTTACCCTGCCCATCCTAGTTATCTCGGACCAATCAAAATGATTGTTTCATGTAAGGGAAATTTGTACTAACAATGCAATAACATGTTTGGTGACTGGCTGCTAATATTCTAAGAGCCGAAGATGTAAACCTCATTTGTCCCATTTTACCTGATGTCCCTCCTTACTTTCATTATTTATATTATCTCTTTTTTCTTTCTTCTGAAATATAAAATAATCTTACTTGTTTTTACATTCTGAGAAACACCACTTTAATCTTCAATAATTTATTGTGTTTTATAAAATAATCCATGTTGTAATGTAAAATCTAAATCTGAAATGAAACTGTTGCTGTCAAATTGATGTAATGGAGTTAAAAGTACAATAATTCATATTGAAATGTAGAGGAATAGAAGTATAAAGCAGCAGAAAATGAAAATACTGGATGAACAAGTACTTTAAAATTGTACTTAAGAACAGTACTAGAGTACGTGTACTTAAAAACTGATCTGTAATTGACTTCACATCTTTTCACATAGGCCGCAATACTCAACCTACTCACCTACCAAAACAAGCAGAGTGACTGAGACAACTGTTACCAGCAGTAAAGAGTAAGATATTATTAAAGTTTTATGATTATATTACAGTACAATTTAAATCTATACATCACTTATGATTTAACCTGTGTTCCCGTGCAGTGCCGAGGACAAGCTTTACGACAAACTCCTCCCCTCGTCTATCAAGGGCGACTACACAGACAGGTGACATTTTCATTCATCAAACCTAGAAACTCAGTAACACTGATCATGACATCATGCAATCAGTAATTATACTGTAATGTTTTCTTCTTTACAGTACATCTACTGTCTCCAAGACTGAGACTGTGGTCGTGAAGAGCAGCCCTGACATTGAGTAAGTTTCCTACCATAGTGGGTAGAATGAAGGGGAGGCTGCTTATTATGTTGGTGACATTATATTAAAGTTAATCAGTACAAAAGTACATACTTAACGTAACATGACAACATACTTTAAAATGACTTACAGTACACTTGGTTTCACACAGGACACAAACACCAGTCTCCTGGGGGAAAGTCCTGTGTTTGTTTGTTATGTAGGTTTATCCAGTGTTGGGAGGGCTACTTTTGAAATGTAATAGGCTACAGATTACTAGTTACCCTGCTAAAAATGTAATAAGTAACTGTTTTAAGTCCTTCATCAAAGTAATGTAACTAATCACATTTAATTTAATTTTTAATTTTCTTACAAATGTTTCAAAATGGGCAGTGAAACTGACAAATGTCCAGAAACTGGCTACGCCCAAAGAAGGCACTCCTGCACAGTGAAAAGATATAAAGCAACAGAATGAATGTTAGATTCTACATATGGAATAAAATATTCAAATGTAATCCCTTTGTAACCACTGACAGTTTAATTAGTAACTGTAATTCAATCAGATATTTTCATCAGTAACCATAACCGATTATAATTACATTTATTTCATAACTGAATTACATGCTACTGGTTACATGTAACTAGTTACTCTCCAGCATGCGGTTTAGGAAAGTAAAGTTGTGTATGTTAGGTTTAGGAAAAGAAACGCGGTTGAGCGTACCTTAAAATCAAATCAAACTAAGCTGTAATGTACTGATCTGAGGAGATTCAAGGGCTAAAAATTCCTGTGAGCGTGTGTCATCAGAGATGGATTTGATTTTCAAAAGAGAAATGAGGTTACTCAAGTTCACTTGGTTTCACATGGGACACAAACATCCGTCTCCTGGGCAAAAGTTCTGTGTTTGTTTGACCCATCCACCACCTCAACCTCCCTCCTTATGCAGACTCTCGCTCTTCATACTACTTGCTTCTTTACCCCTCTTAGCGCACTGGTCACTTGATCGCAGCCTTCACAAGCTGGGGCAGACTGTCTCAGACCGGGCAGAGATGTCATATTGTTCTTGGTTGCATGGAATTTGTTCACAAAAAAAAGGAAATATAAACTACTGTTGACCTCAGCCTTTAAAACTTTGACGTCAGTAAGGTTATTGTCAATATACTGTAATGTCACTGAGCCCTCACATAATGACCTCTGGAGACATGTACTGTAGGCTAATTGGAGGAGTGTGACTGGTGTGTGAGTGTGGTCTTGCAACACCTGGTGCCCCCTTCAGTGTGTCTCTGTGCTTTAGAGCCAAAATAGTAATGGACAGATATAATAATGACTTTTTAGTTAATATCATAATGATGTCTTTTTCACATTAAAGTCAGACTATGTAACTTATGGAAGAACAAATAACAGGATATTCCTCTTTTAAAATAAAAGTTGAAATCATAAACAATAAAAAGCACCCTTACTCAATTCAGTACACTTTAATTTACACATCACTTACAATGATGTCACCTGTGTTTCTGTGCAGTGCGGATGACCAACTTTACAAGACACTCATCCCTTCATCTACCAAGGATGATTTCTCATCCTCAGACAGGTGATATTTTCATCCATCAAGTCTGAGAATATGAATTATATTGATAATAACAACCAGGATATTAATAATCATATACTGCAATAAGGTGGATTTGCTCTTTTACAGCAAAACAACTGTCTCCAGCACTGAAACTGTGACAGTGAGAAGCAGCATTAATGGGTGAGTTACTGCAGGACAACATGCCACACATTGACACTGGCAGTAAATACCAAACAGCTAGATAAAAATATTGGTCTTTTTTTTCAGAGATACTAAAACTACAACCACGACAAGGACGTCCTCTACGTAAGATACAATTTTATCAATAATGAATAAGGCTCTCACTCATAATCGACATATATTTACAGTACTGTTGTGTTAACAGGGCTGAGGACGACCTGTATGACCACCTCCTGCCTAAATCCATTAAATCTCCATCTACTCTGAGTCCTGTCAGGTGAGATTTCTCAGTGAATAATATTTCACAAAACACACAACACTTTAATTATCCGATCAGTGATATAATCACGTTGTCATTGTGCCAGCAGCAGCACCAGCAGCATCACAAAGAGAGAGATCATCACGGTGGAGAGCAGCAGAGGGTGAGTGCTGGATTTGAATAACTGAGACTGTGCAATGGCTCTTTGTATGGACAGTATCCCAGTTTATCTGACACTGTCTTTTGTGCCGTTTAGAGGAGACAGCCCCACTGTGTCATCACCATCCTCCACCCGCAGAACCACGAGGTAAACGTGTTGACTTGAACCTAGCTTTATTAAACAGCAACTCTTAGCCGAGGCAATGATGTTCACTGTAGTGTTTTCTCTGACGTATGCACCCACATCCTCCTTGCTCTGCGGCTGTCAGACTGAGCAGTGTCAAGCTCATTCATACAGTATGAGGCCAAGTATCCTCCGGTTGATGGTCATGGTAAAAGAAATCGTGAAGATGCTCAGTCATCCAGGTCCTAGTAATCTTAAGTGCTATATTGTAGGCAGCTGGACTTGCTTGAGTTCTTGAAGACATTTCACCTCTCATCCAAGATGGGTGAATGGATGGATATTTCACCTCTCTTGGATGAGGTGTCCAGTTGCCGACGATATAAGACTTAAGATGTTCTTTCAAAGGGTTAGGTAACCAAATACTGAAGTAGATAATAAAATGCAAAGGCACGATGCAAATGTATCATACAACAGCGGTTAGAGGGGTGATATATTGTCAATAATGCTGGGTGTGCTGGGAGCGCTTTTTTATGAGGTGCTGGGATGAAGTGCTTCCCTGCGCCTGCAAGTGCTTTTCTGCTAAAAAAAAAAAAAGACATGTGGACGCAGGCCCTTATGCAGGTTTCATATTTACTGTGTTCACAATTGTAATTAAGGGTGCTTTCACACCTGCCCTGTTTGGTTCACTTCAATCAAACTCACGTTCGTTTGCCCCCTAAGGGAGGTTCATTTGGGCAGGTGTGAACCCAGCAATCACCAAAACAACCAGGCCGAGACCTTCCTGAAGAGGTGGTCTTGGTCCGGTTACAAACAAACTCTGGGGCGGTTCGTTTGTGGTGAGAACGTGAACTGTATATAATAGTTGTTATACCAAAATTATAACATGATGTCTGAGTTATATTCTAAAAAGATCCAAATAAATACATGAATAAAAGCAATGTTAAGTTGCACCCATATCCAACTCATTCCTACCTCTTTGCCACACAGCTACAGCTCGTACACTGATGATCTTCCCTCCACCACCACCCACACCAAATCCTACACCATCAGCTCCACGCCCAGGTAATCATTTGACTATCACCATGTCACTACTCAAACACACACCTCTTGCAGGGGTGTCTCTGCAACTAGATGAAAACGTGGCTACAGTCTTTCAGTTATCCCTAATCTGCTCTGTGTTTGCACACACAGTGACGACTACAGCAGCTACAACTCATACACTGATGATCTTCCCTCCACCACCACCCGCACCAAATCCTACACCATCAGCTCCACACCCAGGTGATCATTTGACTACTATCAACATCTCTCATGCTCAAACACACATTCCTTGCAGGGGTGTCTCTGCAACTAGATGAAAGAGGGCTGCAGTCTTTCTGTTATCCCTAATCTGTTCTGTGTTTGCACACACAGTGACGACTACAGCAGTGACCGTAAAAGCTACTCTTTCTCGAGACCAGACTCCAGGTAAGAGGCGGAGCACACCAAGCCCTCACATAATGATGTTTCTTTTCATTCTCTCTCAGTATACAGTCAGACTGAAATGACCTAAATCTCACATGTCATCTGTGCTTCATTTTGTCTTTGTACAGTTACGAGTACAGCAGTATCTCCAGTCCCACCTCCTACACCTCAAAGACGTACAGGAGCAGCAGGTATTTCATGATATTTATATAACACAGTTGAGTTGGTGTACAAACGTTATATGAGAGTAAGGCAAGAGTCTTGTAGAAACAGATGAGTGTGTAACCCTCACAGCAGGTCAGATGATGTGATGACTGATCCAGTCTACTCATCCTCCACGAAGAGTGTGTATGCGTCCTCTGAGAGGTAGGAAAAGTGCAACAACATGGTAGGATGCTTAAGCTGGAATAATGCTGCTCGCTATCTATTATGGCATGCTAACATCTGCTAATAAGCACAAGAGTTTGGCACTGGAAGAGTTCTGGTTTCCGTTTGTAGTCCAAGCAGTATTGGCCTGTCATGTTTGAGTGTGCTCTGGTTGCCTGTAGGTATACAGTTCATGGGAAGATACAGTCTCAGAACCCATCAGCTATTGTCTGATGACAGTTTAGCTTTTCATTAGCTTTTTTCTAGTTTATCTGCATTCATATGCAGATATATGTTCATATAGATTAGTCGAAATGTTGTCTGGGCCTGCGTTTCAAATATGGGCCTTTGCCCCAGAGGCTTTGTCGTCATCAGATGATAGCTAAAGGTTCTGAGATTGCGCTGATGGGAACGTCATTTATAAACTGAACGTCAGCATTTGGTCATAAACCAAAGTATGGGACAAATACAGGGCGAGGTGGCTGTGGATGTCGAAGCATCCTTGAGCAAGATACTGAACCCCAACATGCTACCGATGGCTGTTCCATTGGTGTGTGAGTGGCACCTTGTACGGTAGCTTGTAGTGTAAAAAACCTTTTGAGACTAGAAAGGTGCGATACAAGTGCAAGTCCATTTACCATACACCTGATGGTGATGCTGCGTGAAAAGTTAAAGGTCTAGTGTGTAGGATTTAGTGGCATCTAATGGTGAGGTTGCAGATTGCGAGCGCCTGAAACTTCTCCCATGTTCCAAGAGTGTAGGAGAACTACAGTGACTGGTGGGAAAAAGCAAATGGCCCCATCTAGAGTCACTGATTGATTTGTCCGTTCTGGGCTACTGTAGTAAAAATGTGGCAGACTCTGTAAGAGAGGACCTGCTCCATATGTAGATGAAACAAGCTCATTCTAAGGTAACAAAAAAAAACTCTTCTTAGTTTCAGGTGATTATCGACCAATGAAAACATAGCTATAAAAGTCATATTCCATTTCTGCCAATAGACACCCCCTAAATTCAACACACTGGAACTTTATGGGATCACCAAAGTTAGTTTGATTCACACAAATTTAAAGGCAGTCTGCCCAACAGTTGTTGAGACAGTTCACAAATGTCAGCCTTGTGGGGGTGCTTGAGGAAATGTCAGGGGATCACCAAAGTGTTAGCACTAGAGTGGACTTTAACATATAAATACAGCCTTTTGCCACCAGGGAAAGCTCTCTCAATTTCACAGTATACCGGAGTTGTATGTGTTGTGTCTGTGGCGACTTTCTCCACTGGTGCACAGGACGTGATTTGATTTACGTCAATCAGCCAGAACTAAATTTTTAAAAAGTTGGACAGGAAAGTCGAGATGAGACGAAAGCAATGGGGCAGCATGTATGGAGGAGTATAGAGGAAGCTATGCCAGAAGATCCTCCAAGTCCAAGAAATGTTTTTGGAGTGCATGCTCCAGACTCAAACAAAAGGCAGCGGCCGTGGGCTCGATCTCAACTCATGGCCCCCGCTGTATGCCATCCCCACCTTTTGCCCACTAAACAAGGCCAAAAAAAGCCCCGAAAAATATCTTTGAATAAAACAAAACTTGATGTTCTGAGGAAGGATTAAAGACAAAATATTTGCACGGAAACATTTGAAGAGAGCGCCCCTGGGGGCAGGGGAGATGCTGCTAGCTCACCCACAGGCATCCGTCATAAGCATGCTTCAACAGTGTTTGTGAAGCCTAATTACCCTCACTGACAGAACAGGGATACAAAAGTTCTGCACTCCAAATTCCTCGACTGGGAACCATGAACGCCTGTACCAAATTTTGTGCCAATCCATCCAATAGTTGGTCATTAAAAGACAAAGATATAAACCTGCTTGCAGCACTGGAAGAAAAAGGCTTTTTCCTGCAGCTTTCAGTCCACATATGGTATGCAGCATGGGCTAAGATTGCGGGTTTTTGCCATATTTTTGTTTCCACGAATGATTCACGCATTCATTTAGAGAATGATAATGTTCTTTTAACATACTGTAAAACAACTTGTGTCCCATATAGAACGTTGCTTGATAAAGACCTGTGCAGCTCCTGCCGTAAGCCCTTCACCGGTGACGCCAAGATGGTCCTGGACGACATGAAGATCAACTGCCACGCTACCTGCTTTAAAGTGAGCTTTGTCTCTTCTTCCATCAAAGTCGGCAACAAGCAGTTGTTAAAGAAGTATTCAGATGCTTGGAAGCATCCCACTGTAAAAAATACTTTATGTTTCCATACCCTACCATCATTAATTTCAATATTCACACCTGTGACATGTCAAAAAGTTTGAGGTAAATCCCTGCATAGTTCCACTCAAATTACACCTGACAGGAAGTCTAATCAGCTGAAGTAATTAAAAACACCTGTGTGGGTGTTCAGAGCCTTTAATTTGTAAAGTAGCACACCGGTCAGATAAATGTAGTGGAGTGAGACAATATGTGTGGAATTTAATTTATACACTTAAGTATCTTAAAATTATACTTAAGTACAATGCTTGAGTAAACGTAAGCCTGCTCTACATTTAACACTGCCAACAGGATGTGTATCTCTTTCCTCATGTGCGTGTTTGTTTCGGCAGTGTGAGGTGTGTCACAGGACTCTGGGTGATATGAAAGCTGGGGACAGCCTATGGATCTACAGACACATGGTGCACTGTGAGAACTGCTTCGAGGGCATCAGAGGTAACAAAAAAAACTAGTTCTTCATGTTCATGTTTTTTTTTGCTTAAAAATGTTGAAAACACCTTAAATTAAACGGGTAATTTTCCCCCCACAGAGAAATGGCGACGCTGAGTTCCTCCCGAGCCTTCACTGGAGATGAAGCACATGTGACAAGATAAAATGGATTTACTGTTATCAATATGTTTTAAGTGATGTGGGTTCTCCTGTTCTTATGTTTTTATGAGGTGACAAAGCTTTATCTGGGTGACAAATGACAGTTACATTATGAATGTAACTTTTTGAGTGCGCACACTATTGCAGCTAGCTGTAACTGTTTTGTTGACATTGTGATATTGCTCTCTGTATCTACCCCCCTTTTCACAAAGAGATAACATTTCTGATATTCTCTTAAGGAATACCTCACCTCAAAAATAATCCGTTGTATATCAATTAATCATGCCGTGTCGAATTTGTGATGAAAAGGCGAACATATTGATTTATTGAATTAATGGGGACCATGATTAACAACATGCAGTATAATCCAAGTCTCATTTACTAATTCACAAACACATGCATGTTTGCTAAAACCTTACGATTTAAAACTGCACTGAAAATGAAACTTATCTATGCTCTCTTCAAGGCCTGACTCCAACACTAAGGTTTATTTAGTGATAATGCGTGTGTTTGGGAAGCACTGAGCATATGACTGGATATTTAAGACTTGGCTTATACTGTGCAAGTTGTGTGAGTTTTGATTTAGTTTTGCTCTTATTAAACGTGGCACCAATCAATCAATAAATAAATATGTTTTCTTCACAAATTCAAGGTAATGCAACATGACTGACTGATATAATACAAATGTGTTTTTGGTTGGTGAAGTATTCCTTTAAGTCTGCAGCCTCTGTTGGGATTCTTGTGTGTACCATAAAAGGAGATATTGCAGTATATTTAGGGCCGGGGGCTTTTTCTGTGTGCAATAAAGGAAATCAATATATCTTTCTCTAAAACTGTGTCAGTTCTTTTGGTGTTAAGTTGCCTTGTTCTTTGTTCAATTCATGGTTTACTCTATAATTATTTATATGTATGAAGAATATTGATCGACGTATCCTCCAAACCCCAAAACCCGCAAGTGGGTTTGAAACCAGGGGCGTGAATATAGATGGTGTATAACCTCCATGCTACAAAAATGAAGCCAAAATATTCCCGTATATGGCCTCTGCCCTCTTGCACTGGTGATGTCATTTGGAGCCAGAGTCTGCCCAGTGATCTCTGGAGTTTTGAGTTCCCACTAAGACACGCATCTGACCAATCACGGGCAGCACCATTGATCACAAGCACACTGATTGACACACACACAGCTGTCAATCATGACTTCAATGCCCCCTTTTAATAGCATCAAATAACTAATTAAACCAAACTTATTATATAAACGAACACTCGGACACATCTGCGTGATAAAAACGACCTAAAATGACACACAGCAACTTGGGGAAATTTTTTTTCATGTGTACTATGCTTTTAGCTTGGCCTGTGTGCCATCTGCTAACATGAAGGGGGTGGGGTTTATGACCTGTGCTGCAGCCCGCCACCAGGGGGCGATCAAGATGTTTTAGCTTCATTTTGTAGAGATGTCAGGGTTACTATCTTTATATACAGTCCATGGTTTAGAAGGTCTGTTTTCTTTAAGAATCTACTGAATCACACCATTTATTATATAAATATAAAAAATACTAATATAAATAAATAATTAAGCTTTTCGATGTTAAAGCAATTGGTTGTACTAAACTAATGGGGTTGTCGGATTATGAAAGACTACTCAATAAGGCCAGAGTTGGAACTACTTAAAAAGATGAATGCAAATTGTTGACTTAATTTTCTTAAGTTGAACCAGTGGATTTTTTTTTTTTAAGTGTAAGGATGTGTCTGATTAGTCGACATATTGATTAGGCTAAACATTGCTATCCTCGCTTGTCAGCACCAGAAATACTAGTTGGTTTAACTATTAAAATTCTTATCATTTTATAAAACATTTATTTCCCTAAAGAATATTGTTTTGATAGGTATTTTTTAGGCTGGGTACAGTATTTTAGACTCAATTTAACATTTAATTTCTTTTGGCTTCTTAAATAAATGAAAAATGATTTAATATTCCTCCATTAAGGCATCTTTGACAGAGCATTTGGATGTTCATTTGGGGGAAAAAACTAGAAAATACAATTGAATGTGAATAATTTCTAATTTTCGTTTTATTTTATTTTATATTTTATTTTTAATATTTATTTATTTTAATTCAACTATATAAAACATTTTAGAGACCTCATGTGTGCCTGGGGAAGGGATATGTTGGTAGGACTTTGACTCAGTACTTATAAAAATGATCCCTGGCTTTCTTAATAAAGGGATGTGCTGTGTATATTTATATCTTCATGTACAGTCTATGGTTTGTACTTTGTATTGCAAAAAAAACCAAACAGATTACATCCACTGTGATTCAACCTGTAATAAGAGACATTTAAAAATAAATAAAATGTGTAAAAGTCATGGAGACACAGATGCTCTTTCTATGCACTGTGTATGTGTCCATAATAAACACTTCCTCAGCGGTGGTGTGATGGGAGTTGAACTCCAAGCTGTTGACCAATCAGATGGAGGCTGTGCAATCATCCCAGCAGCAGCAGCAGCATCAGTGTGTGTGTGTGTGTGTGTGTGTGTGTGTGTGTGTGTGTGTGTGTAGTAGCTTTAAACGGGGGAATCTGGACACCCTCTCTGAATTGAATAGGACCCTCTGCAGGCAGGCAGGCCGTGCTTTCTCTGCCCCTCTCAATGTGCTTTCTACCAAATGGAAGCAGAGGTGTTGAACCCCCAGATGATGGCAGACGTCAATGGCAACAATAAAATCACCAACGCGGAGCTGGAGGTGTTGAAGCTGCAGGAATTAGTCCGAAAATTGGAGAAGCAAAACGAACAATTGCGGACCAGAGCGAACGCTGTAAACAATTGCTCCATCGGCCCTCATCTCCAGACCTCGTTGTCGTGTCTGCACGTTGGCACGCCGTGTCCGACGGACCATTTCCCCGCTAAATATGGCATTTCGAGTCCGACACAGACGCATCCGTGCGCCCCCGGACCCCGAGGTTCACCGGAGGAGCCGTTCGCCTATTTCCAGCCGAGCTCGGTGTCTCCTGACGCCGCTGGGGAGGACGGCGTCGCCGCTGGAGGCACAACTGTTTTGGATGAGGTTGAAATTTTGGACCTCAACATCGTGCTCCCTGTCGTGGAGCCTGATAGCTGGTAACCCCTCTGTTTATATTACCCACTCTACTGCTGTGATAAATCAGTGCTCGTGTCTCTGTGACCATCCAGGCCACAGGACTGTGAACTAGCCACAGTTTTGTGACATTATGTGTAATGCAACCCTGCCATGTATCCTCTTATTGATTATAATATTGATTCCCCTCCTGGTGGAGTAGACCTGCAGACACCAGCATTCACAGAGACTTTACAGCAAGAAGAAGAACAAAAACAGATCTGACACAAGCTGAATGCTGTGTGCATGCAGCAGCATAGGTATCTGTTCAGGGTTAGACAGCACTGGGATGAAATTAGAAACAATGACCCCCTTCAGCCTGTGATCAAACAGCTCCGCTTTGTGTGTAGTGTTCAGCCCCAGGCTGAGGCTCTGTATCTGCTGACTTGGTAGCTCACACACTGGCATGCTGACTACTGAAGCACTACCAGCTTTATGTATCTGATGTGATGATGTGGAAAATGTAGCACACAGCTGAATGTAGCACCGGTGCGTATCCTCACTCCATTTAACATAACTAAACTGACCCTGAAGTCAGTGTCACATCATGGCCTAGTTGCTGAATAAAGAGTCAGCTCTGCTTGGCTCATATTCTTTTATGTGGACACAGAGGTGACACATCAGTTTCTCTACAACCCAGTGTGTCATGGTCACACACTCCTATGTATGTGGTGTATTGATTTATTATGTCATTATCAGCAAAATTTAGAATGAGTTACCTTGTTTTATCATCTTTATTTAGTGGTCAGATATGTTCCTGATAAAAGCCAGATCCAGTTTCCAGGAGATAAACTCCATTTCTTTCGTATTTTGTCTTGCTAAGGTACACATTTCTGATGATTTTCGGTCTTGATTAGTGCAGAGTGAATTGGAGATAATAAAATACCACAATATTTTAAACTAAATACCTCGATGACGATGTTGGGCCAATTTTGTTGGGTTGGTTATTGGTGCTTTCACAAAATATTTAGATTTTTGATCAGTGTAATCACGGTGGCTGGGCTCAGCCTTTGAGACAGGGTACGAAGCTCAGACATCCTGAAGGAGCTCGGAGTAGAGCCGCTGCTCCTTTGCGTCGAAAGGGGTCAGTTGAGATGGTTTGGGCATCTGATCAGGATGCCTCTTGGGCACCTGCAAGGCGGTGTACCGGGCACATCATACTGGAGGGATTATATATTTTGTCAGGTCTGCGAATGCCTTGGGGTCCCCCAGGAGGAGCTGGAAAGAGTTACTGAGGAAGGGACGTCTGGAATGCTTTGCTTGGCCTGCTGCCCCCATGACCCGGCTTTGGATAGGCGGTTGAAAAAGGATGGATGTGATCATTAGCAATGTGGATGTAATATAAGTAGGTAAAACCAAATAATAGAACAGGAGTCAGTATTCTCGGAACCCATCGGCTGTATTCGGCGTCTGACTTCCGGCAGAAGGCGATACAGCCTCTGGGGGCAGACGCCCTATTTTTTGGCATTCCGGTCAGATTTGGGCGGAGGAGGCGAATTTCCATTTCCAACTTCCGTTTATATAAGTAAATATGCTGAACCATTGCGATGGATTCAGAATTTGCAGTGACGCCAGTTATGTTCCACCTCGTTAGTTCACCGCACAGACCGTTTAACCTGACAACTGCAGCCGGCTCAAAAGTGATTAGTCAATATCGCGCAGACTACAAACAGCTTACAACCGGAAACCAGGGCTCTTCCGCTCTTCTTCCGGAGGCAAGATCTCCGGGGTTTGCCTACAGACTCTACATTCACTGAATGTAGAGTCTGTATATAGAGACTAAGGGGTCAGCAACCTTTACTATCAAAAGAGCAACATTTGACCAAAAAATCTGTGTGGAGCTGCAAAACATATTTGGGGCTTTAAGTGAAAGTAAAACAGCCTATTAAGTCTAAATGAGCATTCATTCATGTTTAACCACAAGGTGGCTCTGTAGGGCACTATTTATGATATATTATTGCACACACGTTGGTTGTTGAAATGTTAAATTTTTTTTTTAATTTGGTATAGAGGCTTCATTTTTGTACAAATGGAAAATGTGAGAATTTTTTTAGGCCTATACAGCATTGATATATAAAAATAAAAATTACATTATATCACTTGAACGCAGCCTTTAAACATAGAGTGCTCCAGGAATGAGTTAGCATTTTAGCACTCCCGGTTCCCTCGTCTCCTAGTCAGTGGGTTTTTGAAGTTTTTGGTTAGATGCCTGAAATAAGGTCTTTCACGTTTTGTTCTGCAACATAAAATACATCACTTAATACCCCTCTCATGAATTTTGAAGCTTTTATGTGTCTTAAAAAAGGTGGATGCTAAGACTACAGAGCAGTATCACGCCAGCCATGACTTTACAGCCTCATTATGCTAGGGATGTTAAATCATGTGACTATGGTGTAGTTTGTTTGTAGCCTAATGGGGGCGACTGTGGCTCGGAGGTAAAGCGGGTCTTCCACTAATCAGAAGTTCAGTGGTTTGATCCCCAGCTCCTCCAGTCCTTGGGCAAGATACTGAACCCCAAATTAGTCCTGATGGCTGTACCATCAGTGAGTGTGACGAATGGGTACTGAGCAGCAGGTGGCACCATGTACAGTAGCCTTGGCCACCAGCATGTGACTGTGTGTGTGAGTGTTACATATTGTGTAAAAGCACTTTGAGTGGTCGGAAGACTAGAGAAGAGCTATACAAGTGCAGTTCATTAATGTTAGCTTTTTACTTCCTGCATTTGGGCTTCAGAAATTGTAAAAGTTGGGTTTATTTTTGAAGATTATCTTGCTGAATAAAACATGTAAGTATCCTAAACGTTTGTTTGCAATGGATCTTATTTTCAGCAATAATCCAAAGGCTGAAAGCAGAGGTTAAATCAGTTGGATAAAAATTGACAGAAGTGATTAACCCATTATCCAAACAGCTGCTGATTAATCCTGTGTTGACTGTCTTATCTGTTAACTGACTGATTGTCTCAGTGCTACAAGTCTCCACCACACACAGTGAGAAGAGATACTGTCTTCCTGTGCCTGACTACAGCAGTCACGTACACACATCCCATACATCACTGCTCCGAATGAAGCTGTCACCCCTTGAATTTGTATTATACACTTGGTTTCACAGCTCATGTTGTTGCCAGTAAAATGGCAGTTGCTCTTTGTGGCAACTTTTAGGGTGTATTGGCGTTTAGGTTTTATGAAAATCACTCCTTGTACACCGCCATGGGTGTACCTTTGTAAAATCATGCTTTGCTTTCATATGAGAAATGTTGCCACTGTAAAACTCGTCCCTCCAGATCTTGAGATTTACAGTGAAGCAGCCTCCTGTTCATTTAACTTCATCTCTTGCGGCACGGTATCAATACGTGTTGTGCTGTAAAGGTGTCAGGACTGAATTGTGGGTTGTGCTGT
This sequence comes from Epinephelus moara, assembly GCF_006386435.1. NCBI lineage: Eukaryota > Metazoa > Chordata > Actinopteri > Perciformes > Serranidae > Epinephelus > Epinephelus moara. Next base: position 15,250,947 of record NC_065512.1, on the reverse strand, counting down.
GTGTTGCAGGCTGTACGTGAGCCCCAAAGCCAAGCTGCAGGGCGAGAGCATCCTCAGTCCTCTTCAGTGGTGCAGGCAGGTACTGGACCACCCGGGGCCCGAGGTGGAGCTGGCGAGAATGACCCTCTGCCACAGACTGGACCAAGGTAACGTGTGTTTACCGCTCAGATTATCCTTTCATCTGCAGCCACATCTGGACATCTGTCTCTCTGCCTGCTGACATGTGATCATAAGCCCTGACACACTTCACCCACAAAATGTCTCCACGTGCAGCAGGATTTCAGCCTCAGCCTCTGAGCCGTGGGAGCACTTCTCTGCACGCGGCCCCGTCGTTTCTAACCATTTGACCGTTTAACTCGCTCTCTGTAAATTTATGGGGTTTTAAGTGCGTCAGCCAACTTCCCACAGATGGATTGTTTTCTGTGGTAGTTGGAAGGACTCCCGTTTACACATATCAGTGTCTCCAGAGAACAATTAAGATCAGTTTAAGGGATTTGCTGCTTCTCTGCCGATATAGAAAACAACAATTCCATTTGGAGGAACTCATGCTGTGCTGTTGGATGGCTTTACGCTGTGTTAAGTGGGAAACATTGTAGAGCAGCGTAGAAAGGATTAAAAAGCTGTAGTCAAAGTATCACTGTTAAAATGTGCCACCAACAAGTAGTTCTACATGTTTGCTCCATCTGTGACTTTTCATAGGAATGTTGTAACAATTCAAAACAGAAAAATTAAAAGGAATACCTTTTCACATTCTTGCCAAGAGTTAGATGAGAAGATACCGCTCTCATGTTTTTATGCTCTGAATGTAGCTGAAGCCAGAAGCAGATTATGTTAGCTTAGCATAAAGATGGGAAACAGGGGGAATCAGCTGGCCTGAGAGGCAACCAGTAACAAATCCAGGAAGTCACTGCTGCCAGAGAATAAATATTCCATATAAGCCCTTAAAGCCACAAATTTATCATCTTTACACTTTGGTGTTTGTAGCTTTAGAGGTGCTAGTAGGTGGATTTTGTTAGGTTTACCTAATGAAGGTCTAGTTACCAAAACGTTGCAGCATCAAAATCATCATTTTTGCAAGTTGAACAGTGTGCGGTTTCTCTGCAAGCTGTGTTCTGCCCATCCTTCTCCTACGCACCCATTTGGAAATAGATGTGCGGAGTATTCCTTTGTTCTAAGGCGGATTTTTTTTACTATCTGATAGAGCCAGGCTAGCTGTTTCCCCTTGTTTGTAGTTTTTATGCTTAGTTAAGACAACTGGCTGCGAGCTCCACCTTCATATTTAACGTACAGGCATTAACCTTCTTATCAGCCTTTACACACAAGTATTTCATATCATACTCATACTGCAAGCGGTGCGAGTTTGAGACAGTTGCAACAGGTCCGTCCGTCATTGTTGGTATTGGTTGGGGTACCTTAAATTTGGTACTGGTACCCCTGTTACCGTTTTTTCAGTGCTTAAGTTTTTCTGTTATAACAAAGAATAATTTTTGAAGAATAAAACGCTCCTCTGCTCTTTTCTAAACTCGTATTTGCTCATCTCACGATGCTATTAAGCTGTTACTAAAACAATACAGAAAATGAAATACACCAGACGCAGAAACTGGGACACAGACACGTTCCGGCTTCGGGGCGTTTCTGCCTCCTTGGTGGCTTCATGAAACTCCATTGCTGGCCTTAGAGCTCTGTAGCTGTGCTTTCAGGCTTCGGGGTGCTTCGCGGCATTTCCATTTCTTATCTAAACCCAGTGTTCTCACCCATTGTTGCAATCAACAAATCCTCCAGAAAGCCACAACTATTTCAGCTTCTTCTGGACATGTTGTTGCAGACGAATTTTCTCTGTTGCTGTCAGGGTGTTGTTACGCTTTACCTGCTTGTAAAACTGTCATTAAAATCTTTTATTCCCTCTGCTATTCGTCTTTAAATTCTCTGTAGTAATTCNAACAAATCCTCCAGAAAGCCACAACTATTTCAGCTTCTTCTGGACATGTTCTTGCAGACGAATTTTCTCTGTTGCTGTCAGGGTGTTGTTATGCTTTACCTGCTTGTAAAACTGTCATTAAAATCTTTTATTCCCTCTGCTATTCGTCTTTAAATTCTCTGTAGATTTTTGTTTATATTGTTTTTTTTATCTTTTTTACGATAATATGCCTATTAATTTTTATTGTTTATAGATTCCTTTATTCCACTGAACTCCTCAGCATTTTTTTTTTTTTCAAACAAATTGCCCCTGGTGGAATTGATAAAGTTGTCTGAGTCTTTAGGATATAAAGTGAAACAGTACTTGGCATTAAAAACGTAATTCGACCGGTACCCTTAAAAGTAGTAGTTCAGCACTCAAACCAAGACATGATGTCCGTTGTTCCATACAATCTGATTTGCTGATGCCTTTGTTTGCGGTGCGAAAGCTTGGGAGATTTGACCTTATTCCAAAAAAAAACACTTTTTCGCCATGTAATATTCATGTTCTGTGTGAAAGTACTCAGGGTCAAAACAACAGTACTAAAAAGATATGAAAAAACCCTGATGTGTAAAGGCCTTAACTCTTGGCAAGAAAGCAAATAACGGTATTTCTCACAATGCTAACTGTTCCTTTAAATTTAAATGTAGCACAATTGTTCACGCAAGAATCCATTTAAGTCCATAAACTTTACCACGAAACCAACATTTGTCATCTAAAAATAAAAATTTCCTGCTTACATCCAACTTTGATGAATACCTCTCTTTAGGAAATGTGTCCTACACAGAACATTTACATGCACACTAGTGTCCTGGCTTTGAGTCTTGTCCTGGTTTTGATCATGTTTATAATATACTGCCACATTTACATGGTTATTCAGCTCCTTGAATACATTATTGTAACATATCCAGGTGACTGATGGTCCATCTGTGGTGTTGCAGTCTTTGACTCATCCACTTCACACAGTAAACTGGTAAATCTCTGCACCGTCTGAGTCACCTCAGCAGTTAAGGATGAATCCACTTTCGCTTGTAACAGGGGTTTCCTTCTCCATCTTATCATCAGTTGTAGAGAGCAAAGCTATACTCCTACTTTCATTTTTAATTTTAGCACGTAGACTATTGTTACATAATTTACCACCATATTTTGTTGTTTTCTGACTAAAAATAACAAGCTGAGGACGCACCTGCGCTCACGGCAGATTGTTCGTTTGAGTCTATGTGATATTTATATGCAGTAACACTTCACCAGGATACTTTACAAGAGCCCTTCACAACCAGGATACTAGTGTGCTACTTAGTGACATTTGGCTGCTTGACACAGTTTTTTCGATTTGGTGCTTTTACAGTTCCTACCCTCGTGCACGGGGATATGGTTGCCATAGAAACCATGCTTACATTAACTGGGTTTTTGAGGCAGATTTGCTCAGTGCTCGCTGCTCAAACAGCCTGTACAAGAGACTCTTGTACCGCTGCACGCATGACTATAGACCGTGTGTATGTGCCTGTTTGTGTGCTTTGATTTTCATATTTAAAACGAGGCGTTTCTGAGATCAATCATCCTCACACTGTGGATTTGTTGTGTCCAAACTGTGATTCAATGATGCAGATTTGTTAGTGTTTGTTTGGATGTTCATTAGAGAGTGTGTGTACGGTTCAAGGTCCTCTCCTCTCTCTAAAAAGCTGTATTCAGAGAAGGTTGGCTCTCCTCCTCTGGGTCATGAATACATCCTTGTCTCTGAGCTCCAGTTGCTTTTGTTTGTGCAACTTGCTGTGAATGCGAGTTTTATCCAGAAGCGGTTGAGCCTAATTGTGTCAGGAATGCCAAATGCGCCACTCTGTCAGGTGTGTGCGCCCCTGACTACCAATCAGAGGGGGTCAACTCAGTATTTACAAACATTATCTAATGTCAGTCATGTCACTTCAGGCCACATTTACTCACTGCTAACCAGCATTAAAGGAATGCTTCACCCAGAAAATGATTATTTGTATATCAATTACTCACCCAGTCAGTACGTTTACATGCTCAGTTAAGTGAAGCTACATTTATAGCTCAACTAGGTCACTTAACTGGACTACTGTCAAGCACAGGAGGGGAATTGATTTATAGACCGATGTCCAGCTACGATAGGTGTCGATATGCCCCCTTTCAGCTTGTTAGTATTGGACATTTTTACGGTTGACCTATTACATCAGACCAAACAAGTTAGCTGTGGTTAGAAACTGGTACCATGATGGACAACTTTACAGTTCTTGTACATCTCATCCGTTACAATGTTGATTTCGCAGTGTTGTTACCAGCTTCTTCTTCTGTTTAATGCTTTCAACTTCCGGGATAGAAACTGTGGAGCATGTGCAGAGCGTCAAGGCCAGTTTAGGTCTTTTGAGAAATTCAGTTTTGTGCGATTTCAGTCAGACAAACATGTTTACACTTGATATAGAAATGATCATTTTGTGGACTAGGTATTCTTTTACTTGGTGAAAAAGCAGAGTACCACTTTCCAATGAGGCATAGGCTACTTTGTGAAGAGTTTATAAGTTGTAACTAATTGCTTTAATTGTCAATTATAGATAGTTGATAAGTTATTAATAAGACATTATTTGAGCTGACAGACAAAGCCAAAATCAATCCTGCTTTGCATATCAGTGTTTCACTCACCCTACTGATCTATAAACTAAATAAACTATGTTTAAATCAATTATTAAAGCCATTAGTTACAACATATAAACTGCTAATAAAATATATGTTATGACAAGGTTGTCATGAGATTAATACAGCAGAAAAAAAGTCAAATTTAGGCTGTATAAATGTGACCTCCTCACCCCAAAGTGGACCATAGTAGATCTAATTCTGATTTTGGGAATGGGTTGTAGCCTACATGCACAATCCCTGCTTATGCTAAGATCCCTCCAAAAAAATCTGCAGTTTAGCCCAATAAGCTGCAGTGGTAAGCTAAACCTCATCTTACTGTATCAGCCTCTTCTGTCCGAGCCGTGACCCAATCATTTAAAACATCAATACTGATCTGTAAAGAGCAGATTAACATTTGGCCAGAGTGTGTTAGAGTATAATCATTGTGCTTTATGTGTGTGAGTGTGTTTGTATGTGTGTGTTTCACGTGATAAAGCAATCAGACTAACATGTCCTTCGCTGCAATTTTGTGTCCAGCTAAGCGATGGCGAGGAGTCTCCTCCGTCCGTCCCTACAGCTGCATAGAGGGGCTCTCCACCCTCAGCTGCCCCGTCCTGCCTTACACTAAACCTGCTGCACTAACCGAGTCCCCAGGTAACACAAACATGTACTACTGTACACATGCATATAACTAACTGCTAACCACTGAAGAGTCACTCTAACTTCTGATAGGCTTCTGAGGATTGTGTATAGATGTCACAAGTTTCAGTATTTATCTAGTGCTGTTAGAGGCTAATGGTTACTAATCTGTTTTGTGGCTTAATCGGGATGACTGGCCTTAAGTTCATTTATTGTTGTCTGTAGATCCCATACCTTGAGATGGGTGTCTATTTCTTTAACACATATCTGCTGATTTTGGCATTTGTTTTAGTACTGCAACATTTAATTGAGTCAGTGAACTTATAAGTGGAGTTTTAAAATGATTTTGAAATTTAATATAGCCTCACAGGACTACCTTAAAATTGTGTATGGGCAATTTAGAGTCACCAGTTAACCTGCATGTCTTTGGACTGTGGGAGGAAGCTGGAGTACCTGTAGAAAACCCACGCTGACACAGGGGAGAACATGCAGGCTCTGCACAGAAGGGCTCCCCCACCCCGTGTTCGAACCGGGAACCAGTCACTAGCATCTATAAAAAAAAATGTATGCTTATTATATAACTGTAAATCAACTATTCCATAAGTGAAATATTGTATAAAAATATAGCAACTATCAAAATTGTTAAATTAAAGTAATATTTTTTAATTTTCTTTGGTATTTTTTGTTACATACAGATATGCAGTGATGATTGCTGGGAAATATGTATGTTGATGTTAACCAATGTCAAGTTTTTGACATATGCACAATAGCGTGCACTAGGGCCCATATTAACTACCTTATGCCACTGAACTAACCTAATACTGAATGTGTGTTATTTAGTCTAGATCAATGGTTGCCAACTGGTGGGTCCTGGGTCCATTCATTAAAAAACACACTTTATTTTGAAGTGCAGTGAGTTTCCGGCACAGAGCTTTTACTTTGAAGTGCTGTTTCCTGCTGGAGAGTGAGTGACTAACGGACAGCTACATATAGAGACGGTAAACTAGCTCAACGACATGGCCACACACAAGTATGACGCTGAATACACTGAATTGTTTGGCCCTTGAACAAATGACTACGGAGGAATCTGGACCCCGTGTGGCTGGACCAGTTGGGAACCACTGGTCTAATTTGTCTAATTTTTCAAGCTTCAGAAATAAAACTCGCCCATACTTTGCCACTCAGTCCAGCTTCTCATTGTCATCAAACCAAAAATGTTCAGGACTTTTGTTCTGCATACCAAGATTTTAGGGAGTTCCAAAGCCCCTCAGAGCTGTTAGTATTGTTGGTGACTCTTAGCCAGGGTAGTTTCAGTAAGTGCTGTCTTTTTTTGGAAAGTCCCTCTCCACATTCACACAGTCACACCTCCAAACTGCTCAGCACAGCCACAGTCTGATCTGTTGGCCTCTTTTTCCCCACCCAGTTTTATCCTGCCAGTGTGGGGACTCAAGCCTGCTTTTCTAACCCTCAGACTGCTGCTGCCCTCATTCCAAAATCTAACCAAACAAAACAACAGAAATGCTCACAGGATGTTCAAATGAAGGCTAATTATCTCACATTTTGCCCTGAGATTTAAAGTCTATTAAACTTTAGACATAACGATCTTCATTGCTCAAATCAAACCAACTCTTTCCTTAAACTCATCGCTCCATTTCAAATCCAAAGTAATAAGAACGCCGAGCCAAAACCTTCTGTTGCTTCCAAAATACTTTTGTAGCTCTCGGTATAAACATAACCCAGATTCTTAAACAACCTGTTACTTGCAGTTTAAAATCAGATTACAGCAGATTCCAGGGTAGAGATTATCAGGCCATACCCTCGGACAGATGGAGACAAGCAAGCTCCACCAGAAGCCTGTCCATCCATATTTTATACCAACACAAATGTCAGTGAGTTTCGGTTGAGCTTTGATTTTCATGTTAAGGGCATCACATGATTGAATTTTCTGTGTGTTTCTCTCCTTTCAAGCTCCTTTGCCATCACCTGCTCAGTCTTTTCTCCAGCCGACTCTCCCACTCAGGGCCAGCTGCAGCCTCAGTGACAGAGCGCCCACCTTCCTATCAAACTCCGCTCTCCACAGTAAGACCTCACTGTCAATATGTGCTCTCTACTCTGTCATTCATGTCTGCGGTTGTATCTGGTGTGAGTCAGCATCCATCTGTAGTGGTTATCTACACTTAAATGTCACATTTGTATGGAAATATGTGTCGAGCGCCTGTATCACATATTGTTAAAATCAAAGCAGTTGGACTGTTCTGAAATCTCAAGTTTAGGTCATGTACAGCAAAGGAGTTAAGTAGAATTCTAAGATGTAATATGTGTAAAGATCCTCGCCAGGTTTTAGTCTTAAGTTTTAAGCCCCAGTACCTCTTTCGGTATGGTACCTTTGGGACCAAAACCCTTCAGTCATGGTACCTAGACCGTTACAACACACAACTCAGCCCTGAGCAGAGTGACCGTGCTCTATTGACAATCAACAGACTGCAGTGTTCACAGCTCCACCTTTTAGTACCAGATCTGTGTGCTAGGTACCCCAACAGAGGGGGGACCAAAAATGGGGACGGTATGGAACAGTACCATTGGTAACATCCACAACTTTTCACAGTGGAAAACAGATGTGGCTCTCCTGTGTGTGTTTTCAGATGTAGGTCGCCGGCATGCGGCTGTCAGCCCCCAGTCTTCCCTGGACAGCGAGGTGGGTGCGTCAGAGCTGGAGGACGACTCCATCTCTATGAGCTACAAACTGCAGGACATGACAGACGTGGAGGTCATGGCACGGATTCAGGAGGAGAGTGAGTCAGTCACATCTACATCTAAATGTCTTGTAGACAATACAGGGGGAAACTACAGCCACAGAAAACAAAATACACACTTTGTGAAAAAGGACCTGAGGTTTGAAGCATGAATGTTGCTTTGAAAACCTTGGGAGCGAGAGGCAAATGGTTTCAAGAATTACGATTTCTTACAAAATAGGCTCCCCAGGTTGCTGCTCTTTGTTTGTCGCTGTAGAGAGCACAGGTAACAGTTGTTGACAATGTTCACATCATTGAACTTCAGTGTTTGTGTGAGCCAAGACTAAAATCTTACAATTATGAAAAAGAATGACTTTAGCCAGCTCGCACTGAGTTTAATGAACACTTAAACCACGCAGTCAAGCTCACAGTAGCGTGACACAACTGAGGTAAATGATTTTACGCGGCAGTGAAATAGCTTGAACAATCGTTTGGTGCAGGGCTGGCACAAGATAAACATTTGACCTTTGAGCAGTTAAACCTGAGTTGACAGTAATATCTTGATGTGTGTTGTTTAATTATGCATGAGATTTCAGGAGAAACATATCCGTCTGGTCTGCCGATACATTCCCTGAATAATGGATGAGTGAATGTATCATATACTCCACGAGTTTGAGATTTTCCACAGATAAAAGCATTGATCTGTCCCTGCTGTAGGTCTCCGACAGGACTACGCCTCTACCTCACAAACCGCCACAGCCAGCCGTCGCAGCTCCAGCTTCTCCTTACACTCCCTCAGGCGCGGCGAGATGGATCTGGAAGAGGAGGACGAGGAAGACGAGGGTTACGACCAGCTCCCTCCTCCCCAGCCTCGACTGTTCCGCACGGGGTCTATGCAGCGGGGCAGCCTGCCCCACTCTCACACTTTCTCCAGTATCAGAGACTGCAGACGCAGCTCGATCACACCTCAGTTTTCACTCAGTGGACTCTCCCAGTACTCTGGACCCTCCAGCCTGAGCACAGACACACAAACAGCGTACAGGAATAGCACAGGTGAGTGTTTAATGAATCCATAGCCCACATGCAGTTGTAAGATCACTAAATGTCCACCTAAATAACATTGTGGCTACACGTGTTGAGATATAAAGTGTCCCACTTCAAACTGACAGCATCTTGACAGAATCACCACGTTCAAGACGTCCTTAATTTCTGACCAGACAGTTTCAGTGTGTGCCAAGAAGGATTTAGAGCGCTTTTGGTTACGGGATCTAAAAAGCACCCTCAGTTTGGGGTCAGTGTGTCAGTTTGCTCTGTTCTACCAATTGCATGACAGGTTGTCATTTAGTGGTGCATATTTGAATTTTTATCCTTATTAAAATGTTCACATGCCACACATTTTAAGTCAGAAGGAGTGATTTTAAAAACATTTGCTGCCTCATCGCTAGTTAGATGCCGGGTTCCTGCAGCATGAGGCAAGGTAGATTTAAGACTTTTTAAAAACTTTTTAATGACACTTGGAATTAAATTTAAAATCATTTTTACAATAACCAAAGTTCAGGGAAAAAAACACGAACCAACATCAGTTACTTATGGTCAGGACATCCAGCCATTCATTTTCAACCGCTTATACAAAGCCAGGTCGCGGGGGCAGCAGGCTGAGCAAAGTATTCCAGACGTCCCTCTCCCCAGCAACGCTTTCCAGCTCCTCCTGGGAGATCCCAAAGCGCACCCAGGCCAGACGAGATATGTAATCTCTTCAGTGTGTTCTGGGTCTGCTCTGGGGCCTCCTACCAGTTGGATGTGCCCGACACGCCTCTAACGGGAGGCACCCAGGAGGCATCCTCATCAGAGGCCAGAACCACCTCAACTGAGCCCTTTCGACATGAAGAAGCAGCAGCTCTACTCCGAGCTCCCTCCGGATGTCTGAACTCCTTACCCTATCTCTAAGGCTGAGCCCAGCCACCCCACGGAGGAAACTCATTTTGGCTGCTTGTATCAGCGACCTCATTCTTTCGGTCGCTACCCAGAGCTCATGACCATAGGTGAGGGTTGGGACGTAGATGGACCAGTAAATCGAAAGCTTTGCCTTCTGGCTCAGCTCCCTCTTCACCACGATGGTCAGGCGTATGACTGCATGCCTGTAGATGCCGCACCAAACCGCCGATCCATCTCACGCTCCATTCCACCCTCACTTGTGAACAAGACCCCGAGATACTTGAACTCCCTTGCTTGGGGCAGCAACTGGGAGTAATCTGTTTTCTGACAGTCAGAGTCCCATCGTATTGTCTTTTGTTGCAAGTCCAACAGAGCTGATAGATGTCGGGGTCCGCCCAAGATGCCAGTGCATGGCTCTGGTGTAATATCACAGTTATATACTTCTGAGAAGCACTTAAAGATATCTGACCAGAACTTATTTAGCTTGAGGCTAGACCAGAAGAGGTAGCCCAAGGTGCCCTCTGCTGATTTACATTTTGGAGAAATTGGACTGAGGCACAAAAGGAGTGTGATTTAGCACAGGAGTAGAGCAGCCTGTGAAGCACTTTAAACTGAATAAAGTTGGTGTCTGGAGTTTATGGAGGGGGGTAAGTTTCCCAGGTTTCATCACCAACTGTAATGCCAAGGTCTGTCCTACATGTTTCCTTCAAATACTGTGCACAGACCGAATTATAAGCTGCGAAGTAGATCAACAAACTGAGAGAGATCCGGGGCTGACATGATGCTTTGATCTACGTTTGATTATACAGAGTGACCAGTCATCTCTTTTTCCCTTTAAAAATTACAAGCTGTGGTATAACAGGTTATTTGCTGGATTATTTATGTGCCAGAAGTAGTGACTTTCGTATTCCCTCAAATGTCAAACTATTTCTTTAAAGTCCCAGTACAGTCTGTGCTATGAGGTATTTTCTTGTAAAATGGAATATTTGAGCGGTGTAAAGTGACAAGAGGGATTTTAATCAAATCCTTAGAGCAGCAAAACATATTTGAATAAAGGTAATAGCCTATTAAGTCTAAATTAGCCCGTAACCAGTTAACACCAGGACACAGGGTTAAAACTGTGAAAATGTATTTTTTAATGTTGGAACTGTGAGTGAAAAACTTCCAAAGCTCCACTGGAGTTGATGCCTACAATACCTGATGTGGTTTGTTGATGTGGTTGCATAGACAAGCTACGGAGAAGCATGCCCAACCTGATCCGAGCTCCCAGCATGCCCAGTGTTCCCAGCATTCCGTGTTTGGCATCCCCCGTCAACCCACCCTCCCACGGCCCCTCCTCTTTGCCAATGATATCCTCCCTCCGGAGCAGCCAGAGCTTTGACTCTTCCAGTGGGCTTGCACGACTCCAGTCCTCCAGTAAGACTCTCTTCCTCAGGTCTATGAATAAATAAGCCGGCTCATTTTTATTCATGAGTAAATGTGGATTTCTGTTTTCTGATCGCATGGCAGTTTCAAATTCAGTAATTGCAGTTCTGTCACTGATGTTTGACTTTCTTTCATCTAACAACCCTCTCGCTGTTTCAGTTCCCTCCCCAGGCCAGCTCAGCCAGCGAGTCCAGAGCGTAGGGAACTTCCCCACCACTCCCCGACACCCGCTAAAAGCCACAGCCTACGTGAGCCCCACGGTGCAGCAGGGCCCCACCTCCACCTCGCTGTCCAGCTCCGTCAGTCTCCACTCCATCCCCAGCAGTGCTGCACTGCCTCAGCCCCTCAAACCCAGCAGCAGTTTGGTACCACAGCCCCTAAAAGCCAGCGCCAACCAAGCAGCTGTCACCCGCAGCTCTCTTCCTCGCCCGGCGTCCTTTGTGGGAACAGGTGGAATTCCACGTGCAAGCAAAATCACCCAACCCACACGCAGGTGAGGGCAGATATACTGACTAGTGTGTGTAAAGGTCTAGTGTGTAGAATTTAGTGGTCAGGTTTCAGATTACAACCAATTAAGACTTCTCCTGTGTGCCAAGCGTGAAGCAGAACTACGGTGGCTGACATGAAAATGCAAATGGCCATATCTTGAGCTAGCGTTTGGTGTGTCCATTCTGGGCCACCTTAAAAACAACATGATGGAGTCCATGGAAGAACACCCACTCTGTATGTAGATAAAAAATGTCTCATTATAAGTTAACAAAAACATGACGATTCTTATTTCAGGTGATTATAAATTAATGAAAACATAGTTATGAATATTATTCACCGTTTCTCCCATAAATCCCACTAAATCCTACAAACTGGACCATTAATATGACTCAGTCTGCAAAACCTGGAAGCATGATGCATTTTGAAACTGGGTTAGGAGCTGTGTCCCAAATTCCATACTGCATACTAATTTTAAACAAGTTTTAGTTTGCAGTGTGTTCATACAAGAAAAGTGACAAGTGTACTTAAAACAGTATGAGTACGAAAGAACCCTTCATTTCTGTGTGTACTGTTCTCCCACAATGCAATGCACAAAAGAAAGGGAGGACCCACACAAAGCTGGGATAGTTCAGATCTTCTGAGGTGGGGTTGTTCGAGGCACTTATCCATAGTCAGTGTATTACAAGCTGTAGATGTCAGTCGGCATGACCCCAGTTTGAAAAGCTGGCAGGAGTAGAAGGTAAGCATTGCACTCTTGTGGACGAGGGCAGCAGCAAAATGTATTTTAGCCACATGAAAAAAGTCCTACCTAAAAAAAACAATATCATGTTAAGTGTGCATTATATTTAGAATATTTTTACTGCTTTACTTTACTGTCAGACAGCCCAATTTGCGAGGGAAGCTGATAACAGCATTAGTTCTCATGCTCTCGTCAAAGCCACCAGACTCCATTGACAAAAACAGTAATTTAAGCTCGCTGAACACAGGAGCTGCTGGTCTACCGCTGCCTCAATAAGGTGGTTGGTTTGTGTTACAGTGTAACTTTGGTGAATCCAAAAAAGCCATTTTAACACCAAAGTCAAGCAATAACACAAACAAACAAACTGATCGAGGCAAGGTTACAACAGCAGCTCCTGTGTTCAGTGATGTTAAATTACTGTTTTTCTGAGTGGAGTCTGGCTTTGAAGACAGCAATATAACGACCTCAGTATCTCACAGGGAAACCACTGTCTGGCGGCAAAGTATAGCAGTGAAAATATTCTCAATACAGTGCACACCTAAACTAATATTGATATTTTTGGGTCGGACCTGTTGTAGGAGACTACACTACATATTGCTGCTGCCCCTGTCCACAGCAGAACATTGCTTGGCTTCTCTGTTGGTACTCCCGCGTGCTTCTCCAAAGTGGGGCCGTGCTCGATATTTACTGTATATAATACCGCTGCCTGGCTAGTACATTACCTGCTTAAACATATTTTCATATTTTTGCCTCTGTACAGACTATTTTTCTTAGCTCTTAATTTCTTTTTTGAATATTGTATTGTTATTGTTGTCTTATTTTCATGCACTTTGTCAAGCACTTTGTAACCTTGTTTAGATAAGTGCTACAAAAATAAATTCATCATAATTATTATATAATTAGTAATACAGTAATAAGTTAAATATGTGAAAGTATACAATGTAGAGTAATATATAGTACATTCTGTATTATCAGTTGATTAATCAACTCATCATTTTGATAAAAAACCCCCACAAATAACAACTATTTTGATCATTGATTTTTTTTTTTAAGTCGTTCTTTGAGCAACAATGTTAAACATTTGATTGTTTCAGATTTTCATCTGTGAAAATTTGCTGCTTTCCTTGGTATTACATTATCGTAAATTAAATATTTTGGGCTTTTGAGCTGTCAGTCAAACAAAATAAGACATTTAATAATGTCATCTTGTGCTGTGGGATATTGAGATGGAGATTTTTCATTGATTTCTGATGTTTTATAGACCAAATGAAAAAATGTAGTATGAAACTGGGACACATGTTTAAATATTTACACTGATCGTCCTGAGGGAGGTGCTGCAGTTTAACGTCAGACTTTGAAAGGGAAACTAAACCAGTTTGTCTTTGATTCTTTAGGGGGGTAGTGCATCTTTTAAATATAGGTGTTTAATCAACTTGTTTCTGTCTGTGTGCAGTTTGCTGACTCCTCCAAAGAGCCTGGCTGCCCTGAGCGCCCTGAGGGATGGCAGCTGGAAAGACGGCTGCTACTGAACCCAAATAAACTGAAGTTTAAGAGGTGCACAGGGTAACGCTGTATGGGACCCAACTGATTTAAAGTGTTGCCGTCAGGAGGGCCCAGTTTAGACAGAGTGACTGTTGACATTTCTAAAGGGCACTACCCTTCACTGAAGGACAGAGCAGAGACTGTTAACGGCGCTGGTCCAGCAGGCTGGATCTTTACATTACTACCTGCTAAAAACACAGACTGACTTGTTACGAAACAACCTGGCAATATTCTGATAATCAGTTGTTAAATGTGAACTGGATCTTCTTTGATATGTGTTTTTTGATTTGTCATTGTGGATAGTTAAGGCTTTCATTCGACGGAATGAAAATTTCTCTCCAGTTGAAAGCTTAGAAAAGAATAGTCCATGCTTTTGTACATGCTTTAATGATTTCTTATGACTAATTTTGCAATTATTGATTTTTGTCAGACTGTGGTGTCAGATATGAAGTTGAACCTGGAAGTTTTGTTACATCCTGTGCCTGTTTAAAAAGTAGTGTAAGTCATGTTATATTTATTGGCTAAACCTCACAGCACTTTGATCAGAATAATGATTAATACATTAAGGTAATTTGCTTTGTTTCTTCGGTAAAGTAAGTGCACACACATTATCTTTTCTTTCCATTATTGAGCAGAGATTTTTAATGTTCTTTGATAAACAAAATCACCGCAATGATATTGCACAAAGAGCCCTGATGCTTTTTATGGATGACAAGAATTTAAAGAGGAGGTGAATTTTTAAAGTGAATAAAAGCCTTTCAAAATATCTTTCAGTCTGTCTTAATATGGTTATCCCAGCTGACACTGGGCAAGAGGCGGGGTACACCCTGGACAGGTCACCAGACTATTACAGGGCTGACACATAGAGACAGACAACCATTCACCAATTAACCTGCATGTCTTTGGACTGTGGGAGGAAGCTGGAGTACCCAGAGAAAACCCACGCTGACATGGGGAGAACATGCAGATCTAATGATGATTTCACTCTAATGTCAGCACAGTACACTTGTTTACCTGGTCTGACCAGACGACTGTTAACTCCCCAAGGGACCCTGGAGTCAAAGTGACTAATGTTTAACAGAGTAGTGTGTTGATGAATCTCCCCAGTAACACTCAAACCACGCTCATTTTTGACACACTGTACCTCAGGGTGAGTGATTCAAATCTCTGCCTGCTATATTTTTGTCTGTGAATGTATGTTTATTATACAGCAGTCAGTGATATCTGTGCGAGAAATGCTTCTTACAAGATCTTTGTTTAATAAGGTTTATAAAGACAGTTAATTAGAGGGTGACTCGCTCTGCTGATCTGTTGGAATTTGAGATAATGCCCAACAAAGCCCAAGAGGTATGTGATCTGTAATCTGTTTTTGCTCCCATCAGTAAAATATTTCATTAATACCGTAATTTAAATACATTTATCTTTAGGTGACTTTGCATGTTGTTTTGTTTTGTAGGATGCTGTAATTAACCTGAAGACGCTGCAGGAGATTTCCACCCAGCTTGGTTTTGAGTGGACAGTTTTGGCGTATGAGCTCGGCTTCAACAGAACTGAGGTTGGGCGGTTCCACACCAAATCTACAGAGAAGAGTGTCCAGGCCAGGACCATGTTGGAAAGCTGGTAGAGTGTGTGTGCATGTGTGAAATTTCTCCAGGTTCTTTCAGTGTTCATTGTTAATGAGGTTTTTATCAGGAGCAGGTTTTCTCCTCTCCAAAACAAAGACATGTTGATTTAAACTGGTAAAAACACTGAATAAAGCAGGACCACGTTATGAATTCATGTTTCTCCAATGCTATATGGCTCATCCAAGACATGCACCTGCTGGTATGTGTTTACCTTTCTTCTTCAACTTCAAGATCAATATGCAGATGTTGAGGTTTTGTTGTAAAACTGAATTATCCACAGAGGTCTCTTCCTCTCAAAAACAAACCAACATATTCTCACTCCGACCTCGTCACATATTGAGGTTTGGTCATGGACTTTCAACGTCCGGATATGACGTGAAAGGTACCCTGGGTGCGTTGGTTGTTGACGTTCTGGGACGCTGTGTCAACTTCAGCCTGTTACATACATTGTCTTCTTTCAAAATACATGTACGTTTTGACAGGAAAACAACCCAGGGTTTGAAGATTGACCTGCCGTGTTTCCCCCTGACGCTGCCAGGTGCCATTTAACTATAACAGTGACTGGCTCTGTATCATGCCGATGATAAAGGATGCCTTTTTTCGTTGGTTCCTGATGCCACAAGTCACTGCCCAAGCGCCGGATTTTGACGACTTTGGAGTGAGACTCATACTGCATGTTGTAGAGGGGCTGCTAACTAAGGTGGCTGATGCAAAAACGTGGATGGCCCTGTTTAGTTGGTCCATTCTGGGCTACTGTAGAAGCAGTGCAACATGGCAGACTCTGTAGACGAGGACCCGCTCCCTATGTAGATATAAACGGCTAATGCTAAGGTAACGAAAACACAGTGATTCTTATTTTCAGGTGATTATACACTTACGACAACATATTTATATTATATTCCATTTCTGCCAATATATCCCCCTAAATCCTGCACACTGGACCCTCAACGTGTCACTATGCTGACATAATGCTTCAACATAGGTGGGTGTTGCATGAGATTATTCATATAAGGATAAGCATATAAGGATCCAACTACACTGGCTCCCTGTTCAGTACTGGATTGATTACAAAACCCTCTGCTCACCTTCAAAGCCCTCTGCAACGTAGCCCCCACCTATCTCTCTGACCTCCTCCAGGAGTACACCCCCTCCTGCTCCCTGCGCTCTTTCTCTGCTGGTCTCCTGACCTTTTCCACCTCACGTCTCAGCACTACGGGTGCTAGGGCTTTCAGCTGCACTGCCCCCACGCTCTGGAACTCCCTACCCCCACACGTTCAACAGCCTGACAGCATAACATCCTTCAAATCCCTTCTCAGAACCACCTGTTCAAACTGGCTTATGCACTTTAACAATGACTGTACCCTCTGTATACCTATCATTGACATCACTGTCCTTCTGTATTCATAGGTATGAAAAGTCATGGGACAAGCCCAATAAGACCAAGCTGCTGCAGGATGGACTGGAGCGAGCAGGCAGACGGGACCTGGCTGAGAGGCTGCGATGCCTCCACTGGGGCCACCAGAAGCTGAGCCAGAGGGTGGAGCTGCCCTCCGCCTTCCCTTTCCTCATCACAGTGCACAAGACCATCCGCAACCAAGAGGCACTGCGCAGGATCAACGACCTCAACCGTAGATACACTTAAAGCTGAGTGAAAATGCAGCTATGGCTACACTTTTTTTTACTTTACAAAAATATTGTACTGTGCACTGCAAGTAGTCTGAAATTAATGTAATTATACTGATGTCACTGAACAAACAAATGAGAAGCATGAGATATGTAGTTATGCCACTTTTTGTCTTGCAAGAAATTCAAACGTTGCAATAAAGATGAAAAGCTCATTTTTAGGACTCATTTTCAGTTGTGTTTATCTTATTAAAATGCCATGTTTGACATCAAAATCAAATAAAAAAAATCTAATTGCTTCTTTTGTCTGAGATACAGCACAAAATTATCATTAGTAGTAGTAGTAGCAGTAGTAGTGTACAATGGGTTTATTTAACTGTAATAGTATTTGAAAGTAGGTTAAGTAAATTTTTGGTATTTCAGGGTTACTGAGCAGGAATGTTGGTCAGACATCACAAGGATGATTTATTCCATATGACATGTGTCCTTGTGTTTGGCTGTTTTGGCACACAGTGCTCTGTGATGTCTACCAGAGGGGAGAATCTGAAATGGTTTGGTTTTGGCTACAGAAATCTGGTAGCCTATTTATTTTATTTTTATGTATCCTTTATTTATCCAGGAGGGTCTCATCAAGATAAAAGATGTTGTCATTCAGGAAATCCTAGTCAAGACGGCAGCATCAGCAGTTTCACATAAAAGTTTCACATACAAAACACAAAAGCAACGCATGAGAAATAGTAGAAGAAGAGGCCGTACCAGGGATACCCATAACACATTCCACCTAAGTCAGGGATTATGTAGAACAGCAATATGTTTCCCTGTGGGCACTTTGTATAAGACCTTTAAAGGTAATGGTATTTTGCAGCTCATTTCATGCCCATGTTGTATAAAAAGAGAAAGAAACCAGGCTCTGAGTGCACCTTGATAGCCCATTCCAGGTGTGTTGCCAGGCCCGGCACCATGAGGGGTCATAAGGGGGCTGAGTCCCCTCAGTTGTATTTTCTGCCACCCCCATTTAAGCTTTATGTATCTATGGCAAAATAGCAAAAACAACCAAACTACTGGCCAAGATACATTTGCATGTTGCTTAGCTGTAGGTGAGGTACCCTGTCCATCGTCCTGAAACAGAGCAGAGGAAATCAGTTGACAGACAGACAGAACATGTTACTTAGTTCAGTTTCTTAGCCTGCTTGCTTTTCTTGGTTGTAAATAGAACTTTCATCTCCAATCCACAGACAGAGCGGAAACAATGGGGAAGTGAAAGGACAGTCAACAAGAGAGAGAGAGAGCTGCAAGCTGCAAACAGTTGTTTCTTTGCACTTTGGTAGAGAATTATTTCTCAAGTAGTTCAAAAAATATTTGTCACTCTGTTGTACGTTCCTATGCGAATACTCTCATTAATAAATGTGTTTTGGGATTTAAAACAGTAGCCTTATAATGCTGTTATCTAGCCGTTCTGAGGATATTGCATGGCTTTGGTATGAAATGATTCTTTATTATGTACAAAATTGCCCTGTTGCAATTTTTCACTGCTCCCTCAGTCCATTTATCCTGGCTCCTGGTCTGTGTGGTGGTGGTATCGGACTTAAATATTAACAACAAATGGGTTTAACTTATCTTTTAGTCACAAGAGTTATAGGCATTTAAAGGACATGTTGTGGTTCTATGTCAGAGTATGTATGAGACTATTTCTTGAGTGGGAGCAGTAACGTCCTAAAAATCATAAAAATAATAATTATTATTTAAATTATTATTATTGTACTTGTACTTATACTAATACTAATTCTTCTTCTTCTTCGTCTCCCTCTTCTTCTTAGTTTTAATATTACTATTATATTATTATTATCATTTTTATTATTATGACTTGAACACATTTGCATTTAAAATTTGTAACACATTTTATGACCACAAAATGAAACATCAGAGATAAAATTACATTTTCATTTAACATCCAGTATATAAGATTTAGCAGATTTAGTGGTATCCAAAGAGGCCTCTTCCTCTCATGGCAATCAGGGTGTTCAAAGAGCATGACATCTGACACCACAGACATCTTTGATTTTGAGGATCTTGTTATCTGTGTTAAGAAAACAGAAAAAAATCTGAACAACAACAGATAACTTCTCCCAGTTAGAATTCTATCAGTGGTCATCGCTCAGTAGGTTTTTATTAGGAACTGAATTATAAGCAGGTGTCTCTTTTTCTCAAAAAAAAATATATTTTTTATTTAAATAGGTAAAAACACTGAAAAAAGCTGTTCACTTTTCAAACAAATCTATGTTTTCCCGACACTTGTCTCAAAGGGTCTACTAAATATGGTGGCGGTGATTCTAAGGTAACGAAAACACAATAATTCTTATTTTCAGATGATTATAAACAGAAAAAGACATACTTATTATATTATACTCCATTTCTGCCAATATATCTCCCTGAATCCTCCACACTGGGCCTGTAAATAACAAGTTTAATTCGGGGCATTTATGGACTTCCATAATTCATTTGAATCCGTCCAGATCAACCAAACTTAAATAGACCCAGTTACACAAACCAATCAGAGAGGCGAACCCTTATTTAGCAAGGTTGTATGAGCCAGAGCGGAAACCCGGTAAGATTGCTTTCAAAGTAAATTATTTTTTTTTTTTCTTTAATATTAAAAGACTAAAATAAGTAGTAGTTGGTGGTAAACGTGAATACTGGCGTAAAAGGCCTGCGATCACTTAATAAATTGGATATGGAGTGACACAAATAAAAATCCGTGAAACACTTTAGCTTTATTTTGGCAACCACTTCCGGAAGTCGTAGTTCCAACCGCTGGTTGTTTGACACTGTTATTTTATGAGAGCTCTGGCTGTCTCCTACACTCAAAACTGACACCATTGACCGGAGAAAAATCAAAGAAAATTGATACTCCTGTCACGGCGGTTCTCGGACTTTCATTTATGGATTATCTCTGATTGAAACGCGACATCATGATTAGTAGGAGGCCGAGAACTGTTTGCTATCAGACACACGGGCGACCGTTGAGCTGGTAATGTATTTTTCACAGCATATGTTTGACTGTGTTATAAACGGATGTGTCACCCTCAGCGCACGGACTCTGTCGTGTTAATGAGTATGTCAGCCGCACCACAGCGGGTTATTTGACACCTACGCCGACGTAAAATAGCAATTTGCTGACTGGAGTTGCAGCAATGGCTTCGGCGCTGAGTAGCTTCAGTGGTCCCGAGGTGCTGGAGGACGTGAATCACGCTCGGAGTTTGATGGACGAGTTGAAATTACTGTACGACTGCCGGCTGCTGGGGGACGTTACTATCGGGGTTAAATGTGAAGAGGAGTCCCTGGAGCACTGCGGGGGGTCACCCAGGGGTGACATTGACCAACTTTTCCTGTGTAGCCGCAACGTCCTCGCTGCTGCGAGCCCTTACTTCAAAAGCATGTTCACCGGGGGATTAAATGAGAGCATGCAGCAGACAGTGGTCATCCGCGGGGTGGACTCTGAGTCCATGTCTGTCATTATAGACTACTGTTACACCGGCAGGGTGACCATCACGGAGAGCAACGTCCAGAGGTTGTACGCTGCAGCCAACATGCTTCAGCTTGAGTACATCAGGAAGGCTTGCTCCAGCTTCATGACAAGGAGGCTGGACCTCTCCAACTGTGTGGGGATACTGAAATTTGCAGACACCTATGACAACCCAGAGTTGAAGGAGAATGCACAAGCTTTCATAGCCAGGAACTTCAGCCAGGTGTGTAATGGTGGAGAGCTGTGTGAGCTGGATTTGATGCAGCTGAAGGAGATGTTGTCTCTGGACACTTTGGATGTGGACTGTGAGAGGAAGGTCTGCTCGGCTGCTTTGCAGTGGATAGAGGCGAATGCACCGCAGAAAAGGGAGGATGCACTACAGGCGCTGAAGTGTGTGCGGTGGAACTTGTTTACCGAGAAGGACAAGTGCTACCTGGAGGGCCTAATGGCGAGGCCTGTGATTGAGAAATACCTTGCATCTTTCTTTAACAGGTCTGCAGAGGACAGTTGTGGATTGCCTGCAACTCTAGACGTACCAAAACACAGAATAGGTGTAAGCGCAAAGGAAATGATTCTCTTCTTCGGCCTACCTAACGACAATATAATGTGCTGTGACCCGTACTCAGAGGACCTGTATTTCATGGCTCCTCCTTTAGAAGATCTCAGCAGTCAGGATTACAAACGTTCCACAATGGAGTCCTTAATTGCCTGTGCCACACCTGAGAACAACTTGTACCTAGCCTCCCATCTCTCTAAACACTTCTGGCTGTACAACCCTGTGCTCAACAAGTGGCAGGAGTTGGCAGAGAGGCCGCTGGGGAGGATACACTCTGGGATGGGCTACCTCAACGGCCATGTTTATCTTCTGGGAGGAAGAAATCCGGTGACGGATACCAGGCTGAAGGAGGTAGAGTGTTACAGTGTCCAGAGGAACCAGTGGACGTTTGTGGCTCCTCTGCCTCATTCTTTAGGTAAAATGCAGGTGGTGTCACTAAATGATCACCTGTACGTGGTGAACAAACGGAGAATGCTTTGCTACGATCCCAAGAGGAACCGCTGGCGCCACTGTGGGTCGCTGAGAAGAGACAAGCTTCACAAAGCATGCGTGTTTCAGGATCAGATCATCTGTGTGTGTGACATCCCCGTGGTGAAAGCCTACAGCCCCACCAGAGGGGAATGGAAGAGGCTGGGTGACATTCCCATTGACAGTCGTGCTTTAAATTACCAGGTGATCCAGCACAACAACAAGCTGCTCCTCCTCACTCAGACTTTACTGCAGCACAACAAAAACAGGGTCCTTATCCATGAATACGACCAAACCAGGGACACATGGAAGAACATCATGGCGGTGTATGTGTCCACCCTGGGGCCCGTGTGTGTTTCAACACGTGTGTACCCCGCATGCCTGGGCTCTGCTCACAGCTTCTCCACAGAGGAGGACGATGACAGCGGCTCTAGTGCCGACTGGGACTTTGATGGATTGACAGACGCAGACTCCGACTCTGGCAGCTCCAGCTCATTCTCAGATGAGAACTGGTAGTGATTACTGTGTCAAAGAAAAGCTTAACTTATTTATAATGTGATGGATTTTTACAGGGTTCTGTCTGCCAGGACAGGCTATAGATCCAGATCCAGTTCAGTATTAAAGCCAGACACTTACAGTAGAAGCACAAGTCCATCGAAATCCTTACTTCACTCTGACGGTTTTCTTTCTCTGCACCAGTCTGGCTTATGAATATTTACTGAAGGGGAGAAGAAGCTAAGCAGAGTTGGTTTCTGAAATACCCAGACACAAGGGCTTTGTTGTTCAATTTGTATCATGTGCTGCCAGCATGAAGGACAGTGTGCTGTCTTGTAGTCGTGTTTACACAATAACTCAAGACAGATACATAACTTCAGCAATAAATTCCTCCATAAAGTCGTAACTTACCACATCAGTGAGGGCAGCTGATTGAAGGGTACTTCAGTCCAGACGAGTAGTATTACACTTCCATAAAATTGGAGGAACTGGTGAGAGACCGATAAACAAAGAAATAAAAATAGAAGCAGTAGAGGCTGTTATATCCTGACTTTTGGTCTTTAAAGGTCCAGTGTGCAGGATTTAGGGGCATCTAATCTATTAGCAGAAATGGTATATCCTCCCGAGACCCTGTGTCCTCTAGGGCTGCCACTAACGATTATTTTCATTGTCGACTAATCTGTCGATTATTTCTTCGATTAGGCGACTAATCATTTAATCGAAAAATGTGTTAAAATGTTGAAAAATGTCGGTCTGTCTCTCCCAAACCCCAAAATTACGTCATCTAATGTCTTGTTTCATACTCACGCCAAAGGGTTTTAGTTCACTGTCACGGGAGAGTGTGTAAAGCTGCCAATATCTGAACGTAAGAAGCTGCAGTAAGAGTATTTTGGGGTACTTTTATAGTGCTTTTCTATAAAAAATGACTCAAACCCATTAGTCGACTACTAAAATAGTCACCGATTATTTTAATAGTCGATTAGTCATCGATTAGTTGACTAATCGTGGCAGCCCTAGTGTCCTCATTTGAGGACATCACCTTTTGATTTTGGGTTTCCTGCACATTATACTTCATTCTGCTTAACATAGACCTGTTGTCCTTGGTTGAAACTTGTTTATTTGTGCTAAATAATGTCCGTAGTTTAATATGGCAAACAAATTTGACCAATTTTAACAACAGTAACAAGCATTCAGGCATTGAAATGAACAATTTTGAACAGTTTTAGACTTAACTAATGACCCCTAACCCGCAGCGTTATAACATATTCAACAATTGTTGCATTGTTTGTAATTTTGTTTTTGCACAGCAATGTCCAGGCATTGAAATAACAGTTTAATAATTTATCTCACACTTCTGATTATTAAAAATAAACCCATTGTCTCCATGTGAAGACATTTTTTTCCCCAAAAACTACTTCCTGTTCAAAGACAGTGCCTCATTTTTTATAAATTGATCAGGGCCTACTTTCCGAAGTAGCATGGAGAAATTAAAAAATGCATACCAAACAAAAGCTGGGGTCTCAGGAGGATGTAATCATAGATATCTTTTCTTTCGTTTATGATCACCTGAAAATAACGATCATGGTGTTTTTGTTATCTTAGAATGAGCCATTTATACCTACATAAGGAGCGGGCCCTCTCAGATGGAGTCCACCATGTTGTTCTACAGTAGCCCAATACTGACAAACCAAACACAGACTCTAGATAGGGCCATTCATATTTTTGCACCTGCAACCGTAGTTCTCCGACATGCTTGGCACATGGGAGAAGTTTCGGTTATGTAACCTTACTGCAGGATGCCACTAAATCCTACGCACTAGACCTTCAAGGTCATCCTACACTTCCCATAATGGAGTGTTTTCCAAACTGAGCCTGCAGGTAGATGCACAAGTTCAGAGGGAAAATTTCAAATGAAACTAAAGCTTATTATAGCAGAGACATTTTAACTTGTCAAACACAGGTGTTACTAAGATAATTAATCGCTGAACATCATTCATTTCATTACTTCCACCTCTGCTCTTCCTGCTATGACGGAGTACTCTAATGCTGCCAGGGTGAAAATTGCAAAGCTTGTTAAGCTCATCAAGGTAACACATCAGTCAAATCTGAAATACAAAGATGCCTATCATGCTCTTGTGTTCACTGTCACTATAGTAGCAGAGTCTTTTGTGTGTAACACCTCTGTTAGATACATATTTTCAATTTCTTAAGGGGGAAAGGGGGACAGAAGAAGTTTTGGAGACACGGCCATAATGCAAATTGCAGATTTCTTTATACTTGACGGTGCTCCTCCAGAGCTACAAAAGAGTTATAGGTAACTGTTTGCACAGGAAGAACAGCATTTCCTATGACTGGTAAAATGACTTTGACGTAAAAATCGGAGGGCCTTTGAAGGAATACTTCACCCATAAAATGACCATAAGAAAATCAGATAGTCATGCCATGTTCCTTTTACTGGCTTGGCGCCACAAAAAATGCTGAACATACTGATTTATTGATTGATTTTGGACCACGTTTAGCAGCAAACCTATATCAAAACATCTGTTCACAAACTCCCACACAACTCATGCAGTATAATCTTAGTCGTATTTATCCAGTCACGTGCTCAGTACTTCTCAAACACATGCATTTTCACAAAAAATAGTCTTAGTATTGGAATCTGGCTTTGAAGAGAGCATAGATAAGTTTAATTTTCAGTTCAAAATAGCAAAAATGCATGTGTTTTGGAAGTACTGTGCATACGACTGGATAAAAGAGACTTGGATTATACTGCACGAGTTGTATTGGAGTTTACTAATTATTATTTTGACATAGTTTTTTGCCATTTTCCGTGGAGGCAAGCAAGAAAAAGAAAGAAGTTTTCTTCATGAATTTAAGTAAACACAGCATGACTAATTGATACACCAATGGCCATTTTGTGTGTGAAGTATTCCTTATATGCTTTGGGCTGGTGTTGTGTTATATAAAGACACATTTTTGACAGAAATATTAATTATATTGTGCTTGAATAAATGAGTACACCTGCTTATGACTGGCGTGAAATCATGACTGTGAGTTACGGGACATCAGGCAGCTCAAGTGCCTCATGTTTATGACTTTAAACACAACTGGTCATTTACAGGGCTTTAAAATTTGCTGTCCCTTTCTCTGATGTTATTGATTCAAGACGTCTCTCACACACACACACATACACAGCTGGTGTTTTAAAAACTGCTGTATGAAACGTAGAAGCCAACACGCTCACTCAGGTTTAGGCTTCAGTAAAAAGCCTGTTTGCCATGATTGACTTTGTTATTTTTTTAGATGTAGTGAAATTAGGTGGTTTTGGTGACAAATGCTAAATTTTATGAAATTTATTTGAAGCTATTTTATTGGATGTATGTATGTGTTTTCTTATCTGTGATTTTTA
Organism: Epinephelus moara; assembly: GCF_006386435.1. NCBI lineage: Eukaryota > Metazoa > Chordata > Actinopteri > Perciformes > Serranidae > Epinephelus > Epinephelus moara. The sequence goes on along the minus strand of NC_065512.1, from coordinate 15,225,159 downwards.
ATTTAATCTTTATGTTTCATTCAGGAACCAGAATGTTTCAAGAAGTGTTTTGAGTATTGTTTGGTCCTGATGAACTGCTGGAGGATATTTTGTCTGCATGTAATAAAGCTGTTGCGAAGCCATCGTCCTCCCCGACCACCCCACACACTCATTTACCAGTTTATTAGCTGCGTTGAAGCACGATGGAGTGTTTCTAATGTGTCTACGCTCATTAATATTAGTGTTGTAGGCAAAATATTGAAATCACCCTTTACATATAATGCAATACCACAAACTACAGTCTCCAGAATTAAAAATGAAATTGAGTCAACACATCTAATAAACAGTTTAGACAAACACTGAACATTATAAAATTCATGGTATTTATTACAGGGCTGTTACATTAAGCTGTATTAGTTTCTGCTAAGTGTACCTAATAAACTGGTAAATGAGTGTAGCTCTAAATGCTGTCCCTCTGTATGATAGATAATTGAAGTGTTACTTTGAGTGTGTGTGTGTGTGTGTGTGTGTGTGTGTGTGTGTGTGTGAAGGGGCGATTGGCTGTGGTCTGGATTATAAATCTGTTTTGGTGTATGTGTCAAATAAACAAAGGCGTCTGATGCAAAAAAATATTTGTGTGGGCATTTTTCTCCCCCCAAAATCTTTATTCAACAAGTTAGTGCACACAACACATTAGGTACACATTACAAGATTCAGAAGTATTGTAGTATAAAACATCAATATTGTTAATACATGTTGAAACTGAAGGTTACAGTGATAAAATTGAGCGGATCTGAGGATATTATAAAAACAAAATTCAATTTCTACTGTCTATTTCATGATTTACAACAAAAATAGTTTTGAAAGTTCCATATTCAGATTTGAATCAAACATAGAGATTGAGTAAGTAAGTAACTAACTTGTCAGAATAAACCCATGAAATGTCATGTCGAAATCAAACTTTATTAATTGGTCAATTAATGAATTCATAACCAATAAAATGTCAATAAAAGACTGCATATAACATGTTAATAAAATAAAAATAAGTATTGAAATGAAATTAAATGAATTAGATTAAAAACAAACAAACTGAAAAGCCAGAAAAATAAGGCAATCATTTGTTTCCTTAATTACATTTCTGTATTGTTTTAAGAGCCTGTTTTTTTTAACTACACTTTTGTTTCCTTGAGAACAAAGAAAAAAAATGACACATAGTACATATAATAACGATTCACAAGATTGTATAAGTATATTGAAGAACACATTACTCAAATATAACAACACAAAATGATTATAATATAATAATAATAATGAAAAAGCAAGGTGCAAGGTACAGTTCTCTGCATCTCTGTGATCCCGCCTGTTGAAAATGAATTTACGAAATTAAATTAAGCTTTCTTATTCTTTGCAACACAAATTATATGTTTTTAATTGAAGAATATCCCCAATAAAACAGAAATATTACCAACAAATGCTTCAAGTTTGGCTTTAACTGTAAATAACGTTTATGTCTATTGGTCCCTCTCAAATCTCGCGATGTTTCGGCGCCGTCCACATCCAGACCGCGAGAAGATGAGCGATGGCAATAGAAAACAAACCTGGAGACGATTTTGACACCGTTTTCGGTCAAAATGACTCCTTAGAGCTCTCCTCCCAGCACGACTATGAGACTGCGCAGGCTCGGATATTCAAGATAATAGTCATAGGAGACTCTAACGTGGGGAAGACGTGTTTGACTTACAGGTTTTGTGGGGGCACTTTCCTGAAAAACCCCGAGGCAACGATCGGGGTCGATTTCAGAGAGAGGACGCTGGAGCTCGATGGGGAGAGTATCAAGGTGAGAGGAGGAAATAGAAACACACACCTGCACTGTAATATCACGCAAACACACATGGTTGAATTTCCTATAGGATTAACACAGCCGTGTGCTTGAGCTAAGGTTTATAGGTGGACACAGGCTGACCTAGAGTCAGCTTGCAGACATTAAAAGGATAGCACCACTACAAAATGTAGGCCTGCCTCTTTATAGTGACCAGCTGCTGACACAATAAAACACATGATCACTTTATAGCACACAGTATAAAGTAAAGGTGGAGCAAGTCTACATCTCTGTTGACTTTTTACAATACTTTAAATTATTCATATAATATATATGTTATATATAATATACTAATTTTGATTTCAAAGGTGGGCACAGTTACAGGGTGTCTACAGGTCCTTAAAAGGTCCTAAAATGTCTTAAATTCAACAATAAGGCCTTAAAAGTCATTAAGTAGTCTTAAATTTGAATTTGCAAGGTCTTTACTACCACAGACATTTGATCTAATTTCATTTATCCACATTTCAAATGTTACAGATCTTTAAAAAAACATTATAATACTGTAATTTTACTTAATACTAGATTGACTTAACCCACGCTAATAACCATATTCCTACCTAACACTTAACCTCTACACAAGAGCACATATATACTACTTACCTGCACATAGAGACAAACAACCATTCACACTCACATTCACACCTACGGACAATTTAGAGTTATCAACCTTAATTAACTTAGTCCCCAATCTGCATGTCTTTGGACTGTGGGAGGAAGCCGGAGTGCCCGGAGAGAACCCACGCTGACACGGGGAGAACATGCAAACTCCGCACTTAACACCCGGGATCGAACTGGCAACCCTCTTGCTGTGAGGCAACAGTGCTAACCACCACACCACCGTGCCGCCCCACATTCAGCATAATTTGTCCAATTATCTGTCCCTAAATTTGGTTAAAAGGTGTCTTGAACAGGTCTTAAAAAACATTAAACTTAACTGTCTGATACCTGTAGACACCCTGAGTTAGGACAGGCACAAACGTCAAAAGGGCTTTAGTTTTTCAGATACCCCAACCTGAGGTCAGGGGTGGATTATGGTACAGTGGGCCCCTTGGCACAGACATGCAGAAGACCCCACCACCTCTCAGACTTTATAGTTGTTTAGCATTTTTTCTTGTGTTTTTTGCGTCTCTTTGTAGTAGTTACGCATCTTCCTGTGGTTTCGTGTTTCTTTGCGGCCATTGTGTGTCTCTTTGTAGTTGTTTTATATTACTTTTTTGTAGTTATTATTGTCTGTGGTTGTTTTGCCCCTTTTTGCAGTCATTTTATGTCTCTTTGCAGCTGTTTTGCATGTCTTTGCAGTCATATTATGTTTCTTTGTGGTTCCTTGAGTGTCTTGCTGCTCGGTACGTCTCTTTGAGTGACATTTTGTAAGTAGAGGCCACTCTGGGCACCTGTGCCCTTAAGGCCAGTTTAGTAATCCATCCATGCCCCCACACAAGTAAGAGACTAAAACCAGCTCAAATGAAACAGTTGCATGTTACAGTTATCTGGATTTTTAATAAGGTTGAGCTACTGCAACACCAGAATTCTCCTGCTGGGGATCAATAAGATGTACTTTATCTTACATATGATTTAACCCTTAATGTTAATCTTAATCTTAATGCTAGTTAAATAAGCCTTTTCCCACAGCATTTTTTATAATGATGTACAGCACAAGTGTAGCATTTTGAAATAGTAATTAAGCTGGTGTTAAGTTGTAGACCTTAAAGGATACAGCTGGTGTGTAATGTCTGCTCTGTGTCTGCAGAATATTTACTCTTTTTAGGAGTCAGCAGCCAGAGTTTAGGGCGACTTGCTAGGCCTCTCTCAATGGGCCATTTCCACTGCACGCATTTTGTCATGTCATAGCAGGAAAAGCACATGTGTTAATGATAACATTAACTAATGACTCTGTCTATTTGTGTCCTGGTAAGCCATGATAGTGTGACAGTGAGCCAGCATGCAGAATACCAGGACCCTGAAACTGAAGCAGCTAAATGGACTCCAGCCATCATTAATTAAATTATTTACACCATGCTTTTCCTACTGCAACACGCTGCCATTTTGTGACAGGGTGATATCATATATTTTTCTTATTGTCAACAAATCAGATCAACTGGTCCCAGTAATGAGTGGTGTCTGTCTATAGCCTTCTCCTCTGTGCCACACACCTACATTGCTGTCACATTTTTGCTCTGGGTGACCTGTTCCTTCGCTGCTACACACAGTAGTTTATTTTGAGTCAATCCCACATACATAGCACTCAGTAATGTACCGAAATTGTATTAATCTGCTGACAATCATCCTCTCAACTGCACCATTTTCTTTGGTTTTAGTGATGTTTGATTAAAACTACAGTTCCCTGCTGTTTTAGGAAATTACTAAGCCTTTGATTATGAAATATATATATGTGATATCTTTAGTAGCGTGCCACAGATGTTATTTCTTACTGTCAGGTGGATTAATACTGTGTTTGCTTTAGTCTTTTCTTGGGTTGACAATTAGAAACACATAGAATTACATTAGCCTTATTCTTTAGGTTACTGGTTCCCAACCTGGGGTCATGACTTCCACTAGGGCAGTGGTTCCCAACTGGTGGGTCCTGGTCCAAAAGTGGGTCACGGGTCCATTCTGACTGGACTGCAAGTGACTCGTAAGCATGTCAAGTTTATTAAAAACACACTTTATTTTTAAGTACAGTGAATTTCCTGCACAGAGCTTTTATGTTGAAGTGCAGTTTCTTGCTGTACTTGACAGAGACAGTGAAGTAGGTCCCTGACATGGCCAAACGCAAGTATGACACTGAATATATTAAAGTGTGTGGACGATGAAATAATGACTAATGAGAAATCTGGACCCTGTTAAAAATCAGGAAATTCATCTCTGCTGGAATATTAACAGAAATAATCCACTTCAAATTTATTCAGATCCCTCTTTTTACAAATGTTCTGCAGGCTTTGTGTTCAGAATTTGGGTTAACTGTAGAGTTTTTCTGTGCTATTGTTGTTATGCATTGAGTATAATACTAACTATGTGACTTAGTCAGTTTATTCAGTGATAAAAAAGGGGTCCCTTTAGATAGTCTCATCAGTATCTGTCTCTGCTGTGCCAGTTGCAGATCTGGGACACGGCCGGTCAGGAGCGTTTCAGGAAGAGCATGGTGGAGCACTACTACCGCAGCGTCCATGCCGTCATCTTCGTCTATGACGTGACCAGCCTCTCCTCCTTCGAGAGCATCCCCGAGTGGATCGAGGAGTGCAGCCGACACTGCGTGGGGCCCCTGGTGCCCCGCATCATGGTGGGCAACAAGTGCGACCTGAGGGACCGCCGGGTCGTCCCCACCTCGGCCGCGCAGTGTCTCGCAGACAGCTACAACTTTCCACTGTTTGAGACGTCAGCCAAGGAACCTTCTGAGAAGGAACACGTTGACGCCATCTTTCTGACTTTGGCTTATAGACTGAAGAGCCACAAACCCCTGAGACTGAAGCAGCCGAGCGAGAGCAACCTCAGGCAGCTGTGGAGTCAGAGAGAGCAGGAAACAGGAATGTGTCAATGCTGAGGTTGCCTCCATCCTGTGTGGAGGTGTGTAGATCATCACAGCTTTCAGTGTTTCGTCCTGACACTGAGACTGAAGTCAGAAAGACATCTTATGATCATGAGATAGAAAAGGTTTTACATTTTCCCTGCCTGCTGCAAGGTATAGCTTGTGACAGTATGGGCCTGTAAGTTTGCACAATATTAAATCAACATTTCAGTGAAATGCATGAATGAATACGGAGGTATGCCAAAACATTTGTAGCTCAAACTGCACATTGAATCACTTTGAGTCAAATAAAGAAAAGAGCATTGCAGAGTGCACTTTAAAACGTAGACAAATTATATGCAATCAGCCGTCTAGTAGCACTACAACATATCTGCAGCATACGACGCAGGCATTGAATTAAGAAACCGATTTCAGTGTAAGTAAAGGGACCAATAAGGTAAATTGAAACTGTGAAAAAAAGTGCAATCATTTCGCTTTAAGTTATATTTTAACGTGATATTTCAGTTTTTAAAAAATGTAAATGCAGCCTGAGTTTTGGTGCTGTTGCTGAACGTGTATTTCTCAAATATAAGTATGAACATAACCAGCTTTGTGTCAGCTCATTCGCCTACACACTTCTCTCAATGAAAAAATGTCTTTTGGGACAAAATGCAAATCTACACTTGAGAAGCATGAGTGAACACATGCTCAGCTGCATTTGAAAATTGTGATGCCGGAAGGTATTGATGACACGAAATAAAATCACAAGTGACTGACACTTCTTTTGCATGTGTACAATAATGCAAACACTTTCCAGCAGTATGGGGATTTGTGAGAATGTCAAGCTGCAATTCAATAAAAGTGGTTTCATCAGTGTGATTTAAAATGTTTGAGGTTTCTGGTGTGTTTGTTTGGTGTGATGCAGCCGCCATCTCATGCTGTTCAAATAATAATGTACTCGGATACGTACACATAATGACTGACGCTTTATTTCATTTTATTTCATTGCTTACTGTAAAACACGTCATCCTTCATCCATACATTCAGCCAACATGGAAGAAGTACTTCAAGTGTCCAGAAAACTTGGAAATTTGAACACCTTAAATTCCATTATAACCAGGCTCACTCAATCTGCTGATGAAGATCATGTCATATGATTGAAAGCTCCAGAACAGCTTGTAAAGGGACCTTGTGATGAGTTTGTTTCCTTCATCCTAGTTTGCAATATTTAACTGGACTTCAGCGATGACTAGTGGGCATCCTTTGCATAGCTATAACCCTGATGATGTGTTCAAGGAATCCTGTAAACTAGCAAATGGTCTAGTTCAAAGTATATTTCTCCAACTTTTATAGTTTTTCTCAATTGCTAAAACACTTATGAAACTGGGATCCATTTGATCATCATTATCATCATCACCTTCTTAGCACAGCAGACACTTTTCACTGTTTCACACATATTTCACACCCTTTTTCAAAACAGTTAACACATCTCATTAAAAGCCAAACCTGTAGAGGATTAACAGTGTAAAACAAAATATTCACAGCTGATAGAAAATACTTGTATAATTATGAGTCTCTAATGCACCTGTGTGAAACCTCTTTGCACAACTCTCCAATCAGCAATTAGCCTGTATCCATTTATGAAAGATGCCACCTCTGTGTTGCTGTTTGTGAGCATGGATCAAAAAGGCCAAAGGCACATAAAAATTAACACTGTAACTCTCTGGAAGTCTGCAGAAAGTCCACGTTAGGCCCCTTGTGGACTGGATGAATTGTGGATTTGGACAGCCCTAAGCACTCCCACTCTTCCTGGGAACATGCCCACAAAGTCGGAGAGTCTGCAAGTGCGGTGAAGTCTGGACATTTAGATTCAGCCATAGCTTCCCTCAGAAAAAAACAGAACCAAATCTGAGCTTAAAATAGTGACATTTTGGGGTGCCCAGAAGCTCAACTGGTAGGGTGGGCATCCCATGTCCTTGTTGCCATGGCTGTGGGCTCAGTTCTGACCTGTGACCTCCTGCTGCATGCCTCTTCCGTCCTCACACTCAACCCGCCCAAACTAATAAAGGCACAAAAAAGCCATAAAAATAACCTTAAAAATAGTGACATTTTATGTAAATCACTTTATTCTCTGTCTCATTTATATCCTCAAAAAAATATTAGCTGTTTGCTGTAACTAACCAACACGCACAAGAGTGAAAAAACCAAGGCTTTTTTCAACTCCAAGATTTCGTCCTGCCTTAAAACTTAACCATAAGTTTTAAAACATCTAATAACTATTTTATGGTGGAGGGATGGTCATGCTTTTTCCCTCCGTTATTCAGGGAGGCTGAAGGAAAAATATTTGTAGCTTTAGAGAGGCTCAAAATAACTGAAGTTACACCCCAGCCAACCCACTCTTTTATAAGTAAAGAACAGTCCCTGGTGCCAGCTCTCAAACAGCTCTGTTTGGTGTTTTTGACCTTGATGGATCGTCTCCTCGCAGGGTTGTCCTATTTCCCACCATGCGGTATGTCCGTGAATGCAGCCCAGTAACCGAGCCGCCTGTATTCTTCACACGGCGTCTCTTCGCGGCCATGGTAACACTTTGCCCAACACTGCACCTCTGATTCAACAATTAACAGCACAAACAAGCTGTTTTCATGCAGGTATGAGACTTATTTCCATGTCAGATATGTAGCTAAAGAGTCTAATGTAGGCTGCCTTTGCCTACATGTATATTTAACGGTTAACTCATGCTGGGAGGATTAAGGGGTGTTTATTTAACGTTACTGCAACACGACTCGTTTTGTTTGCTAACTGTGGCCTAGCATAAAGCTAACAGAGGCTAACGTCGCTGTAAAGACAGGGTGTGTACAAGAAAATAAGCTAATTTAAACACTGGGTTGACACAAACATTAGGTGAAATCACGGCGATTTAAAATGTTTATTTATTGTAACAGTTTTAAGACACTAGCTAGCTTAACTGACCTGCTTTAATTACGTGCTGTAACGTTATGCTAGCTGTTATATGTGATAGCAGCTGTCATTAAAGCGGCACCATCCTGTCATAAGTAGGATTATATGTAATAAAGACAGCAGGCTCTTTGATGGAAATGTTTGTGTGGACTTTATTTAAAACCAGCCAACATTAGCCAACATATTGTGGTCAGTATTCAGTCACATTACTCAGCTGTATTGTGTGTTTTCTCCCTCACCTTATAGCTATTATTCAGCATGAATTTGGCAGAGATATGTGACAACGCCAAGAAGGGCCGTGAGTATGCTCTGCTGGGCAACTATGACTCCTCCATTGTTTACTACCAGGGAGTCATTCAGCAGATCCACAAGCACTGTCAGTCCCTCAGAGACCCTGCTCTCAAAGTCAAATGGCAACAGGTGAGTTCACCAAAAAGCCCTGAGCGTACCATTCTTACACCAGTTATTAAACCAGCATTAATGACATCATTAAAGCCCCTTGAGGCAAATTTGTGGTTTGTGATTTTAGGCTATGTAAATAAAGCTGACTTGAATTACAGGGCAGCGTGTGACTGTGGTTCAGCACTGCAAATATTTTAGAACAGTTTAGGATGATACACTTTTCTTTGATGCCAACGCTGATTTTATTTGAAGGGGAAAAAAAGGATTGTTCTACTTTTGAAAACCTACTGGGTAAATGCCATAATGTCACTGGTGTAACTAGGGTTGCAACAGTATACCAGTTTTAAGGTATATCGTAATATGAAAGTTGACAGCTAACATACAGTGTGCATTTGCTTATCTCATTCATTCATTTTCTGTAACCGCTTATCCTGTTGAGGGTAGCAGGGGGGCTGGAGCCTATTCCAGCTGACATTGGGCGAGAGGCAGGGTACACCCTGGACAGGTCACCAGACTATCACAGGGCTGACACATAGAGACAGGCAACCATTCACTCTCACATTCACACCTACGGACAATTTAGAGTCACCACTTAACCTGCATGTCTTTGGACTGTGGGAGGAAGCTGGTACGGGGAGGACATGCAAACTCTGCACAGAAGGGCTCCCCCACCCTGGGTTTGAACCAGTAACCCTCTTGCTGTGAGGTGACAATGTTAACTACTGTACGACTGTGCCAGCCCCATTTTTTTTTTAAATATCATTTGCTAATGTAATGAATGAATGAATTTGCTAATTTATGATATTGGAAAAAAATGCTCCTGGACAGAGAATTTCAACTTTATTTTAGTTATTTTCAATAGGGAGACTTTTTACACAAACTTCCATCCAAAAAATGGTTTCAAGTAGGGTTGCAGTGGTCAGTCTCAACTTTATTTTACGTTTAACACATACTTCAATTTTAAAAAATGGTTTTGATTTTTATATACTAATAAAACATTTGTTCAGCTAAAAATAACCCCTCTGTTCTCATACGTTTAAGGGTTATTTTAACTTGAAATAATAACAATATTAATTCTGTCATACTCAGAAACTGTGATATCTGTTATCATACCATGAAAATCTCACACCGTTTCAACCCTAGATGTAACAGAATTTTTTTTATCAAAGCTCAGGTCAGCTTACTGGATTCCAAGTGGCCTTTACTCAATGGGTTTAATTAACCCCCATGTATTCGGCAGCACCAACAGGAGAAAGATGTCTTTTTATTTTGGAGCAAAATCTAATTTGGTCTATCACTAGCGACAGTTTGGTCGTGGTTGGTTTGGGAATTATTTATTTATTAATTTATTGCCACATGAAACTGCCTTATCCAGTGTTTTTACTGGTTTAAATCACCTGGTCTGTTTGTTTTAGAGAGGAAGAGACCTCTGGATAATTTGGCTCCCGATTAAAAACCTCCTCAACAATAAACACTGAAGGAATTCTAACCAGGAGAATTTTCAGCTGGTTGCCACTAGATGCAGCTAAATCCTCCTGAATCTTACACACAGTTTCTTTAATTCACTGCAGGACATTAAAGCTTTACTCTTAACCCTGCTTTGTTTTACAAACCTCTTTACATCCATGTCAGCTGCTGTGTTTTTCAGTCAGATGTTCTGTGATACAACTCTGATCCGACACCGTCCTTCCCCTGTTTGCAACCAGGTCAGGCAGGAACTGACTGAGGAGTATGAGCAGGTGAAAGGCATCATGGCAACGCTGGAGAGCTTCAAGTCAGAGAAGCCAGTTGACATCCTTGCCCCTCAGTCTGAGGAGAAGTTTGAGGATCCAGCAGTGTGGCCCCCTCCCACCCCTGCAGAACACAGGTGAGTGTGGTAATTCACGTTTTTGAACCTCTTGTTTTTTACTCATCAACATTTTATTGTCACATACATGTGGTCGAGGGTATTTTAATTCAGTCTCCAAGAAGCACATGAACATCCATTAGTTTCATATAATAAGAGCGCTGAAAGCTGTTTACAGTTCTTATTTCATTCTATGAGGAGTAAAACAACAAGGGAACAAGACTGCAGTATGTGGGTATTTTGGTTTCTTTATTTCAGCCACCTGCTCAGGCGCTGATCCAGGGAACTTCTTTACTTTCTGGCACAACTGATTGTTATTGATACCACCCAGAAGGTCTGTAGAACAAAATGCCGCTATAAGGAAGCACTTTGAAGTACAAAGAGACATATTTTGCATAATCTGTTTCATCTCTATCAGCGCACACTGACTCACCATCTGGTCATTAAAGTGGACATATTGAGCTTTACCTGCTCAGAGAACTCGCAGAGCTGGTTTAAAGTTGATGTCACTCTGTGGAAACGTTGGCACACTTCATTGTTACCGCAGTTATCTCATTGTAAAATATTGTTGATGTCTCTGTCTGCAGGTGTGGACTCCTTTAACTCATGTGTATTGTTCCTGTGTGTGTGTGTCTCTGTAGGAATCCTGTTGCAGTGAAGCGCCCCAACAGTGCAGTGAAGCAGCAGAGGAAAGACTCCCCTGGGCTGCAGCATCGAGGAGCAGGGCCAGGAGGCCGCGGCCAGGCCAACCCGAAACCAGACAGGCCGGGTTTCAGAGATGCCCGAGGCACAAAAGCCAAAGACGATAAGGTCAGACTACAGGAGTGGATTTGTGGTTGAGTGGGCGGATAGATGGATGAGTGACGTCCTTAAGAAATGAGTCAATCTGTCAAATACCTGTCCTTCATCAGGGGAAGAAAGGGGTCGGAGATGCACCAGGGGATGTAGAGCAGAAGAAGTTTGATAGCACTGGACATGACAGCGACCTGGTGGACTCACTGGAGAGAGACATTGTGTCCCGTAACCCTAACGTACACTGGTAGGGTCGCTCACACAGATTCTTATACGTTATGCTGTTGGGACAGTTTTATTTGTGCTCTGCTGACTGAGTTTTCTGGATGAACTGCAGGGACGACATTGCTGATCTGGAAGATGCCAAGAAGCTGCTGAGAGAAGCTGTGGTGTTGCCTATGTGGATGCCCGACTTCTTTAAGGGCATTCGTCGCCCCTGGAAGGTACACACACACACACACACACACACACAAATTTGATTGCGTACGTATTCTGAGCTGTAAGGGCTGCCCCTGACCAGAAAACCTAAATACAACCCCAAATTACTGAGATGCCGATTCTTATGGGACTAATATTAACTCATGACCTCTGTGTTTGGCGAAATATGGAAGTTAATTTGTGATGGAATTAATGTGCAACCTGTCTATACAAAGTTATAGTACAACACTACACTCAAACTAAGCTGAAGTGGAACCTGATTATACAGGAACACAACTTTAATGTGAATGCTTACATATGTTTGCATCACTAACATCTCTCATTAAAGGGCCCACTCAGTCATGCTGCCTCTCAGTATCTAAAAGACTCACTGAGTTTCCTTCTGTACCAGCCTCTGTTGAGCTTCATCATGTGAGGCCTCTTCCCCCTCAGGCCCACCATATGAGAGTCAAAACTGCATTTGCAATTACAGCAGCACAGTGCCTTTCATTTTGTCCGGTATATGCATGCATAATTCAGCTCTTTATTTAGTAAGTAAGTTAGAGCCCCTTTTCAGATGAAATGCAGTAAAATGAAAGATTAATAAAGTTGTTTCAAATAAAGATTAAGTTCATGATCATTTTATTGTCACACAGTAAAGAGGTCTTTGCAGTTCAGTTTTGTTTATCCTCCCATTACTGCACACTTTAGCAGAGTGCGCCATCCCACTCCCCTGTGTGTTATGTTACATCAACACATCTGATAATAATCAGCTAATGACCACATCAAACCTACACACAGGTATCAAAGCCAAATATCACCATGAAACAATACGGCCAACTAAAGTAGGGCACTGTATGCTCTGCAGAGTGATGTGCAGTATTCTGTAGTTTACTGGCACAAATAGGACACAGGTTAGTCAAACAGCAAAACAGCCTATAAACACACAAATGTGTGAGCATTAAATCTTTTCTTTTGGACGTATCTGTATGTTGACTCCAGAACAGAGGAATGAATTATGGAGATTCAGCGCACCACTGAGTGGAACTAAGAAAATTTGTTGTTTTTTTTCTGCCCTTTGAGTAACAGTGAGTGAAGACTATGATATTTCGCCACCAGGCTTCAAAATTGATGGCAAGAATAGAATTTGTGAAAGCATCTTTATTTAAGTGGATTAGTGATGAATCACCCTCATTCATGAACCATATATCAATAAGGCCCCATGTTCGCCAGGAGCTCCTCAGGAAACGCCCCACTGGGAGCACTTTGGAGGAGCAGCTGCTTTTCAGCTAAGATGCTTTGGTTGCGTCTGGTTGCTATGATGCAGAATATCTGCAGAAAGTAAAATGTCAGTGCAAGGTAGAGTACTCGCTGTGGTTGAAGGAAAGTCTAAAGCATATAGGGAGAGGACGGACCCGCCGGTCTGTTTGAGTTCATGAGAGAAAACGTGTTAATAGACACACAGTATATAGTTGTATTGTTGTTCAGCACTCGTACATAATGTATAAGATGTGATGGCTGGTCTTCGTGCTGTTCGTCCCTCCTCCACTGGGTTTCGACTGCTGGGTAAAAAGTGACAGTGAAGAGCAGAGTGTTTTACCCAATTTTAACATTTTCCAACTCTCCGTGCTCAGAAAAAAAGGCCAAACATGCAGCACTTGGCACAGAATAGATGCTCAGCACCTTATCACACTGTTGGCATTTGTTGCATAGCAAAGGTACATTCTGCTCCCATTGCGAAGGAAAAAAACCTCATTCCAGATTGAATGGGTCTTAAATGTATTTTAGTCACATCACCGATATAATTTTTGGCATTGGTGCTGTAGGAAACACAATTTTAATATGCGGGAAACACTATTTGATGGCGTACCAGACTTCGACACATCACCTGTGTGTGTGCAATGCCTCTGTTTTTGCCCCCTCGGTACGCTTAAATCCTGCGATGAGTCTTCATCGTTAATCTAGGACCTGCAAGCTATGGAAAAATTGGAAAATGCAAGTGTATGGACAAATAGCTTAAAAGAATAACAATTACTCATGGTGATTAAATGTTTACGGAGCAAACTGTACCATATGTTGAAGGTGTTTCAAACGTGGTATAACGGGGATCAAGTCAGTGGAATCACATATGCAGAGCCACAAGCACAAAGCATATCATCAGAGTCGTTTTTACTGTTCATTTTGAACTGACATCAATGTGTGTACTTAGGATATTTTTTACTTTCAGTGTGTATTTCCATGGCGAGTTTAGTCTTAAACATCATTTAGTGGTATTAAAAAGGTCTGGAAAAGTCTTAAATTTAGCTTCTTTATCCTGTAGATACCCTGTGTATAAAAAAAGTATGTTGTCAATATTTTAAACCCCCCCAAAAGCTCACAAATCATGTATTCAGGGGAGCTCATGTCTCATTAAGAGGAGAGAAGCTTCCTCTGGGTGCCATGTAGTTTGCACCCTGCCACTCCCATCTGCTCCTGCTGAGATTCTGATCAACCTGCGTCAGTGTCTTATATAGAAAACCTGTCTGCTCCATCCTGCAGCGTGTATTACACACATTACCCTGTGTATTCTGAGGCAGCAGGGACGACAATTACATAAAAATGTTACAGATTGTGTCACTGGGCCTTTTGTGATTTATGTAATCTCCATGGCAACAGACACAAACAAGATGCAGAATTAAATGTCAGACATCAGAGCAGCAGTGATTGTCCTGATTTTCACAGAAGAGATTTGCGTCAGTGTTCTGTCTCTGTACGTGTGTTTGTGTGTCTTAAGTTTTCACATTTCTTTTAGGGCGTGTTAATGGTTGGCCCTCCTGGGACAGGGAAGACCATGTTAGCCAAAGCTGTGGCCACAGAATGTGGGACTACTTTCTTCAATGTGTCCTCCTCCACTCTCACCTCCAAATACAGGGGCGAGTCTGAGAAACTTGTTCGTCTGCTTTTTGAAATGGTACGTTAATGTATGTGATCCGTTAAGTGAAAAAACTCACATTACCAAACTAAAGATCTAAATATTTTGTTATGGTAGAAAAAAAACAATTTTCTTTTTCTTAGGCTCGGTTTTACGCACCGACAACTATCTTCATAGATGAGATCGATTCCATCTGTGGCAGAAGAGGAACATCGGATGAACATGAAGCCAGCCGCAGGGTCAAATCAGAACTCCTGGTTCAGATGGATGGTGAGTGGAACAGAGGAGATGAAGCTAAAAGTTATATAAAGATATTTCCTAGAAGTGTCCTGGATAGATTCCAAGATCCTATGTCGTATGGATGATACAGTAATGTGTATTTTGTGATCAGGTGTTGGGGGAGCTCTGGAGAATGATGACCCCTCTAAAATGGTGATGGTTCTCGCGGCCACCAACTTCCCCTGGGACATCGACGAGGCGTTACGACGACGACTGGAGAAGCGGATCTACATCCCTCTGCCCACAGGTGACCTCATCACCTGCAGACTCACCTCACAGCAAACCAGAGTGATGGTCACTGAAGTAGTCCAACAGAGGCTACATATAACATCTTTATATCTGATCTGTGTGTGTGTGTAGCTGTGGGTCGTGTTGAGCTTCTGAAGATCAACCTGCGGGAGGTGGAGGTGGCTGCCGATGTGGACTTGGACCTCATTGCTGAGAAGATTGAGGGCTACTCTGGAGCGGACATCACCAACGTCTGCAGGTGCGTGTGGAGAAACTAAAGATCAGTTCATCCTTCATTCCCTTCACCTCCTAACGAAATACCACTCATAAAGACAGACTTAGGACAGACGAGAGATGTAGTGAGGGAGAGAACTAAAGAGAAGTGTCTCAGGGCTTCATGGGCTTTGTTTTTTTTTCTTTTGCACTAACAAGAGCGCAACAACATGCTGTAACGCCGGGTTCACACTGGACGCAGACAGCCCTTGAAGCACGTAGATTTTCTGTGGAGCGCTGCCTGATTGCTTTCAGCGTCCATGTAAACCAATTGGGCTGTTCACACTGGACACACCGCAGCTGGCTCGCATTCTGTAGTGATAATTTCGGTGTCTGGTCTATTTTATCCACGAGCCATGACCGAATCTGGCAGTAGAACACATTGATAATCCTTTATGAAAGATCTAAAGGGCATAGTAGAGATGATACAAATGATCTAATTATGATTAATTATGAAATATGTATCCCATGCCTCCACATATTTGTCAGTTGTGTCAAAACAGAGCGCGAGAGACGAGTGGACGCACATGGACATACAGACACATACACATAAGCAGAAGGAGACTGAGCTCCACATGTGATGAGAGAAGAACAGAGTAGCAGAATCGCTTGCTGACCAGCACAGAGAAATGTGTTTCTTATGTGAACAGCAGAGCAACTACAGATAAGTGGCGAACATGGTGTAAGCTGGCTATCAAAGATTCTTATATTTTGCTTATGTAAGCTCTGTGGCAAACAAATGTTTATGGTGCTTACATGTTTTGTTCAACAAATGAATGCAACTTTCATTATTTTTTTCAGCCTAAATGCAATCACCAGAAGTAAAAACCTATAGGCTATAAACAAACTATACCACAGTCACATGATTTCACATGATGAAATTTTGTAGTCTCATTTGGCCACTTGTTAGCCACCGCCTTTTTAAGACTCATAAAGGCTTCAAAATTCACACGTGGGATATTTACTGACATATTTCATGTTGTATAGCAAAACACGAAAGTCTCTTTAGCTTGTGTTAAGCACGGACCTTCTTTTAGGCATCTAAGCAAAAACACTTTCAAACAGCTCATTGACTTTGAGACAAGGGAACCATGAATGCAAAAATACTAATTCACTTTTGTTTTTTAGGATTCATTCCTGGAGTACTCTATATAAGATAAGATGATCTTTTATTTGTCCCACAGCTGGGAAATTTGTGGCATTACAGCAGCAGAGGGACAGTGCAAACAGGAAACATCAGTAGAAAAAAATTAAAATACAAAGCAACATATAAATACGTTAAGTAAGTAAACTGTACAAAAACATACAGTAGAGCAGTACAATAAGAAAACAGTATAAAACCACAAAGCAATAAAATAAGGAAGCATCAAAGAGAAGCATAAAGTTATAAAGAGACAGACTGAATAGCTGATTTTAGTAGTCATGAGTGCGTATGGCTTCAGGCAATAGTTTCTTTATCCTTTTATGATGATCATGTTGGGATACATTAAATGGTAGTATTGAAGGCACAGAAATCACATTGTGCTCACTTTGCTATTGGATTTTATTAATGGACATACTATTAATGGATTTGAAAATACTACAAGCTAGAATATAAAGAGACAAAGTGTAACTACGGAGGCGACACAGAAAGAATGTGTAATGGCCATTTCAAGTATTTTGAAGTCACAAGAGCAACCATAGACAGTGTGAGTTTTTAGTCACAGATTACTTATCTTTATGAGCAAGTATTTGGTCCTAACCTGAATCACTAAAAATGTGAAGTTTACAGGCATCACTTGCTTTATAGTCTATTACTAACCAGCTCTAACTCTTTTATGTATGTTTGCTGATTTTGTCATTACAAAAATGGGCATTAAATCAACCACAAAATGACACTAGCTCAGATACATATTCAGATCGGCCTTTAAATTTAAGAAGTGATGATTATCATTACATAATTCCTCATTACTGTGTGATACACATCTACATATAACAGATGGCCTCAATGATTATTTTAAAGTATGCATTGATCACTGGAAGATGTTTATATACTGACGATTATTTATAATAGTTGCTTTAGTCACACTTCTCCTCACCACTGTGACTCTTTCTACGCCCAAATTGTCTCTGCTCATCTCCGGCTTGCATTATTTTATTGACCTCGGATGTGTGTGTGTGACTATCATCCACACATGGCCAGTTTTGGCTTAGTGACCACAGCTTAGACTTCACCCATTTTGACAGCTCATATAAGGAATCCATCAAGTATGTTTTAGAGAGCATATGTATAAAAAAAAGAAATGTTATATACGTGTGTGTGTTAAAATACTCCTGCCCCGATCTGCTCCCATCATTACATATACATCAGAGATGCGTCCATGATGGCGATGCGTCGTCGAATCCAAGGCCTGACCCCCGAGGAGATCCGAGCTCTGTCCAAAGACGAGCTGCAGATGCCTGTGACCATGGAGGACTTCACCCTCACACTCAAGAAGATCTCAAAGTCTGTCTCTGCTGCCGACCTGGAAAAATACGAAGCCTGGATGGCTGAGTTTGGGTCAGTATAGAGAACGGTACCGTTTAGACTCACAGGGGACCAAAACCTTGAACAGAGGACTTTGAAAATGATGAAAGCCTTGAAGGAGAGGGACTTGGGAGTGTATGTCATGGAGCTGAGTGACCTCTAGTGTGTGAACCAGGCAGCACATCAGGGATCAAGATTACACAGGGGGCTCATGTTCACATCAGAAGACTGGTGCCTTTGAGAGAGCACGATGAGAAGTGTCAGTGGCTGCACTCCTGCCCTTTCACTCACTCTCCCCTTGTTGTTTCTCCAACACAATTGTTCATGTAGAGACTATCAATCGTCCAGCTGCTGGCTGACTGACTTAAGTGACCTGAAGAAGAAAAGGGAACTTTAAATGTAAAAAGTAGCCTAATACTCACAGGTAGACCAGGGAATGCACGCTAGTTTTACTTAAGCAAGGCCTTGTGCAAGAATATTTCTGTATTCCCTAAACCCATGGTACTTTGTCTTTGAAGCTTGTTCGTATGAGTGTTATACATCGAATTCACCAAACAGACCTGTCGTTAATTGCTCATTTCAACCTGATGACTGCCAACTGTTTACAAGAGGGTGAGTGTTTGTCAGAATCAGTCATTTGGATAATCAGTGCCCCTAAAACTGCCATGAAAGACTCCTTGCTCTGCTCCATTTTGGGCAAGTTTTATTCAAACAATGTCATAAACGTAAGGAAAAAGAAGAATTTCACACCCCCAGGCTTCACATCAAACTGTCAAAGTTTTGCTGGCAGACAAGGGCAAATGCCCAACAGCCCAAAACATTTCTATATGGTGAAACGTGCTGCAGCTTCAGAAACAATGCCAGTTCAGAAACATGTGGTATGTGCTGCAGAAAGCCAAAACAAATACATTAACAGCAAAAACCCTACAAATACAGAAACAATACAAAGTCAGAAACACACAAAGCCCGAAAACAAATGCAACAGAGAAACGCTGTATATCCACTCCACACAATGGAGGTTCTCCAGGCCTCTAGGGGGAGCTACTGAAATCTGTTGCTCTTTTATGATATTTTAGAAGGCTAAGGCCAAATGTAAAAAATAATGTGTACCTTTTTATGTAGCCCCCTTATTCCACTTTTTCCCACTTCAAAAACAACACTCCCTCTCATCTAGTTTCTCTCTTTCAGGTAGAAACCAAACATTTCCACTTAGCGCTCCTCCTAGAGGCCTGTAGAACTTCGGTTGCATTGACCGGCTGTACAGTATTTTTCTTCTGCATTTGTTTTGGGGCTTGATTGGCAGTCCAACACAAGTTTAGCAATGTAAGTAGTTGTTTCTAATTATTTCGGAGGACCCATAATAATTAGAAAATCACTACATTATGGTTCACCAGCAAAGCTACCTGCATCAAAACCCTGGGGCAGAAAGAATTTTCCTTACAATGACTAAATTTCTTAGATTGCCATTGCAAAATATACCCATAAACCCTACAGAAAAAGGTAAAGTAAATTGGCAAGCCACAATGATGATGGTAATCATTCAGATTAAGGCATCACAATTCAGACAAGTTTTCTTAAATCACTCGTACCTGCTGCTTAAGAACAAATCTGTTAGTACTGATTCTTACATGAGGAGTTTTGTCTTAAAGAACTGTATGTTTTAGCACTTTTAATGTATTTCGTCCAGGAAAGTCCATGTACTTACTACTGACTGAACACACTTGAAGAACCACAATGTCTGTGTTAAACAGTGTCTGAGTATGTGTTTGTGTTTTTATGTTGTTGTTTTTATTATTTGTGTTTTAAGTTTATGTTTGTTGAGGAAATGTAGTCAACCTTAAAGAACATGGCCATCAGATCCATGGATCGTTTATTAAAAGATGAAGTTGATCCTTGCCTAAAATCTTGCCTACTTCATGGTACTTGCATTTTATGAATTATTCAGTTGAGTGAGTCAGATTCTTAACTATCTTGTCAATAACATTTCATATTGAATGTCTGAATCATTCTATGATGCTGAAGCTATTGAAATACTTAGTATTAAATTAAATCTTGGAAATAGTAGTCCAAAGAAAATTCCGACTCAAGGCCCTCTTGCTATCTGTTTCAGGGCTTTCAGCTGTCACCATCACACTGTCTTTATTGGCAGTTTGCTCTTTTTTCATGGAGATGGATCGGTTGACATTTGAGCTAAGAATTAACTTGGTTAACTTCAACCCTTGCCTGATATCAGACAGAGTTTTCAACTCGTTGCACTCTGCATTAACTCTAAATGATTTCTGTGGGTGAGGGGGATTTGATTTTCCCTAACCAATAATGAGACCAATGTAAATCCACACTGATGTGTAGCCGTGCCAACGTACTTCTTTTGTCAGAGTTCCTAACTCATTTTATCAGAGAACCGGGGTTACCTTTGTA
This sequence comes from Epinephelus moara, assembly GCF_006386435.1. Lineage (NCBI taxonomy): Eukaryota > Metazoa > Chordata > Actinopteri > Perciformes > Serranidae > Epinephelus > Epinephelus moara. The sequence goes on along the minus strand of NC_065512.1, from coordinate 15,204,769 downwards.
ACCTAAAGTTTTAAGAAAGTAGCAGAGCAAACAAACTGCGATGTCAGGCGATATTGAGAAGATACATCCATTTAGAACACCCTCGATTGCAGTGTCTGTTTTGTCCACAGCAGTCGCCATTGTTGTTATAACTCCTCATTTGTTGAGATCAGAGTGACCTGGCAAACATTGTGATGGAGAAACATTGTGATGTGGAAATAGATGCCGTTTCCAGAACTCGAGCATATCTTCATCTTACTTGACGTTCTACCACACTTTGTTCTGCCAACGACATCTATTTCCCCATCACAATGTTTCTCCCTCACAATGTTTGCCAGGTCACTCTGCTCTAAGACTTGTCCCCAGAGTGAGGCCATCCAGGGTTGCTTAATTTTAATAAACACATTTTGCTTCTAACTTGCACCTTAAGGGTCAAGTATTTCTAGGCCTTTTTGCCACCACAATGCGCCGCTTGACAACACTTGACAATGATGTCAGTCCTGCCCATGGTGCTGATGGGCAAAACATTAGTTCCCTAGCAGGACTCAATGGATTGTTTCTTATTTTAACTGAGAAACTGCTGTATTATGTCACAATGCCAGACAAATCAGTCAACTGGAACTCAGTGAAGGGAACGATTCAAAGGTCTGGACCCAGGCAACTTTAATCCAGCATGAACAAGCAATCTTAAAAATGCTATGGCTGACATCACAACTGCTACATCTCTGTGACAAATGAGCAGAATGAATTTTAGGATAAAGCTTGTACATTAACCTTGAGTTGGGATTATTTTGTCAATCTATTAAAATATTGTTTTGGTATTTTAAACCTGTGAATTCAGCTGTGACAAAAACAACTCCCAAAATTATTTATTTCTGGGAGGTTATTTGACGGTATGATCAGAATTTCAGCTATAATTTAGAGAGTTGCTCATGTTTTTAAATCTGTGTAGCAGAAACATTTAGATGTGACATTGTACAGAACAATGTGCATATATTTTTGTGTATATATGGAAGAATATTGAAAAAACATCATATGTACATTAGTCTGTTCTATCAGCCTGACTTTACATACAGGCTGGGCCTTGTTTTGTCAGAATACACTGTGCACCCTTCACTGTTCTTCACGGATGTCCTTGTTAAGATTTTTTGAGATGCACTCTGTCTCATGCTGCTTTATCATTCTCCGTTTCTTCTGTAGCACTCAACCACTCGACATTTTGTTTTTCTAGATCAACAGAAGTGCATTTGACATTTGAAATGTCTTCTCCTGTTTATTTCTTTTCAAATGTAGGACAGATTGTACAAAGCACTCTTTTATGTGCTCAAATCATTAACCCCTCTTGACTATTTGTTCCTTGATGAATCTAAAACAGACGTTACAGAAGGACAAGCAGTCTTTGTATCCCCTAATTGCAATGATTTGTAATTTAAGAGAGCCAGAAAAGAGTGGACACCAAAAAAAAGCTGATTTTTTTTTTTTTACTATTTTGAAGGCAAAACATTTTCTAAGCTCCTAAATGAAATCTGATTCATACCCATAATACGACACACCTGAAGTTGAGCATTTAAGTCTGTTATCAATATCCTCATGAACTGCTTTTGTTTGCAATGTGATCAAATATTTAGCTTAGAAACAAAGACATATTCAAGTACTTTGAAAGAATATGCAGTACCCATAAAAACACACATCATTTATCCTAGGTACGATGTATCCTGGTGTCCTCTGTCTGTCTAATGAAGGAGTTTTAAGGATGTGACGATCCACTTGTCCATTGCTGTTCGACTTGTCTCTCCTCATTGAAATATACTGTATTTATATTTATATAAAGGTTATAATGTTTCTGTTGAGCCTATTTTAAAGAGGTGTTGGTTCGACTTTATGATCATCTAGGAGACTGTCATTTGTAGCTCTGTTGAACTGTATTGCATTATACAGATAGGTGTTTCTATCTTCCATTATCAATAATCCTATTATCACTGACATAAATGTGGTCTACAAAATAATACTTGTCGCTATAAGGTTGTATTTTCCAGAAACCCGCCCCCCGTAACTATCTTAAGGCTCCTGGAGTTCTCCAGAAATCATTTCAGGTGTCCATGTGATATATAGTCTCACTTTAGTGTGGACTCAAGGACTGTGGTGAGGACCGTCCTCCAGGCTTTGGAGGGCCTTAAGACAGTGAAGAAAGACCCAACAGGTGAGAGAGGTGGGATCAGGGTTTGAGTCTGTGCTGTGGTGATTTTTATAAATGATGGAAGTGGGTTTATTTTAACATTTGCTTACAGTGGGTAGAGACTCCTCAATGCCAGAGACACCTGGATAGGACAGGTAAGTGCTGATAAGAATTAGGCCCCTTTTGTGGGGATATTGATTTTCATGTCATGGAAATTTCTAATTTAGTTTTTCATTAAGGCTGCTCAACTTAAAAGGTGGAAATTACCTGAGCATTTGCTCTGTTATATTTAGGGATGCACAATAATATCTAGGCTACATCATCTGTATCAGCAGATAAAGGCTGCTATTGTTAGGATTGTCTCAGGGCGAGCATCATCCAAGCCTGCTAAAATAGGGTGAATTTTCCATCTTTGGTTGAAAACGTTACATAAAGATAAATATAGCATTTTATGCATGTAACCCAAGTCAAAGTAGTTTTCTTATTTTCCTACTAAATGTTTTGAAAATCATTGTATTTCATGGTTGCATCTGCCAGTGGGCCATCACGGTAAGAGTAGGGATAATATGTTAATTCCACCACAGGAGAGACTTGATGTTCTCTGCAATTATGTGGGGAAAAATATGTGCACATATTGGTGTTGGCAATCAGCCAAAATTAGTTGGAAAATATAAGATATTGGCAAAAATCCAAAATCATGCATCCCTAGATATAATGCTTTAGTACAATTCCATGTGAGAAGACCTGGCAATACTGCATACTAAATACTTTGTTTTGCTTATGAAATATGCAGTCAACTTAAACTAAGTAAAAGCAAATAGGTCGCCTCACTGTCTTAATGTAAGCAAGTCATTAATAAAGGGTCCTGAGTCTCATTATTCATTCATTCATTAAAAATTCTTACAGTGATCCAGTGATTTTGCAGTTTTAAATGGATTTTGTTAGTGATCAAACCGTTCATCAGAGCAGTTTTCCTGATGAATTAAAGCGCTAAAATGACACAGTAAGGAGCTGGATGAAGAAGTCAGTGGTTAACAGAGTGGGGAACCTTGAAGCTATCGAAAGTGTTGATATCTTATCATCACATCACTTAGATGTTTGACCTTCACTGTGCAAAATGTTAGTTTGACACCAGGAGGTTGTTTTCTTATTCATCTGCTGAAGCACGTTCCCCTGTGCTCACCCTGAATCTTGTATGAGAGCTACGAGCATGATTTGTAACATCATAAGTAGACTGGAGGCCAGTGGTCCGGTATCAGTGGTGGAGAGTGACTAAATATATTTTCTAAAGCGCAGCACATAAGTATAGCTTAAAGGTGCATGAGCTAGTGTTTCCATTTTATGCTACTTTATACCACTTAACTACATTTAAGAGAGATGTATCATACTTTTTACTTCACTACGTGTGTCTGATCTGCAGTTAATGGTTACTTTTTCAGATTTTACTTTTACATACAAAACCTTTAACCAGTTTATAAAATATTATGCATTATTATTATAGACTAAAATCCCTGTCAACCAGCTACAACATATAAAAGCTGCTTACATTTTAAGGCTTCAGTAGTTGTCCTCAAATATAATATGTACTTAGACGGGTCATTCTTCTGCAAAATACTTTTACTTTAGATACTTTAATTATATTTTGTTGATAATGCTTCTGTACTTCTACTTAACTACGTAACATTTTGAATGCAGGACTCTTATTTGTGATGGAGTATTTTACACTGTGGTGTTGTCGTCTTTACAGTGAGGGAGAAGAAATAGACATAATTTTAATGAGGTAAATTAACTTTTTTGTTGGGAAGAAAAAAAACACACAAATAATCATTCTAAGCAGAGTATTTTTATGTCTGGAGGGGATCATTAATAATCACTATTTTACACATTACTTTCTCTTCACACTCACCCTCAGGCTTAAACTCAACACTTACCAAGAAATTACAAATTTCCTCCTTCATGTGAATTCTCCAGTGCTGGAAGAAGTGCTTGCATCTTTTACTTAAGTGAAACTAGTAGAAATACTCTGTTACAATAAATGCACTGATGCAGAGGTGGAGCCTACTTTAACAAATGTATACTGCTGGGTAGCTTAATCTATGATAATATATATAATACATATGCTAATTATATTTTGTATCAATAATCTTTGACTGCAAAGTAACTTTTTGGATAAGTATTGTGGTGTATAAAGTACAATATTGGCTTCTAGAGTGTAGAGGAGTAGAAGTATAAAGTAGCATAGAATGGAAATACCCAAGTACCTCAAAATTGTACTTGAGTATGCTACAATACTTGAGTGAGTGTACTTGGCATAGGCATAGATTTTCAATATTTTCACCCTTCAATATTTTGATTACACAGAGGACTTTTAGTTCACTGAACTGCTAGAACATTTCTCATGCAACAATGTCTCCAGTAAAGTAGGTGGTGGCAGTATGCAACCTCAAAAGCAAGGGTTGTACTCTGCCATAAAACGGAGAGCAGATGAAGCAGCACAGTTGAAGCAGGAAGTATAATGGAATTTTCATCCTAACTTAATGCAGAAAAAGCACAAATTGATCAATTAAAATTCACCAGAATGCCGGAAATTAAGTGTTTGACCCTCAAAATGTATAGACTGGTGCAGGACTGAGTCCTAAAACCCAGAGATAAGTAAGCATTTTGCACTCCTGGTTCCCTCTTCTTGAAATCAGTGGGTTTTTGATTAGTGACATGACATGAGATCTGTGGTTATCACAAGCTTCACATTTTATTCTACGACATAAAATATGTCAGTAAATGTCCTACTCTCTAATTCTGAAGCCTTTACATGTCTTAAAAAAGGTGGTTGGTAACAACTGGCTAAATGAGACTACAGAGCGTCATCACTGTGAACATAGCTTTACAGCATTTATGTGGTGGCGTCATTAAGTCATGCGACAGTGGTGTAGTACGTTTATAGCCTCGCATTAGCACTTCAAGAAGAAAGTGTCATGAACTTGTTTGCTGCAGGGTTTATTTTCTGCAATGACCCAAAATCCCCCTGGATGTGAGAACAAAGCCTACACCCTTGTTACTTAGGGACTGTTCATTACTTATGAGGGGGAGGGGGTGGTGCAAATAGGGGGGGCATGTCAAATATTTTTTTAAGCGCTGAGGAGGGACTAAGGTTTTTATTTTGGCTGAGGTGAGAGGCATACAAATTTAAATGGTTGTATTTTGTATTTATTTTACCACCGACTTTTAAAGAAAACATGCCTTCCAAACCTGCCTGACACATGCTGCGTTTTTATGCGCCCTCAAATTTATTGTTTTCAATGTAGATGCACGGCAGGTGCGCTCAAATGCCAGAGCGACGCTGTCATGGTGTGCACGCATTCCCAAGCGCCCATTTTTTTGGGTGTGACGGCTGCGCTCTCAGATAAACCGGGTTCAATTTTTGGAATGTAGCAGCAGGCATTACATGTCACGTGACGAGGACCGACCAGTCACAGCCGACAGATATCTTTCCCCTCTTCCTTAAATATCAGTCTGTGGTAAATATTGAAAAGCTGATCATTTTAGTGCAGGGCTACCAAAGCTTGTCATCTGTCCCACAGACGATAGGTTAAAGACGCGGCATGTGTACAGCCCCGAAATGCTCACATCGGAGTAAGCCATGTGCGTAGGCTACGGCGTAGGCTCTGCATAGAGCTGACTTACAAGTAAACATCCTGTTTTAGGTCCTGTTTATACGATAACGATTTCAACCAAAAATGGTAAACTTAAGTTGCATTTTGGCTGATCGTTTACATGACAGCAGCATTTTGGGTGCCTGAAAACGCAATGTTTTGAAAACAGGTTCCAGAGTGCAATTTTTTGGAAACACCGCCATCTTCGTTGTCATGTAGCCTAAACTTGCAACAAGCAGTTCCTCTGAAAACAGAGACTTTTCGCACATGTGCATTACGCTTCCAGTCACTAGACATGCGCGCGAGAGTCGACAATCACAACAACGATGGCGGACTCCTGAGCTCTGTTTGTGCTGCTCGCCCTATTGAAGTTATCAACGCTTCTCCAGCAATATGTACATTTACTGTAGTAACTGCACCTTGTCATCCGTCCAGACAAACGTTCGTGCGGTTGCCATTTTGTTTGTGTATACATCACTGCTCTGTAGAAGGAAGCACACTGCCAACTACTGGCCTGGCATGTATACTACAGCGTTTTTGGTCATTTTTGTAGATCCGTGTGCACAGCGATTGTTATCAAAACGTTGCTGTCTGAACGTGGAACTTTTTTCAAAACAAAAATTAGAAACAATTCCGTTTTCAGCGTTAGCTCCCGATGTTAGCACTAGCCGAGTCGGCTGCCACCAGCTACTGGAGTAACTTACAGCTATGGAGCGCTTCTACCAGCTCCTCTAGTCACTGAGCCTCGCCTCCATCTCAGCAAATATATTACATTTATTACAGGTACTATCATCATTGAAGTAGGCAGGGGAATAGCTAAACACAGCAGAGACCGAGACATCGCTAACTGCTGGACGAGGCGAGTGGGGGGTGGAGAGCAGAGGTAGAGGGAGGAGTGGCTCATGACACACTTTGTTTTGGTCTACAGGCAGTGCACAACAGCAAACCTAGCGGTGAAACGATTTCGCTTATTGCTCCTTTAAACATGGCCTAAGTTTATAAAATCTAATAACTAATTTAGTCACACCACAGCCACGCCCCTCCTCTGATAAGTTAAGAACAGTCTCTTAGTGCCATCACTACACTTGAACAATGTAATATAATTAAAAATACAGTAACACCTGTCAAATAAAAGTAGTGCAGTAAAAAAGTACAATATTTCCCTCAGAAATGTAGAGTAGAAGAAGAAGTACCTCAAATTGTACCTTTGCGTAAATGCGCTTTTAACCATCGCTATTCTCACCTTTATCCTGCTTATGGGAAATGAAATAATAGGCATATTACTGATCTGTCTCCAGAGTTATCGATGCATTAAATAGCTGATACTCTGTGCTGATAGTGTATCTGCGGGCTGGTGTGATGCGTGTCTCCAGTGACGCTGTGTGGCTGCATCAGCGCACGGTTGCAACGCGACAGTTCGCAGAGCCGTTTTTTCCTCCCGTTATTATCACAGTGGGTCTAACGTACGCGCCACAATGGAGACCAAACCGGTCATCACCTGCCTGAAAACCCTCCTCATCGTCTACTCCTTTGTCTTCTGGGTACGTAACCTTTCCGTATCTTTTTTTGAACATAACATAATCCACCATGATGTGGGTTTTTTTTTGTTGTGCGTGATGAAGGGGTGGACAGTGGCATCATCCTCATCATCATCATCGACGGAATCATGCTGTTGTTTGATTATACGGCTAAATGGAAATCATTTGCTCAACTCAAGCGTTTAAAATGTGGATTTTATCGCCCTGTGTTATATAACGTGTTCAGGTTGCACGTATTTGGGCTGCCGGGCGGTCGGCGGTGTGAGAACATGGCACACATAGCATCATGGTTGTTGTCAGTTAGCGATGAAGAGGATGTTAACATCACCGCAACGATTTAACTCTGTCTGATGGGACCGACGTTAAGGGCCTTGTCTGTTTGATAAGGCCCGTTCAAAGCCCGTTTTCTCACCAAATAATGTGCATTTCGGGGCCGTTGATTATAGACTATAGATTCTACTATAGATTCTTAAAGGGACCCTGCACCCACACAGCCTCTACTACCTTACAGATACAATATAACCCCCTGTAAACCTATTGATTCCTTATTGAAAATGCTTTAAAGTGCCTTAAACTGAGTGTCCACTGAAACAGAAACATTCAGCAATGATAGAAGAAGTACAGATATTTTAATTTAGTAAAGATAGCAGTACCACAGTGTAAAAACACATCTTCAATCCTGCTTATTATATGTTATGTATGTAAAACTTAGGTCTGCAGAGTAACTACACGTTAGATAAATGTAGTGGAGTAACAAACAACATTTCAACTTGCAATGCCCGGGGGCCACATTTGATAAATGACAGGAGGCCAGTGGCTGTTCGTAGCCCGCATATGTATGCAGGGGCGTTTCTTGGATTTGAGGACATTCGGGACTTAGTCCAGATCTCTGTCAGGGGGTCCGGGGATCCTCCTGTGGTGCTTGTCATCATAAACATGCTCTATTTTTTCATGCTTTATATGGCACCTTATATTAAAATTAGGGATGCACGGTTAATTGACATATTATTGGAGTCGCAAAATGGCAAAATGCAATATCCAGATCACAGCAGCTGCAACATACTGTTATAAATGAAGCACTGTGGTGCTACATAGATCCCCTGGCCTACGACTCATATTCCAGATGTAAGGATACATGCTTGGTTGATACAGATCCCAGCAAAAACCCTATCATCATCATTTTCTGTTTTGCTTTTGTGAAGATGCAATGCAAAAATGACCACTCCCATTAAAACTGGGAGTCATATTACAATCGCACTATAATTGTGTAGCCTTAATGAAAAGTACAAAAAAATCCCCAGTGTGAATCAAGTTATTTTTACTGTTGAGTATCACTGCCCTTCATCTACTCCCTTCAGTGGTGCAGGAAACATTTACTTAAGTAAAGTACTAATATCACACTGTAGGAATAAAAGTCCTGCACTCAAAAATCTACTTGAGGACAAGTCTTTGTATCAAAATATTCTTAAAAATAAAGGTATTTATTAGGCAGAACGGCCCATTTTCAAAGATTCAGACACAGGTTTGTAATTGCTGATGCATCTATGTGTGAGTATCACTTAGATAAGCTAAACTAAGCTAAGTTAAGATAAGATAAGATAAAATAGTATTTATTCCAATTAAAATTGCTGTGCAGCAGTTGCAATACAAAGTTAGAGAAGTGAAGCTACAAAGAGTGCAGTTCTTAAGGACTAAAATAACAGCAGAAAAAGCAAATGCAGTCTATAGCCAATATAAAATACAATATATAGCAAAGGCAGAAACTATCGCTGTACTACCGCTGTAAATACTAGTACAGCTAATCTTGAGAGTCCTATAGTTGTTTGTTGACACAATTTTAAGGCTGTACTCTGTGGTGTGTAGCATTATATCAACAGTAGGGCTGCAAGTAACAATTATTTTAAATTATCAATTAATCTGCTAAAAGATTTTTTTGTTTAGATTAGAAAACAGTTAAAAAATGGCCGTCACAATCTTTTGAAAGTCAAAGTCTAAAGATAGTACGTTTACTATAATGAAAGACAAGGTAAGGAAGCAGATCGTCACACTGGAGGAGCTGGATTCCTAAAATTGTGGCAGTTTTGTTCGATGAATGACCTAAATGATAATCAAAATAGCTGCCCACAAAGAAGAAATGAGAGATACTCGCAAGCTCCCAGTAATTTGCTTTTTCCACATTCAAAAATCCACATGAACAAAACGCAGGCAGCATTTTCTGAAGGATCTTGCAAATGTCAGTGTGTGGACTGCCTCTCCTTTCCCTTTGTGTGCTGTTTTTGTCCTGCACCTGCACCCAGCTGGGGCTGGAACGTGTGCAATGTCCACCTTCTCTGCGGGATACTTTGTCCTCCACATTTACATACCGAGCAAAAACACATTAGACACACCCTCCAATATCATGCAAAACACCGCACCACAAAAGCCTCAAATTATACCAGAGAGTTGAATCAATACCTCTGGAGGTTTGTTTTTTTTAACCAAGGTCTTAAGCTGCAAAGCCTGGCTCTGATTTGAAATTCATAAAAATGCTGTGTTCACAATGCAAAGCAAGCAGTATGTAACAACATTTGAAGAATAGATTCTGCTTACATTCCCACTGTAATTAAGGCTCTTTGTAGTAAACGTCTGTAGGATGTGAGCCAGCAGATCACTTCAGAGAGAATCTCTCAAACCAAATAAATTTGCTTCCAATTTTGGGACAGTTTCCTTTGAGATTAATTTGAGAAATGAAATAGTATTTAATCCTGGAGTGGTTTGGATATGCCTGCGTCTACCTTTTGAGTATCAGCCAAGTCTTCAAGTATGATACAGCATCTATGCAAGCAACAATATGAATCTCTTTTGACCATAACTCTGCATTATAGGCCATTTTCTGATAGCAGCCACAGAAAGCCAAGGTAGAATTATCTAATAAGGACACATGGAAGAGATTTATCTGTCCATAATGTGTTCAGAAACTGAAGAGGACTTTCCCTGCTTCCTGATATTGCAGAAGAAAGTCCTGAAAGAAACAGACTACGTTTACATGCACAAAATATTCTAGTTTTTGCCCTTATTGCGGTAAAGGCAATATTCCTACTAAGCTGTTTATATGGCTAATGAAAGTGAACATTCCTCTAATATTTCTTTTTCCATGCAGCCATGTACACTCAGATTAATGTTCCCTAACGTGTTATTATGTCCCGCTTGTCATTTTGCTTCTTTTGCACTGATGGCGGACTTGTTCGACCGTGCAAACACAGCCTTCCTCTTTCATTCTTTCAACCACCTTCCTGAAAAGGTTGTCGTTCATAATGTTGTCATTAATAATGTCTATCATAATGTTTTAAAGTAGGTGTGTTTGGGCTTTTCTTTTGGCCATTCGTCTCTATTCTACAACCTTGCAAACTGTTGGCTAGTTGGTTTTGTGTACAGTGTATCCATGACAACGCACAGAGCTGACCATAAACAGGCAAGAGGCCATGTGTCACAAACTGTGTAAAAAGCCGCAATTGACCCTTTGCTAAGTCCCGCCCCCGGACGCAGACTGGCCAATCATAACGTAGCATCAGGCCGGCCCAGACCAGGGTCCGACAACAACACAGCTGTGCTCCATTGACTTAATGCACTGTGATCTGTAGCCTATAGTTCGGCTTTAGCTTCTAACTATCTTTGTCTTTTTAACCTGTTGTTGCTGCTGAGTCAGTTTGACATCCTGGATATATCCTTCAAACACAGACTGTAGACCCCTCTGTCTGCTTCTCTCTGGAATCACTCTTTCATTTCTCCAAAAATATGATAATATTTCTTCAGGGAGTGCAGTTAGTTACAGTGTGGGCTCCATGCTTACTCTGACAGCTTGTTGGACCATCACAAAGGGGCGGGGCTTAGCGAAAGGTCAATTGAGATACATATTCTGAATGTACTATACATGTCCAAAGAATGCTTCTAAAACATGACTAATTCTGGTGTTGTATCGAAGTGTGTTCCCCTGTTGAATAGTGTGTCCCCCATCTGTTAATGTGTAGTTCCCCCTTCAGTGGTTAGGGTTAGGGCTAAGGGTTTCGGTTAGGTTAAGGTAGGGGGAAACACATAGGCTATTCATGGGGAACAGTTTTCGACATAACATATGTGGCGTATCCCATGTCTTCATCAGAAAATGCTTCAACTGGAAAAAGGCCTACTGCAGGACATCCAAATGGAATATGTTGTTTACATGACTCAGATCCAGAATGTTGTCATATTGTGAGTAATAGTGGAACATTAGTGTGCATGTAAACCAAGTCACAGAAGCTGAAAGCAGCCTCTAAGTTCTGCACTTACGAGGGCTTATAAAGCAGGGCTGTGCTGTGTATCTCTCTGCATTGCAGACACGTGTCTGTGTCACTGATATGAACTTTTATATTTAGTCAGGATTGGAGTGTCTCTTTGCGCTCCCTTACATCCACAGCATCAGGTTTCAGACGTCTAAAGTGCATGGGTGTCTCACAGCTTGGTGGCTCCCTTCAGCCCCGAGGGGTGAAGCAATGGAGAGGCTCACTGGCAGCAGGAGAGCTGCCCTCAATGTCGGGCCGAGGTTTCTCTGTCATCAGCTTGTCGCGGTGAATAATATCTTAAGTGTGAATCGCTACGTTGCCATACTTTACACGCAGGGCGCTTAAATGCAGAGCAGGTGGTAGAGTCCATGTGGTGTCCTCGCCAGCATATTTTGTCATCGCACCTTCTGTTGCTTTATTAGGCCCGGGAAGGAGGAGGAGGAGGAGGAGGAGGAGGAGGGGAGAGGGGCGACCTGTTTTAAACTCTGTGCTGTAACCAGGGTGGCTGGCCTGGCATTGAATTTCAAACAAAACATGCAGAGAGGAGAGGGGGGTGTTCTGCTCCGGAGAGGAGGAGAGAGGGGTCTGAAGCTGTTTGGGATTCAGCAGCACACAGGAAGTGTAGATGACTTGCCCCTGCTCCTTGGACTTAATTTCCCCGTTGGCTGTAAAATGAACACTTTAGCAGTGACAAGACGATCCTGTATTTGTATGCGACGGCAGCTCTTAGGGGGGCGAGACATTTTGTTACTGATGATGTAGGCCATAAACAGTGAGTACATGATCATTGAGAGGACCGTTCTCCGAAATGAGTCTGCTCCGGCTGTTAGAATCTCTGTTAATAGAAACAGTAGATGATGTTACCAACCAATGAAATCACCAGCCTGCAGGCCTTCAGGTCAGCCGGGGAGTGGCTGAAGTGAAGGGGTCCTTTACATCCGAGCAGACAGATTAGTCAGTCAACAGAAAATGAATCTGCATCTGTTTTGAAAATGTAATGATTGTGAGTTATCTTGTAAGCAAAAATGCCAGACATTTGCCAGACAATGTGAGGTTTTGTTGCCTCGGCTATACAAAGGCAAGAAGCAATTTCTCTGCATCTTTTTTATTTAGAAGTAGACGTACCTTGGCGATGTTTCTAAGATGGAAAAGTTATGTTTTCATCACCTTGTCAATGCAGGTATTCAAGCCTAGATCTGAATTTAGGATCACACCAAGACTTTTAACTTCAGATTTAATCCAGGGCCAACAAGCAGGATTTCAATTTTGTCTTCATTTAACTGTGAGACATTTTTGCTCATGGATCCATTTATTTATTGCCAAAAGACTAGTAGTAATGGAGTTTATGGCTGCAGCATCGTTTGGTTCAACAGACATGTACAGTTTCGTGTCATCTGCGTAACTATTGAAACAAACATTGTGCTCTCTAATGATGTCACAAAGAGGCAACATGTACAGTGAGAATAAAAGTGGACAAAGGCAGCTCCCTTGTGCAACATGACATTAAAAGTAAACTGAATATCTTTGGGTTTTGGACTGTTACTCAATTGAAACAAGACATTTGAAGCAGCCCAGCTGCCAGAAGAAAATGTTGGCATTGTAAGTTTCTACAAACCACCAATAGGTAACATTTAAACTGTTATACATATAATATATTTTGTTAAGTGACATAGAGCTGACTGTGTCATCAGGAATTGCAGAGGATGATGGGTGGCATGACACCTAGGCCAGACGTTTGCCAAGTTGCAGACAACTGTTTAAGACTAACAAACAACTGAATTGGTTGCTATTTGGCGGGTCATTGCTGTGTTTCCAGCATCTTTTTGAGTCCCAAATGAGAGTGTTTTATAGTGAACAGTCCCTGTTTTTCCAGTGTGGATAGTGCCAGGAAAAGCACTTGTTTTTTAGAGAGACGGCACTGCTTTTCTAGTGGAGATAGCCCCCCCAAAACAGAGTATTTGGAGCCAAAACATGATCAGCCGGAGTACCCAGAGAAAACCCATGGCGACACAGGGAGAACATGCAAACTCTGCGCAGGAGAGGCTCCCCCACCCTGGGGTTCAAACCAGGAACCCTCTTACTGTGAGGCAACATGCTAACGGATTGGGTTGTTCAAAGATGTTACACTGGGCTGTGGGAAATTCTTTATCAAATTTCAAAATTTTCAGACATTTTATACAATTGATCGATTAATTGAGGAAACAGTCAGTAGGAGTAATCGACAATGAAAATAATTATTTGCAGGCCTTTTTTGCATTACATTAATTTAGACTTTAGTTCAAAATACGTACTACACCACAATTATAGACTCATCTACCATCACAGATTTTGACGTGCCATTTAGATACCTCAGTATCTATCAATTTAATATCTCTACATGCTAGTGGTTCACAACCTTTTTGGCTTTTGGCCTTTCAAAACGAAACTTTGTATACTTGCATTCCTTTGTCACAGACTACACAATCATGTCTATGTATGGTGGCCTGTTCAATTAAGCTTTAAAGCTGTGTGATTTAATATTTTTTAGTGGCCTAAAGATGTTAGATGATCCAATAATTCACAAGTAAAAAGCAAACAGAAAAAAGTCAGAAAAATATGCATCATTTTGTGGAGCAGAAATGAGTTTTCCTGCTTTCCTACGCTGTTAATCATCTTGTGCGACTGCTCTTGGGGCTCCAACTCCCAGCTTGAAACCACTATATAAAACCACAGTGGGCAATGTTGCAAATCAATGAGAAAAACTGGTTTATGGCGGTACTGGATTTTTGCATCGATTTGATGTAGTACCTTTATTTGTCAGGTATTTAATTTGCTGCATTAGCCATAAACAAACATTACTGTCTTTATTTGTTATCCATAAACAGATGGTCAATAAAAAGGCAACCTTGTCACATTTTATATATTAGTATTTAGGGATCTAAAATTACATATAATGTACTGTGAAAAGGTATTTTATCCATGCTTCTCCCTCCTAGTCTGAAGCAACTTACAGGAAGAGAAGGAGGTGCAGCATGGGCCACAGGTTGGGCCACTGAAAGGCTCAAGTTTGATTCATATTCCCATGTATTACCTACCTCTGCACGGGACAACGTATCTAGTATTTAGCTTTATACTTACTTGTAATGCTTGAATAAGAAACAGATGATTTGTCAAAGGACAAACAGGTCTAAGTTAAGTAGAATAAAGTATAAAGACAAGTCAACCCTAAATTTGATGTCCTTAGATGAGGCCACAGGGTCTCAGGAGGTTACAACATGAAACGCTCGTAGAGTAGACCCCACAGAGAATTATATCCACCTCTGCAGCTTCTCTCAGCTCTACAGAGCCCTAAAATCACATCTGCTTAGCACCAAGTTAGCAACTAGCTGGCCAAATGTTTCCGTCAGGAGTTGGTTGAGACCAAAACAGAGCTAAAAGACGCACGACTCCAAGCTAATGCTGATCATGCTGTTTGTTGCTGGATGTGTACATAGCGTTTTTTTTTTTGCTAATACATTTGCCGTATCAACTTTGTAGTAATATCATAATTGTAATATGTGTTATTACAGTTATCACCACCTTATTATTAGGTGATATGTCAGTTCTTTTATTGACCACAGACATTCACAATGAAGCTGCGTCCACATCTTCTGATAAAGACAGTCTGTTTCTCCCATTTTCAGAGGCAGAAATGGACTGTCCTCTACACCTCAGAGAAAAAGTCATCTTTTCCATTATAAAGATCTCCTTGATTATGTCCTTCCATTGTTCAAGGCTTGGAGGCTCAGATTTGTACCAGTTCTTTGTAATTGCTTTCTTACTGGCAATGAACAGTATTTTACATTAATACAGTTTCTTTATTAAAATACAGGACCTTGACATCAATAGATATTTAATGTCCCAAAATCTTTTTAAAAATCATATACATTTTTTCAACATATTTTTCTTCAAAATATTTGAATCTTTGGACACATCCAAAAACTGTGGGAGTGATTGGCATTCATGTGTCCGCACTGTCTCCAACACTGCTACTGTGACTGGGACAGGTTGCCCTTCATTAAGTATTTTTAAAGAGAAAATCTTTCAGTAAATAGCACAACAACAGCAACTGCACAAGTGTGAGAGTTTTTACACAACCGAACAAACACAAGACTCACCATTTTATAAATTAAGTCAAGATTTTTTTTTTGTTGTTACATCAGCAGATAGTTGACCAGCTTTCACTGACCAGTGCTATGCAAATACCTGAAAATAAACACTATCAGTAAATCAGTACCAAACAGTCTCACTCACTGAGCATTTATAAATGTGATGGTTTATATGATACATGAAAATCAAGACCTTAAGACATTGCATCCCATTTGAAACCAGAGTACTAGTATGCCTATAGAAAATATCTTCCATGCACAGAGTAGCTACAGCACAAGAGGGAACAACAGGATGATGAGTCAGATGAGGAGATTACAAAAACACTAAACAGACGACTCTTGAGACGATTTTAAATAGAAAGTCTCCCGGCTTTGAGTTCTCACTATGTGGTTCAGCTCCATCAAATGTTGTGCCTCTGAGGATTTATCTAACTCGCATCCAACTGCCCACAGGTCGTCAATAACACCCATTTTTTTACAGGTCCTGCTTGTGTAATAGAAACCACAGCTACATGTTTAAGTCACAAACACAAAGAGATAAATACATCAGCAATATTGTTGGAAACCAACAACGATTCTGATGATCAATCAGATATTTAGTGGTTTTATTTGGTTGTGAACTGTTGATGGAACAATGGGCAGATTATGAAAAAATGGGACTCCACCATCTCTCCTACACATGAGCAAGACACGTACTCTGTGGTGGTTTTGCCTCTCATTTTGTTGTTGTTGTTTTGTGTTTGTCTGTAGTCGTTATGCACCTTTTTGTGGTTTTGTGTCTCTGAGGTAATTTTGTGTCTTTTTTTGGTCAGTTTTTTTGTTCTATAATCAGTTTGTGTCTCCTTGGGGTTGATTTCTGTCTCTTTGTAGCCATTTTGTGTCCCTTTATGATCGTTTTGTTACCATTTTGTGTCTTTTTGTGGTTGTTTTGTCTCTATGGTCGTTTTGTGTCTCTTTGTGGTTGTTTTCTGTTATTTTGTAGCCATTTTGTGTCTCTTTGTGGTCGTTTTGTAGCTGTTGTGTGTCTCTTTGTGGTTGTTTTGTGTTGTTTGTAGCCATTTTGTGTCTCTTTGTGGTCATTTTTTGTGTCTTTGTGGTAGCTTTGTGAGTTTTTGTGGTCGTTTTGTAGGCATTTTGTCTCTGTGGTCATTTTGTGTGTCTTTGTGATTGCTTTGTGTCTTTTTGTGTTGTTTGGTAGCCATTTTGTGTCTCTTTGTGGTTGTTTTGTGTTGTTTGGTAGCCATTTGTGTCTCTTTGTGGTCATTTTTTGTGTCTTTGTGGTCACTTTGTGTGTTTCTGTGGTCATTTTGTGTCTCTTTGTGGTTGTTTTGTGTTGTTTTGGAGCCATTTTGTGTCTCTTTGTGGTCATTTTGTGTTGTTTTGTAGCCACTTTGTGTCTCTAAGTGGTAATTTTGTGTCTCTTTATGGTCGTCGTGTTTTTCTTTGTGGTCGATTTTGCCTGTTTTTGCAGTTATTTTGTGTCTCTTTGTAGCTCCTTTGCATTTCTTTGTGATCCTCTGTGTCTCTTTGTGGTAATTTTAAGTCTCTTCCTGGTTGTTAATTTGAGTGACATTTTGCTAATGAAGGCTAGGGGGACCCCTGACACTTTTGGCTCCTGGGTCTGGACCTGGTGGGCCTGTTCAGTAATCCATCTATTAGTGGAATTAAGAATAAAAGCAATTTCATGGGCATTTTTGGTGATTTTCCAAAAAATTACAGTCCAAATGACTGATTGTTATTGAAATAAATAATCATGAGTTGCAGCCCTAAACCACTGTATCTGTAATTTCAAATTGTAGTTTTAGCTTGAGCTTCCTGTGTGTTTTTCTCTCCCTATAATCCTTCTCATCTCACCCTCAGCTGAAACTCATCATCTGTGTGGACTGATATGGAAATTCATGTGTGGATGTTTGCATGAGACACAATCGGCCATTTTACACAGTAGCGAGTTGTAGATATTCTCAAACCACTTTAACTGTGTTTAACTGCATGGTCGAACTGCGACCAAATCTAAAGCAATGCAGCAGTTAAAGGACAGACTGGTGATTCATCGTAGTGAAAAACCTTTGCCCGATCATTAGGTACACACCCTGCTAATGGGGCAAAGTGTAAATGTTGTTAACACAGTCATTAACTCGTAGACACTTGTTTAAGCTATGGTCAGGGAGGGAGACCGGGTATGGTTGCAAGCCTTTTTTCCTCAGGACCTATATCTCGCTTATTTCTTGTGCTAAAGCACTCAAATTGCACAAAGTACCCTTATTGTCTACTACAAATAGCAGTGTTTCCGACTTCCCCAACTATATCACTGAATTTCTGAACTGATGTCAAGTACAAGGATTCCCATCACTACAACTTGCTCCACTACTCAGGAAAGTTCTAACACGACTGTTACTGTAGGGCTGCCCCCAACTAACAATTTTCATTAGTCATTTCTTTGCCTGCATGTTTACAATATTAATTTTTAAATGATATATATTGGGCAGGGCAACACAATGGTTTGAGTTGAAGGTGTGAGAAAGAATAGTATCAGTAACATTGTTAACACTGTGCTACATTACAGAGAAATACCAAACCGTACTAATGAACCTTCATTAATATAGGCCTATATTTTATCTACAAGTGCACGTCACACACTGAGTGAGCCGCCTGTTAATGATGCTGTGGGCTAATGGGCATGTAGCTACTTCCATGTTTCAGATGATACGTCATGTTTGTAGTCGACCAATGAAGATGAGTTTACATATCACCTTGGGTTCGTCCTTCACCTTCTCAAAATGATCCCACACTTTGGATTTCCTGCCCGACATGTTATTAACTAGCCTGTGGAATAACCGCAGGTACCAGCCCTGGAAATGAACCTGACTCCTGTCTGACTACTGAGCGTGGACACTTCCTGTGTCTGTCCTTTCAAATTAAATTCCCACATGGTCCAGTCGTATAGGTTTTGTTTATTTTGACAAGGTGCAGCTCCTAATAGAGTTTCACATTTGTTTGCTTTGTTTTTTCTGTGACTACACGACCAATGAATTCTTGCGGAATAATGACCTTTCTGATCGACTCACGTTTGGTCGACTATTGGGTGCGAATCAACATATAGACTGGTCGGAGATACTTTCATGCCTAAAAATCAGTGTTTTGGCTGTAAAATCTGCAAACTTCTTCACGAAGTTACAAAATTTCACATTCAAGGTCAGGAAGAA
Source organism: Epinephelus moara (assembly GCF_006386435.1). NCBI lineage: Eukaryota > Metazoa > Chordata > Actinopteri > Perciformes > Serranidae > Epinephelus > Epinephelus moara. Next base: position 15,185,801 of record NC_065512.1, on the reverse strand, counting down.
AGTGTATTTCATTACTCAAAGGTCATCCCGTCTTGGTGGACGTGGTCACAACCATCCCGTTGCTACAACTATACCCAGTCTCCCCTACACAAAGAAATATTTTTGTGTTGTTGTTGATTACTTCTGTATTATTTTCATTTTTACGTAACGTGACATTTAGCCTCAGAACATTGTTGACTAACTACTAAGAGGGAACTTTAATTTAAAGAGCAAAGCCGATGGAGTCATTGCTGTTTCACTCATGTTGGCTCATTTTCTGCTGAGAGCTGAGAGCGTCCTTCTTTGTCAGTTCTCGAGGTTTCAGGGTGCACAGAGACATTTTGTACAGACTGCTCCCTCTCTAGTCAGAGGGCCTGGCAGCAGGACGGCGAACAGCCTCCTCTTGGAAAGGAAGGAGGCCGAGATGATGAGTTGGCCCTCGCTCGAGTCAGATCATCAGCAGCCGTTCCACACCCCGCTCTCTTTCCATTGCCAGTAAGACATACCCAGCTGAGACACACGCTGCTTCAGCTGCCTCGTACAACACCCTCTTTTATCTGCAGCCTTCATTTGAAATGCTAAGATAGGCGCAACAGGAGGAAGCGTCTCGCCTCGGATCAAAGAGCTTCTTTGATATGTCCCCTTTCTTTTCCTCTCTTTCTTTCTCTGTGTGCATGTGTGTATGTGTGTGTGTGTGCAGGCATATTCATAAAGCAGGTGATTGCTATCCCGCACAGCGGATAAATTTGTGTCTTCTGTCTGCCGTCTCCTCCTCCTTACTCTAATTGCTCTGCTTTTTTGTTCCACCTTGATCCTCGTTCTCCTCCTCCCCTTCGCCACGGCTGCTAAAACACAGCTATTGTAATCTCGCAGAAGTGCGGAGATAAAGGGCCCGTTCCCTGCTTTCATTCTGTTTCCTGTGCTCTCTCTTGTTACATCCCCGTCTCTCCAACCCCCGCCCTCTAGATAACAGGAGCCATCCTTCTGGCAGTGGGAGTATGGGGGAAGTTGATGCTGGGCCCGTATATCTCTCTGATAGCCGACAACTCCACCAACGCCCCGTACGTCCTCATCGGCACTGGGACTGTCATCATCGTGTTCGGCCTGTTTGGATGCTTCGCCACTTGCAGAGGGAGCCCATGGATGCTGAAGCTGGTGAGACGCTGTGGGAAGAAGGGTGGGGTGTAATGTTGCAGGGAGAGATGCTGGTTAATTAGCCGCAGGTCACATGATAAAGGGAATAATGGTTGACCTCTATCCTGTGGAGAGGGATCAGAAATCCAATAGATGCTGCAGGGCACTTTGTTCAGTTAATGGTGGTCAAGTGTGTGTGTGTGTGTGTGTGTGTGAGCATAGGTAAATGAAACACTAAAGCAGACGGTTTTCATGCAAACTATGCAAATCTCCCCCTTCCTTCTCCTCTCTCTCTGCAGTATGCCATGTTCCTGTCGCTCGTCTTCCTCGCTGAGTTAGTTGCTGGGATCTCTGGATTTGTGTTTCGTCATGAGGTCAGCATGCAGCACACCGTGTAACAACTTTTAAAGTCTCACACTAAAGCTGTGTGAGGTGCTCTTATGCTGAAAACAATCATGTGTTTGCATGCATGCAGATAAAGGGAACCTTTCGCAGGACGTACACCGACGCAGTCCTGAACTACAACGCCGAGGATGAAGCGAGCCGTGCCGTTGATAACCTGCAGCACAGGGTAAGTCTCCGATATGAAATCATGGAGGTGAAACAGCCAATAAATTCAGCAGCAGCAAACCAAAGCACAACCCTGAACGCTAAAGGATAGCAATTCTATCTTTTTCCCATGAAAACCAAACACAAAAATGAATTTATGCTTCTAACAGTTGTTGTCTGTGTAGCCAAAGCCTTATTTAGCTTATTTTCCTCTGCCATATTGTCCAAAAAAAAGTTTATTTTGAGTCATCAAATATAATCATTTTACCTTATTAATCTGATTTTACTGAGGTGGAAATCACCTGCTCCCCCCTCTCACTCCTCATGGATCCAAAACTTTGTTTCACTTTATTAAAGCTGAAAAAATTGGGTTTACTATGAGTAGTTTTCTGAGCAAATTAAATAATATATGGCGACCTTTTTTGCACATGCCGTGGGGTTTGTGTTTGCTGCAGATCCAGAATCACTGCTTTAACTGACATTTTAATGTGCCTTTTTTGGGTTTGCAATGTGAAGTTTATTTTTCTTTTTGTCATTATGTGAACTTCATATTTGTCTTTGATTATAATTGGGTTACCAATTATTACTATTAATTATTATAAAATGTTGGGGAAAAAAATCATTAGGAACAGCCTTAGTTTTGTCTGTTTTTATTTTATTTTATTTTTGTTTATACTTATTTTTTTATTTGTCATTTATTTTTTATTGTTTTTTATTTATTTTTATTATTTATTCTCATTTATTTGTTTGTCCTTTGTCATTGCATTACTTATGTATTTAATCTTTGTTCTGTGTACTTTTTCAATTTTTTCTTGATATATGTTATACTTGACTTTATAGTGAAATTTGAAAAGTAACTTGACATTTGTGTGTGGAAAATCCGATAAATAAATGTAAGAAAAAAAAAGAGTCACCACATATGTACTAATCTGCGGCTGAAAATAGTCCCAATAAGAGGGGGTTTGGTACAACAAACAAGGAAATCGTAAACTATTCAGAGACGAGCCGACACGTTGTTTGTTTTGGTCTTGGATTTGTTGAAATGAGAAAAATAGGAAATAACAGCTGATCTTTTAATCCTCAGCTGCTTCATGCTCTCTCCTTTTCTGTGCATTTTTCTAGCTGCGTTGCTGTGGAGTGTATAACTACACCAGTTGGTTCGGCAGTGTGTATTACCCATCCAACGGCATTCCTGCCAGCTGCTGCTTCAACGCCTCCGACTGCAACCCAGACGACCTCCGCAATACGACTCTAGCCCCGAGCAAGGTCTACCACCAGGTCAGTATGTTGTATGTTGTGCCAGGTACTTTATGTACTTTATAAATGCCTGCATTTACTTCTGCCAGGCCCTCATTCACTTTTTCAAACCGTCTTCCTTTTCCATACACTAATAACCTCAGATAGTCTCCCAGATATCCATCTTACCCCTAATTTGCGCATATAACACGTCCCTGTTTCCTCTGCAAACTAACCTGCCCCCTGTGTTGCAGGGCTGCTACGAGCTGGTCACTTCATTCATGGAGACCAACATGGCCATTATCGCAGGAGTGACGTTTGGGATCGCCTTCTCACAGGTAAGAGGTGATGATGTGCAAATAAAAGGTGGCACTTGTCATGTTTTAGCATTTTAGAGTTTAGCACTAAAGGATATATTTTGACCAAACCAGAGTTGGTGATTCTGTTGTCCTATTTTTATAACACTAACAGCTGTGTTTTGACTGCTATTTAAATTTACAGACATTTACAACAAATTACACTCACCGGCCACTTTATTGGCTACACCTGTTTAACTTCTTGTTAATGCAAACAGCCAATCAGATGATCATGTGGCAGGAACTCAATGCATTTAGGCATGTAGACATGGTCACGACGACCTGCTGAAGTTCAAACTGAGCATCAGAATGAGGAAGAAAGGTGATTTAAGTGACTGTGAACGTGGCATGATTGTTGGTGCCAGACGGACTGGTCTGTCAGAAACTGCTGATCTACTGGGATTTTCACACACATGTCATCATGTCAATATGGACCTAAATCCCTGAGGAATGTTTCCAGCACCTTGTTGAATCTATGCCACCAAGAATTAAGGCAGGTCTGAAGGCAAAGGGGTCCAACCTGGTACTAGCATGGTGTACCTAATAAAGTGGCTGGTTAGTGTATGTTTTGACAGAATTCACAGGCTCTTTTTCTTCTTCTTGTTCTTCTAATCAAACCCAGTGCAGAGGGAGAATGGAGCTACTAGTAGCACTTTAATTATCACAACATAAATGTGTAGGTTTCACAGGAAGTGATGTCTTGACTTTGAGAAAACGTTAATCTGAATATTTTTGACCCCCCCAAACATGAAACAAACGAAAGCCCTTCTCTGTCTGTCCTCCAGCTGATTGGCATGTTGCTGGCCTGCTGTCTGTCCAGGATCATCACAGCCAATCAGTACGAGATGGTTTAGCTGATGTGACGTGGCAGGTGAGAGACACACAATTACCACACACATTCAGAATCAATGCTGCCATCATCAAGATTTTAATGTTGACTATGAATAAAATTACTACTGTAATTTAAAAGGTGTCACTTGTAATGATGAAGAATCATCACCAACTACTCAGCTCCAGAGTGTTTGTAGCCTCTCTCAGTGTTTTGGATTTACAGCCCACAACTTAACTGAAAAAAACTCCACGTCTTTATGCCAGTATGGTCAAAAACATGGATTTATCGATACATATCAATTCTGAATATTTGTGATTTCAATGCTAATTTTCTGCTGTACTGATACACTGGTACCAGCTGTGCTTTCTTTCTCTCTCACAGCAGATAAAGTTAGCGACTAGCTGGAGAACATAATAAAGCATTTAGCAGCTTAATGTCCCAGTGAAGTGAAAGTTAGAGCGTCTTTAGTTTCTGTTCTGTGAGATATTTCCCAGTGAATCAGAATATTTGATCAGTGTACAATTACAAGGCAAAGCAAGGCAGCTTTATTTGTATAGCGCATTTCATACACCAGGGTAATTCAGCGTGCTTTACAAAGCAATAAAATATAAAACACAATAAAGGATACAGATTTGCAATAAAAGCGTGAAGAGAAAAAAAACATGTAAAAGGTAAAATTAATTACTAAATGATTTACAAAAAAAACCCAAAATCATTAAAAATAGCAAAGTGCAGACAAGAGGTGCAAAGATGAAAGGATTATTTAAATGATTTAAAATTAAGTCTAAAAATAAGTTTACAGTCATTGCAGGGTGGAGTAAGCAGGAAGGACTGTTTTTAGCTTTGGCTTCAAAGTGTTCAGAGTCGGGTCTGTCTAACATCATCTGGAGGTTATTCCAGGTTTGTGCTGCATGATAACAAAACGCTGCTTCACCATGTTTTATTCCAACTCTTGGGATGATCAGTAGGCCAGCCCCAGATGTCCTCATGGTCGTAGAAGGGTCATATGTCACAAGCAAGTCAGAGGGATTTAAATCAAATCCTTCACATTTTATTGGACTCTTAAAAGTGGGCAGGCTTAGAGTTTAGCGCAACATGGAGCTACGGTGGACTGCTCCACACACACCTCCCTCATTGTTAGATCAGGAGGAAGAGAAAGGAGAGATGAGTGATGGAATGAATTGGATTAATAAATGAATGAATTAGACCTCAGTCACATTGTTTTGGAAATGAAAACAAAGGTTTGATCGTTGAAAAGTGGCGTGTCATAACAATGAGGCCCCGACAGTGTAACAATGACAGGACAGAAGTATCTGTCAGGGGGAGAAAGAGATTAAGCCTGTCGTATCCTCCATGTGATGTTTGCGCAAAAGCAGTCCACTGTGAAATGTCTTGAGCATAATCTAGAGCTGTTGCAAAGACAGTGGAGTGAATAAATTTCAGTCTGTGGACCGTAACCATGATGTTATCACACCTGCCCTGTTTGGTTCGGTTCAATCAAACTCAAGTTCGTTTTCTCCCTAAGTGCGGTTTGTTTGGGCAGGTGTGAACACAGCAATCACACTCAGGTGTGCACCAAAACAACCAGACCGAGACCTTCTTGAAGAGGTGGTCTTGGTCTGGTTACAAACGAACTCTGGTGCGGTTCGTTTGTGGTGAGAAGGTGTTCCGACCTGGATCTGAACCAACTGCAGTCACATGACACATTGTTTGGGTTAAACATGATCATGTTACAGTCCTGGAGGATTATTAATGTGCACCTCCTCCTGTACTGCCTTAATATGCACATTCAGCACATCCAATGCATCAAAACATTGTTTTCTAGTTGGAGCCGCGCCTCGTGGAAATTCTGACCAATAAGGAGAAGCTTTCTCGCGCAAGGCATTTGATCTGGTCCGCTTGTAAATGCTGCTGCGAGAACACGAACCAGCTCGAGGCAGTTATACAACTTCGTAACCAAGGTAGTCCCTGATTAGAACCAACACAAGACAACTCTAGGTCTGAAAGCACTCTCAATCTTACTGATGTGCAACTAAAAGTACTAGCTTATGGAAGCACACCTCATATTTTATTTTACGAGAAGAAAACATGATGGGTTTAAAGATATGAATATAAAGAAACTGATATTTTGAGCATATATTGTTAAATATCTGCACATGTCCAGTAATGAGATCTGAACTTTAAGAGCCAAATATTTCTCCTAAGAGTTGATGAAGACCAAAACAGAGCTAAAAGGAAAGTCAGCAATGGACTTATATTCGTTAGGTGGCCAGAAAAAAGACAAATACAAATAGGCAACGCTAATATTTTCACCATAATAACTTTATATGGTCGTCGTTCGTCAGTGTTGTGTTTAAAGTTTGTTCTACTGCCCCCAAGTGGCCAAAAAAAATTAGTGCCTGCTGGTTTAATTCACACACAAGTAACTCTTCTTTCTCTGTGTTTTTTTTCTCTTTAGGGAGATGAAGAGAAGAAGAAACAAAGAGCCTTGACACATGACGAGTAAATTCCCAAAACACTATCACACGCCTGAATTGGAATTTACCTCCCTCCGTCTCTCTGCCTGTGATCTTAATGTAATATCTTAATGTATCTTACTGTAAAGCACCATTCCACGACTCACTGCTGTTGCATCAAAGCGTTCTATACCACACATCCCACCGCTGCTTGATGTAGAAGTTGCTCATTGGCACATATCTCGGATCAGTACAGCCTGCACGGAGCGGGTAGACCAGAGTTGTCAGCGGTGTTGGTCTCAGATAGGTCATTGGGTGAAACTTAGCTTCTCAGTTGGCTGCAGCATGCTCCACTGACCGTCATCAGAAGACCACTGCACACCTTTGTACAGAATGACATTACTAAAGCTTGAAAGTAATACTTTATTAGATAGGTTTAGTTTTGCATTTGACTTTGCTATTGCTCACCATTGTATATTCCTATGGTTGTGACATTTTGTGAGCTGATAATGTGAGCTGGAGACTGAGGAGGATGTTTTAAGTTTCTAGGAAAAACGAGGAAGCTAACAAAGGAGAGAAAAGTTGTATTTTTACCTGTAGATGAGGCACTATATTTTTTTGACCCAATCATTTGCCTCGATAGCAGATTATGAGATAAATTAGATGTTAAAATTGTAATTTACTTTACTGTCAAACTCTCTGAGTAACTTAAAATAGCGCTAAAATAAGTGCCCTAATTTAACTAAATCAATCGTTGTGGGGAAACAGTATTGTTACAGTATTTCTAGCAAGTTCAGTTTATACAGAAGACGGAGGTTTAACATCATCTCCTGTCTCATAAGTGTCTGCATGCCCATTTTGTGAAGCAGTTTATGCTCCGTGAGAGGAGGGAAAATAAAAACAGATGATGCAACACTGCTAATATAGTACAATAGTTTCCTTAGTGTTGGCACTGTCGTGCCACTGTTGTTTCCCTAAAGCTCAGTCCTGGTAATATACTCGTTAAGATGTCTTGTTATTGGTCCCAGATTTGCTCGTTAAAGCTCAGCAAAGTTGAACTCAATGCAGATTTACTAAATGGGCTTTCACATCAGGGACCCAGGCCTGGGTACAGATCAGTCGTTCCTAACATGAAAATGCCCTTAGTCTAACTTTGTGTAGTTTTCATTGAAATGATTTGATCTCACCACAAAATCTAGTTTCACATCCTGGTGTGACCCACACACTCAGTTATCTTTAAAGGAGCTCTGTATGTTATTTAGAGCTTTAATAAAGCAGCAAACAACTACTTGTTAAGATGATGGAGTAATGGCACCCTAAGAAGAGAATGAGGTCACTCTGCCTTTGTGTGTGTTGTAACCTGAGCTTCTCTGTCGTTTGTTGTGGTGGACGGTCCAATGATGTGAGTCCCTGCACTCCGCTTATACGGTGGTTACCACTGATAACAGTATAGAGTCGTCAGCGAAGTATAGTGCCAAGGCTGTGGTTCCCCCCATGATAACACTTTTACACTGCCTGTTCAAGGTGGGAATGTCCCGCTGTTATTTCTCCTCGCCATTCTGTATCGAAAGAATGGGGGGACAGAGTTGTCTCACTATTAAGCCGGCTGCAGAGGTAGTAACAGCGCCAAATCAACATCTGTGTGAAAGGGACAGCCGGCAGGGCAGGGCAGGTGTGACGTTCTGACAATGTATTATGTGTGCGACCCACCACTTAAAGATTTAGGATGCAGCTAGCAGCAGTTAGCAGCTAACTCAAAGAAGAGGAACAGAAACTAAAAATTATGAAGACAGTGAGGTCCGGGAGCTCCTTTCCCTCCAAGCAGAGGACGAAATCAGCTGCCACATAACAGGGACGCTAATTGATTGTTACTGCCATGTTATGCCATTCTTAATTTTGAAAAAGCGCTGCCGGACGGATATGTTATATGTCACACAAGAGGCCGACGCTGTTGTGTTACATGCCAGCACAGTATCTGGAGCAGCATTATGCTGGCATTGTTTGTTTCTGTGTAAAAAAAATCAAAGTAGGCACAATGAAGGGTCTTTGTTGCGGTTCTATCGCAGAATCTCTTTGTGAAAAGGGCTACAGTTAGCTCTGTCAGCACTGTTGCTATTTTTAGTACTGCTTGCGCTAACTGCTAGCTGCTGGCTGAACCACCTCCATCTTGAGAACCATGTGTAGACCTCTGTATCATAGATATGCTCGGAATATCATATAGAGCTCCTTTAAGGTTCGTATTCTACTAACAATGTAGATATTACGAGGTGTCGTCAAAAGGGAAAAGTGTTTATAGCTGTATTGGATGAAAAACACTGAGAGGGATGAGATGTTGTAATCATACAAACAGGGACAGCAGTTTCTGCCCAGAGGCATTTATAGTGTTAACGCCTGTTTGTCACATGAAAAGTGATGGATTCTGTACTGGGAATATGCTCCTGAGACCTGAACTTTTGTTTGGTATGCATTTTTAATTTCTTCTAGCTATTTGGAGTCAATAAGACCTGATAAGTGTAAAAAACTAAATATTGTCAAACGAGTACTTCCTAATTAACAGTGTCTTTGCTTGTTACTGTTGCTAAAATTGGTAAAATTTGTTGCCATATGAAGCTACAAACATTATTAATCATAAATAAACAAGTCTCAACCATAAAATGTGATCAAGTTCTGGACCTTGTCCACTTTTGTGTCGGGATCGGCTGCAGACTGACTTGGCAGAGATGGCAGCCATCTTGTTTTTACATGGATTAGTGTATTGTGCTCTTACTACCACTAAATGGCACAAAAAAAGTGTCCACAAATAAGGACAACAGGTCTAAATTAGGTAGAATGAAGCATAAGGTCAAGTAAACCCAAAATGTGATGTCCTAATATGAGGACACAGGGTCTCAGGAGGATATTAAAGAAGTGAGATTGAGAGACAAGGTTAAATCCTGCCAACTTTCACACACCTCCACACACACCTGGGCAATCTGTGTAAAATCTGCTGCTTGGTAACCTAAAGGCACTTAATTTTAAGCATACTGACACTTAAGTCATGTTTCAGTGCTTGTCTTTCTGGTTTATGTAAAAGAAATTGACTAAAGTCTGAAATGTCAGGGCTTATCTTCAAAGAGCAACTTAGCACCAGCTGAAAATATTGCTTTTTCTGGCCTCTGATGGTTAAAGTTCTCACCTTGTTGCAGTGATGTAGAGGTTTTCAACCAGAAGAGGTCAGTGAAACAAAGATTTTCAGCCTGTTTGTTGATATCAAATCATATCAGTTGTTTTCTCCTGGTGGACTATAACGCCAGCTGTGTTAAAGTGAGAAAAGTCGCCGTTTGAGACGCGAAGGACTGCAACAGTTTTCAGCTAGTATTTACAGTATCCTATGTAGTGCATCAACACGCCATCATCATGACCATCATCCTCATCATCACCTGTAGATATTTATTGGAAATGTAATTTATATGATGTAATGTTTCTCATTCTAATAAGCTAATCAGTATAAATGTTGTGTCACAGTTTTGATTCCGCACTTTGTGCTGTTAACCTGTATTTGTTTGATAGTTTATAGGAAACTCGCACTGGAAAAATAATTGTGGCCAATGTTTCGTTGAGAGTAATGTGTTTCAATTTAGCTGTATATTTATTATGGTTTGGTTGGCATTAAGTTTACACTTTCACCAAGTGATTTTCTATCTCTCTTTCAGTATGTGTGTGTGAGTGCCTGTGTGGTTTAGTTTCTTTACTTGACCGTCTCCTTAACCTTGAGTGAGAGTGTGTGCGAGTGTAACCGAGAGAGCGTCTAGATTTTGTGCACCCTGTTGTATCCAACTTCGGTCAGTATTTGGTTGTGGCTTTTCAAACCTTATTGCTTTTAAAGCTGTACATTTATTTGGTGAATGTATGTTTTTTCCAACACTCTGATACTTCTTGTTTTATTTTTCCTTCCCCAAACTGATATTGTCCTGTAAATACTAAATTGTAATACCATCCTGCTTACACATGGGGTCACCAGACACTCAAAAAGAATTGCACCATGCTGTCTACTATTGACTAAAGTCACCATCAGTGGTCTTATTATCAATAAATATACAGAATAACAGTTGTGTTTGGTGTTTGTTAATTTTGCTATGATGGAGGCAGCTGTGTACATTTTTGATGTAGAGTTAAACAGGTGTCTTATGTCAGCTGTAAGGGTCTAAGTCACTTTAAATGTCCCAAGAGACTGCTGCTGAGGATGAAACCCCTGTTAAAGGAATATTTCATCCCCCTAATGCAACAATAATCATTGTTGGACTCCAGAAGGGATACAAGTAAAGCCGTGACCAAGTCGATGCCCCCCTCTCTTCCATTGCTTGCCAGCCTGTGACCATAGATGGCATTGAACCACCACCAGCTGTTCGTGTTGTCGTGGTCCTTGATCCTTCTGTAGTCACTTCTGAGTTTTTTACATTTTGTTCTACACTGCTCGGTCGTCTGGTGGAAGCTGTGGTCAGCCATTTGTTAAGAACTTTCTCGTTCTTAACCGCTCTGTCCAGCTCCCGCCGAATTTCCTCTTCGCTCATGATTAAGAGGAACTTCTACACCTCGTTGACTGTCTGTGGCAATCAATGTGATATTTAAAACTGCTGGGTTTGTGCATGGAGTCCTTTGTCGAACAAAAGCAAAGATTCTCTATTGACCAATCAACGGCCTGCAGTGTTCACAGCTCCACCTTTTAGTACCAGATCTGTGTGCTAGGAACCCCAACAGAGGGGGGACCAAAAATGGGGACGGTACGGAACAGTTTCATTGGTACAATCCACAACTTTTCACAATGGAAACAGAAAAAATTCTGCCATTAATATGTTAAATATGATATTCCTCTGTGGCATGTTTAGGAGTATATCAGGGTGATTCACATTCCCAGGCAGAATCTGACAGCTGGCCAAACAGTAACATATTAAGCACTATTTTTGTGCTAACAAAAAAAAGTTGTAAGTAGGAGGGACACAAACAGTGGAAATTACACCTCCATTTAGGACAATTTTCACCTTAGCTGTGATTAACAAAGGAAGAGAACTCTGTGTTAGTGATGTAGGGTCCCTAAAAATTCCAGACTATGAGATTTTCAATAAACACCTACTTTTCACAAAGTCATCAAAAACACAACAAACAACGGATGCTGGGATAAATTAGGCAAAGTCAGTTTTTATGGGATTCATTAAAGAGCTAAGCAGCATTGAGCAGCTCGTACACGATCTCAACCAGCCAATGTATAGGCTATATATTATGCACATCATATGTGTCCTGCCTGGATGAGAAAAACTTTTCTGAGGGCAAAAACAGGAGGAAATCTCGAGGAGCGATGCCTCTTACAGGATGAGCTGACATGCAATAGATGTTGTGTATCTGGGTTACAACCTAAACACTGAGAAAGACAGATTGACACTATAATACAGAGTGTGTGACAACAACCTGCTATTGAGACACAGACGGAGCGGGAATAACAAAGAGAAAACAGACTGTCAGTTCTGCCAACAAGAGGTGATGACAAAGCAACACCTTCTGCTACACTGCAGCCTGTAGGAAGAACCAGGATTTTATTTTTACTAAAATAAGAGACAGATACAAAGAACTTGACACACTTTCGGGCCTAAGGGACTGTGCGTTACTTATAAGAGGGGTTTCAGGTGGCGCAAAACCAGGGAGACATGTCAAATCGTTTTTTAACGATGGAGAGGAACTTTTGTCTTTTATTTTGGCTTAGGGGAGGGACATACAACTTAAATGTTTATATTTTGTTTATATTTTAAATACCGCCTGAACCCTAAAACCAGCGTGTTGGTTTGAAAGTCATGTTTTCCTAAAAATAACCAAAATTACGCAGTTTATCCAACACATTCTCACTCCGACCTTGTCACATATCGATGTTTGTTCATGGACTTTCCATGTCCAGATACGACGTGCAAAGTACCCTGGGTGCTTTGGTTGTTGACGTTCTGGGTCGCCGTGTCAACTTCTGCCTGTTACATGCATTGTCTTCTTTCAAAATACTGTTCTGTTTTTACAGGAAATTTACCGTTTACATGCAGTCTCTTTCAAAATAAACGCACTTCATCAGTATAACACCGTGAATTTACTTTTTTTTCCCCTCCAACAACAAAAGCAAGTGGTTAGGTTTAGGAAAAAGGAACAGGATCTGGCTTTATAATCTTACGGGACGTGCTCCCAGGTGAAAGTCATTGTTTGTTAGACCTGCCTGCCCTACTTGCCCTCATTCGCCTTAACTTTCGTTCTTACCCCTCCCGTGTCTGACACTACATATCACTGCCCAAGCACCAGATTTCGATGACTTCCAAGTGAGACTGGGTTCAGTTATCATAGCCAGAAACTGTAAAAACAGAAATTATTTTGGGATTTTCAAATTTCCAACAGTCCTTGAACAAGAAACACTTCCGCCAGGAAACAAAAGCAAATCTAAGCTAAAAATAAATTAAAAAATATCATCAAAATCACTTTATTCTACATCTCATTTAATATTTTACCAAAAAACACAACAACAAAAAAAAACATTTGAACTAACCAAATCTAACCTCTGCACTCCTGCATGCATGACAAAAATGAAAAACAAAGACATTTTTTAACTCCAGGACTTCGTTTTTAACTTTCAATCATCAAAGGGAGGGTTTAAAATCTAGTTACATCTTCCTTGTCAAATTGCTGATATTACTCTGGCTGTCTGTTCTTCCACTGTTATGTGCACTTTATGTGGGGAAAACAGTCATTATGTACATGTTGGACAGGTGGCTGTGATGCACCCATATTCTGCTGAAGTGCACACGCAGCTTGTTTAATAATGATACGGTTTGTAAGGACGATTTACTTTTCACTTAAAAATGTAGATATTCGTTTGCTGATAACTTTCGCTCCAATATTGTTTATTCATCGCGTTGGCTCCAGTGCTTAGCCTTCATTCGGAGTGAATATTCTAAAAAATATAGTTAGTTATAGGGGAGGGAAGGTCATGCATTTTCCCTTGTCACTTAAGGAGGCTCTAAGAAAAATATTTGTAGCTTCGGGGAGAGTCAAAAAAACAAAAACAAACAAAAAAAACAAAGTCACACCCCAGCTACTGCCCTCCTCTGATAAATAAAGTACAGTCCCTAAACAAATCTAATATTTAATTGGGAATAAAAATGACTGCATTAGAAGCAGAGCAACACAAAACTCTACTGACTGGGTTCAACCTCTTTATATCATGTATAAGCTTAATTTTATTATTTTTATTTTAAATTACTTGTATGAAATACCTTCTCATTATTTATTACAGGTCCACCAAAGACAGAGGGGAAAAAAAGTTAATTTCCTAAAACGTTTTTTTTTTAATAACATCCTCTGAACTTCCCGAGGTAACTTTACTTTATGACATCACTCAGTACCATCCTCTTCCACATGATGGCGCTTGGGTATCACCGGAAAACGGAACTGTGGAGAGGAGAAATAACAGAGGGAAAGCCGCATGTGTGTGTCTATGGCGGAGACGGAGCACCACACACACACACACACACACACACACACACACACACACACACACACACACACACACATACATCCTCCGTCTTTCACCGTCCGCTTGTCCTCCTCCGCTGCTGCTGCTGCTGCTGCTGCTGGCGGCTGCATCGGAAACGAGACCGGAAAAGCGGTGGCCAGGCGGGTAAGAGAGGCTGTTACTCGGGGAGATGCGCTAACCGGGCTCGCTCCAATCTCGTTACGCAAATTACCGGCAGAGCGGCGCGGCAGTGGGTCCGCTAATGGAGCGTGCGTGCCGCCGGCTTCCGCGCCCTGCCTCCCCCCCTTCTCACCCCCCCCCCCCCCCCCCCCTCCGCCTCCCGAATACACTTAATGAGTTAGAGGGAGGCATCCACCGGGGAAGCGCTATTACTCACACACACACACACACACACACACACACACACACACGCACACACACAAACCCGGACTCAGAGCGCACGGGCACGTTCAAGTGCAGCCGGTCTAATAATGAAAAAGGCTGGTTGCAATCACTGCATGTGTGACAATAGTAATACAAAATGTTTGATAAATTTCAGCCTCATTTTAGTCTCTAAAAGCACGTTTTTAAAACTAAAGCATACAAAGAAAAAATTAAATGTGTCTCATCATGATAAATGAAACAGGTGACAGTAAAATGTCTTCACATTGGTTATGATTTCAAGTAGCATTACCTTCAAACCTTCAAAATATCTAGAAATCCGTGTCAGAGTAAGCATGGAGCCCACACTGTAACTAACTGCACTCCCTGAAGAAATATGATCATATTTTCGGAGAAATGAAACAGTGATTCCAGAGAGAAGCAGACAGAGGGGTCTACAGTCTGTGTTTGAAGGATATATCCAGGATGTCAAACTGACTCAGCAGCAACAACAGGTTAAAAAGACAAAGATAGTTAGAAGCTAAAGCCGAACTATAGGCTACAGATCACAGTGTAAAAGTGAACCACCACATCACTGCTGATCGTCACACAAGACAATGAATATAAAGGGAAACTTTGCTGATATTGAACCAGCTGTGTGGCATCGCAGTGTGTGCAGATGAACAGTGTTTGGCAGCACCCGGACCCGGCTTTTTAATGTAATGGGGAAAGGTTACAATCGGCATTCACACCCGGGTCAAATGACTGGCATTGGTTGAAATACAACACCTGGGTGAAAGTGTTAATTTAAGCCAAGCAGCGCTCATACATGGATCCAAATTAGTCTGCACCGAGTTTGAAAGAGAGACTGAATAAGTAAGAGATATGTAAAGAAGTAACCACCACAACCACCATCTCAGGCCTCCATGCTACTTTCTGTTTACCATCGATTTGAATAAGAACTGTTTACTAACCTGTTTTCTAGCCTGTTCCTGACATTGAATGAGACACACCAAAAAAACAACTCGTCTGCTGCAGAGCCGTGTACACAGCTCTGGTCTACTAGCAGAAGAAAGGGAGTCTATAGCCTATTTTCAGTGAGTTTTCCTGTGTTTAAAACACACTAATTTTGGTGCAAAAGGGAGGTACACCTCAGCAACTTAAAATAAAAGCCTACTCTATAGATTTAGCATCGCAGTCCTGTAACACTGTCAGACTCATTATGGACAAAAAGGATTAAACTCAGTGAAGCAGAACCAAAGATATCACCTTTTTATTCCCCGTGTTCCTCTTCCTTGTCAAACCTGGTGCCTACATTAACCATGATGTAACTCGACCACTGACAGTTCAGTTGAAGATTCAGGTGTGTTATGCAAAGAGTGGCTAATGCTCCATTTGCACCGGGAAGTCAGAATTTCCAAGTTCCCAGTCCCAAGAACATGCTCCCCCTAGAGAAATATTTTCTCTCCATTTAAGGAACTTAGATGTACTTTTTTCTAGTCATGAGAGATAATAGAAAAAAATATGTCCCACCTTCAAACACAGACTGGCCAATCATAGCGTAGCAACCGCCAACCCCGACAAAACGCCTGACAACAACACGGCTGTGCTCCACAGACTCTCATGCAGTTGTTCCAGATTTTCTTCATTTTCAGGCTGGTTTTAAGGCTTTCAAGCTTGTCACGTTTGACGTTGTTCCTGGGGCACATGTTATAATGATACTCGTTACTGGAGAGGTTAGAAGGAAAAGGAAAAGTGTAGGGTTAGCTAGTTAGCCACTAAAGGTTTACTGTATATACATGCTGCTTCTGCATTTCATTGATTGTGGCGGTGAAGAAAGACCTACTGTGCTTTACAGGAACAGTGAAGGGAAGCAGGGAAACTTTGCTGATATTCAGCCAGCTGTGTGTCATCGCAGTGCGTGCAAATATACAGTGTTTGGCTTCCATCGAAGCTCCTCTCCATCCGCTGATGGAGGTCTGGGGGCTGGTGATAGGGAGGGAAGCCAAACACCGTTCATTTGCACACACTGCCATGACATGTAGCTGGTTGTTTTCTGTCTCTATCACCAGGTGACGTGGTTGATCACTTTTACACTTTGATCTGGAGGCTTTAGCAATAGTGTCTATCTTTATATTTTGACATCCTGGATATATTCTTCCAACACATATTGCAGACCCCTCTGTCTGCCTCTCTCCGAAATTGCTTTTTATTTTTCCAAAAATATGATAATATTTCTTCAGTTAGTTACAGTGTGGGCTCCATGCTCATTCCGACAGCTTGATGGTAGGGGTGGGCGTCATGGCCCTGAAATAACATCACAATATTTCGGGCCATTTTTGCGATAACAATATTCTTGATGAAATGACAAATTAGTAAAAGAAAAAAACATTATTAATATAAGAAAACAGAATTGCAACAAAATAAGTGATAAAGTTTTACAGTTTGCCTTCAAATATTCAGCAAAAATTGGACAAAAATGATCTCTCATTTCTTTAGTTTGTGAACAACAACAGTAACTCAGAGTGAGATTCAGATTCTGTTACAATATTAATAGTTGAACAAAATAAAATCTACCACAAATTACACATTCAAAATCTATATATATAAATCACCAGGTGATTTCCTTCTTTTAGTAAAATCCTAAATGATTGTTTTTTTCCACCCGGACCTTTATGCTCTGCCGTTTCTCCTCTAATCATCACGCTGTAACCTGTGACAGGCTGTTATGATACCACAACTATCACACATTCACATTTATGTAGTTTTTTTGTCAAGCCGCAAGCGTCATGTAGGTTTACATTACCAAAGGTTTATGACAAAATCACTTGACCACACCAACTCCTGTGTGCACACGGTGAGAGAGGAGAGGGAGAGACGCTGTGCTGCTGCCAGAGGAGCCGCTGAATGAGTTCCCTCTGAGCAGTAACTCACTAAAAGAGTCTGAGAAGTCCGGGGCTGTTCATAAAATATTCAGGATGCCACTGCTCCTCTTTCTGGAACAACCACAGAGTTGGTAATAATTTCGCTTTCTGCCGTGCTTGTTGTTGCTGTGGGTAACAGCATGAAGTTAATATGTCAACAAGCTGAAATATCGTGAGTATCACGATATGAATTTTTCGTATGGTATTAAAAATTATTACTGTGAATGAGACGATATGGCACACCCCTACTTGACGGACAATCACAAAGGGGCGGGGCTTAGCGAAGGGTTGATTATATTCGACTTCTTTTAGGGAATAGCATAGACTTGGGCTTTGGAGCCCCAGATGCCACCCCTCTGCTCCACCCCAGGACTATGAGCTGTTGGAAAAACAGTAGAATTAGACAATTCAGTACTCAGTCTGAACTCCTGCTGAACTCAGCAAGGTTGTGAAAATCTCCCAAACTTTCAGAAAAAAATACCCAGCAGATGGGATGAAACTTTTTTTAAGCTATGATGTTATTTGTTTAAAGGGAAAGTCCGGGGCTCGTAGAGGGGGCCCTGTACCATTTCAGTGTCACATACAGTGATGCTGATGAGCTCCATCCAGCTCATCAGAAGAGTAATTTGTTGTAGTGAAGATTACCAGCTTCAAATCATAACATTAAGTGTCTCATGTGGCTCAGTATGAAAGAAATGTGTTTTCAAATGGCAATTTGATCAGACTAAAAATCTTATTAAACCTATGACAGGAATTACTTTACTGCTGTAATATGATCTTATTAGGAATTTCATTTTCAAAAACTTGCAGAGGGAGCACTTAAGCTTTCTCTCTTTTAGACACACGCACACATACAGAGAACTTCTCTCCTCTAATCCACAGTGATACCTCATTTACCAGCGTATAATATAATATAGCAGGCCTGTCCCACTCCGCCCGTCTGTTTGCGATGTGAGATGTTGCTGTTGTTGTTCTAATTGCTGTTGCTGCTTCGCCTCCAGCTTCCCTGCCGAAGTCAAACACCCATGCCTCACACTTTTCAGTAACATGGAGTCGTGATGACAAGTACTAGAGTTCCCACTCAAGCTGCTTGTTCCTATAGTGCAACCCCCACCCCCACCCCTCCATCCCTCCTCCACCTCCACCTCCTCCTCCTCCTCCACCACTTCCTCCTCTCTCTCTTTGAAGCCTTGTGGGATGATGATGACACCCGCCGTAATCGGTGGATGCTCAGCTTCTGACATGACACACAATCGAGAAACCCTTCCGAACTGATCCGGGTTTCATTGTTGCATTCAGGCACAGTACGTCCTCTGACAAGTGGAAAGGCCTTTCACAGGAGAATAGAGAGGAAGTCAGTGAGGTGGGGCCTTGATTGACAGCCCTGTTGAGAAAGCAAAAACCATCTCCTGTTCCTATCTGATCTCGTCTCAGCAGCGGTGCACATTTGCTCTGCTGACCTGCTTTTTTTCCCTCCTAACTGGATCTGGGATCAGTTTATCTTCAGAGGAGGGATAACATTAGTCAGTTTGTGTTTGTGTAGCTTTGCTTCGCAAGGGAGATTTGGGTTTAAGGGGATGTGGGTAGAGTGGGAAATTACATGGTTTCATTTACTCTACTGTGCTGACGTGCAACTCTGATGTACTTTTTACCATTTTGTGCTGTTTTAAGCTTCTAAGTCTTGACATTTCACAGTAAAGTATTACTTTTTACTACAGTTATTTGACAGCTGTAAATCCTTACAACATATTATGATATGGACAGGATGAGGCAGAGCAGCATGGTGGTGCAGTGGCTTCCTCCCACAGTCCAAAGACTTGCAGGTTAATTAGTGACTTTGAATTGCCCTTGGGTGTGAATGGTACTGTGAATGGTTGTGTCAGCCCGCCTCTCGCCCAGTTTCAGTTGGGAAAGGCTCCAGTTCTCCCACGACTCCCAACAGGATAAGCGATTATGGAAAATGAATGAATGAATATTATGATATGCTTTTCTATATTGGTGGTGCTCAAAATGCAAAAAAGATAAATTTGAAAAACTCATCAGTCATCAGTACTCAAGATAATCCACAGACCTTGTTGTGAGCAGTTTCATGTAGGAACTTCTTTATTTCTAACTACACCTGCCAACTGTATCACAGAAGGAAGCGTGCATCTACTGCTAGCTCACGTAGCACCACTGAGCTAGCTAATGTTACAGCTCAGCTGAGGAGTACGCCATTAATGTTTACATCTAGCGCTGTCACAAGCACGAGCCTCTTGTCTGTGAGTAGATGCACTCTTCCTTCTGTGTGATGATACAACGGACTTGCATAGTTTGATAAAAATAAAATGTTGTTGAAAACAACAGTTCTCCCTCAATGTGTTTTCTGAGGCTTTAAATAAATAAGTGAATAAAGAATCTTTAATTTTATTTTATTTTATTTTATTTTATTTTATTTTATTTTATTTGTTTTATGGAGCTTTGAGCACACGCAACACACACAAGCCGAGTGCCATCTAGTTATATTATAATCGAAAGAAGGCAGACATCTCTATAGCTGACTCCACCTTGATTATGTGCAATATAAGGTTGCTGTTTACATATTTATGCATCACTAATAATAAGAATCAAAGAATATAATGTAATGCTCTTATTTTAAGTGCTTTTAATGCTAAAATTTTGAATGGATTATGCTTGTAATGAAGCATTTTTACATTGAAGTACTCCTGCTTTTACTAAAGTTAAGAGTTTGCGCTGTTACACCAGAGTAACTAAGCACACTTAAGTTTTGTATTTTAGTACTATTGGGGTAGCTCTACTTTACTTGCATATTTAACTTTGATGCTTGATACTTTATATTTTAACTCCACTACATTTACTCCACTAAATTCATCTACTGTATTATTGCTAGTCATTTTGCATAGATGTTAGAAATTCAAACATATAAAGTAAGACTACCCAACACTGTAATAAAATACTCAAAACTAGCTCCACCTCGACCAGCTACGACAGTGATACTCAGCTTATGGCCTGCAGACCCTATGTGGCCGAAGTTTGCAGTGAAAAGAAGTTGATTCACACTGAGATTGTATTTTTGATACTCTGAATGTAAATAAGGTGCCAGTGTACTTCTTAGAAAGCATCAAAATAGAGCTTGTTTATATATCTAAAAAAAGAAAGGACAAGGGGAGGATCCCCCAGACCCTCCCACAGAGGTTCGGACTAATCCCTGCATGTTATCGAATCCTAGAAACACCCCGTGCACATCTGACCTGTGTGTGGCTGTTGTGTGTGCATTTGCCTCTTGGCAAAGATGAGTGAGGACAGCAAACGTCGAAAGGTCGAAAACAGGCAATTCATTTGTTATATAAACTGATAAATATTAATGTTTTCGCATTAACTGGCCCCTGGCCTGTTGTCGTTAGCAAAAGTGGCCCCCGGGCAAAGCGAGTTGAGTATCGCTGAGTTCCCACATTAAAATACAGCTTACATGTTAATGAATTAGTTTTAATAAGTCAATAATATAATATATGATTCTGCCTGCACAGCAAATAGTTTACTGATGATTCTCTAAGTGCATTTTGAACGTAATTCTGCCATAACTTTACTGATAACGGAGCATTTTCACATTGTTGTACTTTTACTTAAGTAATTTATATGGATAGTTCTTCCACCCTTGGCTTCAGGGAGTTGTTGAACCAGCAGAGTTAGAAAAAATGAATAAGAGACAGAAGTGGGTTGGGATAGAGACAGAGACAGAAACTCATTCAGCAGGTTTTGCCATCCACGTTACATTCCCCCCATTCTTGTTGTGCAACAATTCTTCAACAGTGACTCAGTGTTAGTAGTAACAAGAACAAACTGTGCCCATGGACACTTCCGTCTGGGCATGGAGTATCAATCTGATCACCAACCCCTCCCTCCTTTTTTATATCGTTCCTGGGAAAGTCGTGTGAATCTATTTTAAACTCGACTCAGTAAATCAGTCCGACATGTTTTGCTTTACCAGCATGCTGGCACATTTATTTTTTGTTGATGGCTACACAGTGGAAAACATGTCTCTATAGTTTCAGTCTGACCAGAAGTGTTTACCCAAAGCTCAAATTTCAGACCGAGCACTTCCACGAGTGCCCATACAGTATGTGAAGCAACTGGCTATTTCTGCTGCAGGGGCTGTGTGGGAGTCCCCCCGTGTTTACCAGCAGTTATAGTTAGAAGAGTGAGGAGAACATCAGCTGTGTCCGCCGTCACTGCTGGACACTGGCTGGTGCAACAGTTTGTTTTTAAGTGTAATCTGATAAGCTTGTCAGTACTGTAACTGGCTTAGACTAAAGTTACCCTGAAGGGAAATAACCAGGCCTGGAATATATCTGCAGGGACTGTGTGAATGTGATGCCCAGTGAACAGTGAACTTGGAATTTTATGACACTTTCATTCCCCATTGTATCACTGCAGTTGTATTGGAATTGGAAAATTACAGCAGGGAATTCTTTTTTGGCCATGCCCATTGATGAGGCGCCAATTACTTAACTATGTCACCACAGTTATAGGTCATCTCTTACTCTTAGATGTGCTGAGTATCACTGGATCCTTAAAACTGTACTATAGAGAGGACAATTAGTCAGATGGTGAAATAAGTACATTTACACAACTACTGCACTTAAAGGTTATGTTTGGTATTTTTCAATCTCGACCCTATTTTCCATTGTTTTCGTGTCTAAGTGACAAATGGAGGCAACAGTTTTTGAAAAATATCGTGCAAGAGCACTGCCAAAACACGCTGCAATGTAACCACTCGGGGCATTTGGTACCCTTACGTCCACTAAAACTGCTTCATTTTGCCACAAACAGGGTAAGATTATTAGTTTAATTATTCGACAATTTATGGAAAGTATCTCTACAGAGACAGACCTCAAGATCCTTTATGTTTAACCCAAAACAGCTCCCTGATTATTATCGCCAAACCCACCAGACTCCATTTAAATAAACAGTAATTTTGCCATTGTAAAACACACTTCATTCAAAGTTGACAGAAACAAATTAAAACTCACAAAAGCCATCTAGGTTTGTCTTCCCACTGTTTCAACAATCACCAGCTCTAGTTTGGTTGAAATAAACCTTTAATTCTCCCAGTTAGATGTGAAAATATGCTGGATCTATACATGCTAAAAATACTTTTTATTTAAATGGAGTCTGGTGGAAACAGTGATTGGCAATTTCAGGGCTGTTTCTGGTTGAACAAAAGGGATCAGTAAGGTCTGTCTCTGATCTGTAATTATAATTTGAGGCTGTCAGTGGCAAAAACAAGCAATTTTAGTGGACGTACATTGACAGTGAGGACATGCCCCAAGTGGTTACAATGTCACCTGCTGCTGGCTGCAGCACTCTTCTTCAATAACAGATCGATTTCAAAATTTTTGTTCCCATTTGTCACTTAGACACAGAAACGTGAGAAAATGGGGTCCAGGTTGAAAAACACCAAACTTACCCTTTAGGTACAGTTTTCAGATACAAGTTTGTTTTTTCTCTCCTTCCCCGTTAGTCGTGTAAAGATACCTCAAATTCATCCTTTGACCCTTTGAAGGGGGTGTGACCACCAGTTTGAGAATCACTGGACTAAACTCCGTTTCAAGTCCACCCAAACCAGCTACACTAAAAAAAATAACTGGTTCAACTTTAAAAAAAATAAGGTAAAAATATGCATGCAGCTTTTGAAGTAGTTCCAGTTTTGGCCTTATTGAGTAAACCAAGTCTTTCATAATCTGACAAACCCAATTAGTTTTGTACAACCAACATGATTTGCTTTGACCTCGAAAAGCATAACTACCTTGAACCAACTTGATATGTAGCCTATCCAAAGGTTGTGGTGATGTTTAGTGGTCAAATTATTTTATTTAAGATGTTCTAATTCAACACATTCTCACACTGACCTCGTCACATATTGACATTTGGTCATGGACTTTCCACATCCACATGAAAGGTATCCTGTTGAGTTTTTGGTGTTGGTGTTTGTTGGACCCCCCCAGTCAGACTTTTTCCGCCATAACTTTTGTCCTTGTCATGCCGCATTTTCCCCTGATGCCGCCAGGCACTGTAAAAGTATAACAATTAATGGCCACCAGTCATGCTGATGTTAAAGGACGCCTTTTTCGTTAGTTTCTGACGCCCCAAGTCACTGCCCGAGTGCCAGATTTCGACGACTTACATTTAAATATGCTGAAAAACTTCTTTATTTTAAGCGTCGTTCACAAACCCCATGAATCATTTCTCAGAGTGTACACCAGTAAAATGCTGTTTTGAAAGGAGCCCACTCTCACTCTGAAGTCGTCAAAATCCGGCGCTTGGGCACTGACATGCGGTGCTAGAAACCAATGTAAAAAGGCATCCTTAAACGTCGGCTTGATACGCAGCCTGTTGCAGTTAGGGTTTAATGTGCCTAGCAGTGTCAGGAGGAAATGTGACGGGACAAGGACGAAAGTTAAGGCGGCGAAACTCCAACTAGGGCAGGAGGGGTGGTGGATGGGTCCAACAAACACCGACTTTCACCCAAGAGAGCTGTGTTTGTTTCCTGTAAGATTCTAAACCAAACCCTGTTCTTTCTCCCCTTGTTTGTTGTTGAAGGAAGAAAATGTCAAATCACGGTGTTGTACCGCCATAGTGCATTTATTTCCCTGTGAAAACTGAAGTGTATTTTGATAGACAACAATGCACGTAACAGGCAGAACTTGACCCAGAACGTCAACAACCAACACACCCAGGGTACCTTTAAGGTCGTATCTGGAAGTGGAAAGTCAATGACCAAACGTCGATATGTGACGAGGTCGGAGTGAGAATGTGTTGGTTGGGTAGTCTTATTGTACGTGTTTGAATTTCTTAATATGCAAAGTGACTAGCAACACTACAGTAGCTGAATTTAGTTGAGTAAGAAGTACAGTATTTATACAGTATCAGGCATCAAAGTGAAATATGCAAGTAAAGCGTCAATATGTGACAAGATCGGACTGAACATAACATTAACAATTTAATAATGTCATGTTTAACAATATATCAGTTATGTCACTTTACACATCAGGGGCTATTGTGTCTGCAGAATGAGTGCTTCTACTTTTGATACTAAAAGTACATTTTGCTTTTGATACTTATGAACTTTTACATGTTTTACTTGTGATAGAGTATTTTCAAATCTAGGTTCTTTGACTGTAAGAACACATCCTCCACTACTGTAGGCGACACACTGACGGTCAGTCTGTGAATGAAAATCAAAGGCTTTAGTGCTTCACCACGTGTTGCTTCTGTTTTCTGTCTCTCCGTGAGCCAGCACTGGCTTCCTCATTGGTCCTACATGGACTTCTCCCGCCTCCAAAGAGCCGTCTGATTGGCTGCACTGTTAACCCGAGCAGTGGGCTGATGGCTTGGGTGATGAATATTCACACGCTGGTCCGCTCGGTCAGGCCTCACCCTGCGTGTCATCGGAACAGAATGTGGGATGTGATGATGTAATTTCGGTCACTTCTTTCACCGGAAGACGAGTTATAGGACAGATTCACAGGAAGCTACACACTGTACGTTAAGTTAACTTATGGATGAGACAGTGTTGCCAAGTGCGTAAATACGCACGGTGAAGCTTTGGGAGCATTCTGGTTAAAAGTGATAGCGCACTGGGGATGTGTGTGTTTTTTCTTTCTTTCTGTGGATTCACCTCCAACTGTCATTATGACGCCACACCTTTTGCAGGAAATATGCCAAACCTCTGCTCTGCTCTGTGCTACTTCAGGTCATTTGGATCCAGTTACATCTGCAGTGGAAGAACTTGACAAACAGGTTGTGGCACCGCCTTTCAAACCCGAAACCACGCTCTATATATTCGCACACTCTCCGCTCCCAGGAAAAGAAGAACCAAGACAAGGGCTGAAACACTCATCAAGGGGCGAAGCTCAACTCGCCTGATTTTACAGCGCAGCCAATCCCCGGCAAGCAGACGCTTCCCTAAGCCGATCAGCCCGGAATTAAAGCAGGGCACTCACAGAGGAGAAACAAGAAACCTTTTCATTTCATCTCTGCAAAGCCTCGCCAAGATGATGCAGCTCACAGAAACCACAGCTCAGAGGAACTCCCTCTTCAACGCCATGAACCGGTTCATCGGTGCCGTTAACAACATGGACCAGACCGTCATGGTGCCCAGCCTGCTGCGGGACGTCCCGCTGGAGGAGGACAGTGAGATGACCAAGTCCCTGAAATCATACGAGGACGAGGGGGACATGTACAGTTACTACCAGCTCCTCAAGTCCATCCGCAGGGACATCGAGTGGGGCGTCAGGTGCGCTGCAGCGGACGAGAGGCGCAAAGAGAGCATGAAGATCAGGCGCATGAACTCGTCCGCCTCCACCTCATCCTCCATATCATCATCATCATCATCATCACTGTCCGAGGAGGACGAGGAAGAGGAGGAGGATTTGCAGAAGCAGTTCCAGTACCACCTTACCGGGCTGCAAGGAGTGCTGTCCAAGCTCACAAAGCAGGCTAACGTCCTCACCAAGCGCTACAAACAGGAGCTTGGCATCGGAGGATGGGGCCAATAAGCTCGGAGCCCTCAGAGACTGAAACCCCAGATTGTTTTCTCCTGGAGTGGACTTGTTGAACTGACTTTTCTCAGTGGGCCTTTCTGCTGCTGCCGTTACTACTGATGACATTTGTGGACAACATTTGAATGGTAGAGAAAAAGAGGCAGCTTGTGTCTCCCTTCAGGCCCCACATGGTGTTACTGGTTACTGTTTACTGGTATTATTGACTGTAGATGTGTTGATCCTGATGAATGCATTTTTTGTACTTAACGCCAAACTTATTTTGCACTCCACAAGTTATGTACCCATCATGCATCCAGCTCCTGTGATAACGCAGATGAAACATATTTAAAACCTTTATTTAATGTATTTATTACCTCACGCTGTATAGTTTGAAATGTTATTTCGCAGTCGGAGAGGAAGTGGACTGCATGAACTACAGGACCTGTCTGTCTGAACCGCCCCTCTGAGGAGGAGGATACTAACAAAAGATTTAGCTTCCTGCTTGTGTTGCTGATGATGTTAGTGTGTTCAGATGTGTTTGTCTTTGTATGACCAGTGCCATTCAGATCTGATGTGTCTGTGTCTTTAAATTATATGTCCAGCTTTGTTGTCCTTTGTCCCAGCTGTCATGTCTATGTCTGAGTCTTAATAACAATGTAAAAAACCGGAGTCAAATGCCTTGTATGTGTGTACATACTCAGCATATACGGTGATTCTTATTGTGCTTGCATGGATGGAGGCAGATGCTTACTGTAGCCGCCTGTGATCTCCTAATGGCCTACATGGCCAGTGAAGCAGAATCGACTGTTAATGCTTATGCATAAAGAATAATGAGGGTTTTTCACAACACGCTTTGTTGTTATTGTCATTAATTTGCTATTACGATGGTAATACTGGACATGTCCATCTGTCAAAATAAGCAAATGCTTTTGTATTCAACTTCTGCGCCATTTTTGTACTGATATTTGTTTCTAAAAAAATAAACTTTTATATAAAAGTTCATTTGTTGTGCATTGTATGATTTTTCTTTAAAGGGCTTTACATTACAAAACACAGACAGCACAAACTGAATTTGGTCTATTCAGATGATCATATTATTTTTGATAAATAGGCCACAACCAATTCACAAGTTTCTGCATATCCCTATTCTCCACTGCATGGGTTTAGATTTTGGAGGATTGCAAGCGGCACATGCCCCTCAATATTTAGAACATGTGCATTAAAAACATAAAAGTAGCAGATGACTTTTATTTCGCTAAAATTAAAGACATTTACACCATAAATTGATGCATGAAATGCACATATCAGAGCAAAGAAAATCACCAGAATGCAGGAAATTTAGTGTTAGAGGCTCAAATTATTCTGACAGAGGACTCCCAAACTCTCAGTTTCATATGTGTCCCCCTACAATGAAATGAAACCTACGCCTTTTGCTCCACTGTGTAGTGTAAGTACAGGGAATACCTGAGATATAATAGGCCAGTGCATGTCTTCTACCTCTTGTGATGTATAAAACATATTTTGACATTGTTGTAGACTTCCAGGGGGGTTGCAGGGGACACATGCCCCTCAATGTTTAGAACGTGCATTAAAAAACATAAAAGTTGCAGATGACTTTTAGTTTGCTAAAGTTAAAGACATTTACACCATAAACTGATGCATAAAAGGCACAGATTGGGGCAAAACATTCACCAGAATGCAGGATATTAAGTGTTCAAGGCTCATCATTTTCTGGCAAAGGACCCCCAGAAGTTCTGTTTCATATGTTTCCCCTCACAATGTTGAAACAAAACCTACACCCTTGCTCCAATGTGCAGTGTAAGTACAGGGAATACTTGAAATACAATAGGTCAGTATATGGCCTCTCTTATGATCTTCTGACAATGGTGTAGATTTCCGGAGGGGATGCAGGAGACACATGCCCCTTAATATTTAGAACATGTGCATTTAAAACATAAAAGTAACAGAGGACTTTAATTTTGACAAATTAAAGGCATTTACACCGTAAATTAATGCATAAATGCACAGATTATGGCAAAAAAAAAAATCAATACCAGAATGCAGGAAATTAAGTGCTTGAGGCTCAAAGAGGACTCTCAAACCCTCAGCTGCATATGTGTCTCCTCACAATGTTGAAACAAAACTTACACCCTTGCTCGACTGTGCAGTTTAAGTACAGGGAATACCTGAGATTCTACAGGTAAGTGCATGTAATAAACATGTTGTGATGTTAAAACCTCTTCTGACATTGGTGTAGATTTCCAGAGGGTTGCAGGGGACACATACCCCCAATATTTAGAAGAATAAAAGCATGAAAGTTGCAGAGGAAATTAAAGACTCTTTCACCATAACTTGATGCAGTAACTGCAAAAACTGTTGCATAGCAGTTCACCAGAATGCAGAAAAGCAAGTGTTTGACCCTCAGATTTCCTGGGGGCAGACTCCAAACCCCTGGTTCAATGTGTGTGTCCCCCCTTAATGTTTAAATGACACCTATGCCTTTGTCTTCTGACCATAAAGTATATGAAATATAGTTGAAGTTAAAGGATGACAGGCACTTTACTGTACTGCTGAAAGAAACGTGAGATTTGGGTAACAATTTAGAAACTCGAAACCGCCAAGACAAAGTATAAGTGTAAAAGAACCAAGCCTTAAACAGGATTTTCTGCAT
Source organism: Epinephelus moara (assembly GCF_006386435.1). Taxonomy (NCBI): domain Eukaryota; kingdom Metazoa; phylum Chordata; class Actinopteri; order Perciformes; family Serranidae; genus Epinephelus; species Epinephelus moara. The sequence continues at coordinate 15,157,224 of NC_065512.1, read as the reverse complement.
CTCCTCTTGGGAGTGTCCTCAGTTCTTTTTCAGCTTAGAAAACAGATGTTTAAAGACAGCATACAAACACTGCAAAGAGTCTCAACTGTTTTACATCCTCTTGTAAATTAGATGCTGTTTAAGAGTTTTACTTGTAGTTAAGATGGTGTTTTAATTACTTCACCAAAAAAATCCAGACATTTTGTTACAGAATTGGACTTCTTTGTGTGTTTAAACTAAACCATATTGATTGAGAATGACACTTCAGCATTGTGTGCATCTGCAGTGGCACATCTCATGAGGTGAAACAATAATAAAGTTTGTTGGAGATGCCATCATTTGCACTCTTACAAAACATTTTCTCTTCAGCCACCAGCCATGCTAAATGTGTTAAAGGTGAGCAGTGGATTTAAAATTACCTGCAGGCAGAGGAATGTCGCCTGTCAGTTAAACTTCAAGTGACAACACCTTGAACTACCTGAACTCTCAAAGTAAAGAGCCCTAGGAGAAGCGAAGGTTTGTTCAATAATGTCACATGTATGAGGCCATGCTGAATGCATCCAGAAAACAATTTTTAGCTTTCATTTCTCTCAATCTGACCATGTTCAGGTAATATTTCCCAGCCTACACTGCAGTAGCTGCACTGCAGGATAAAACTGTGAACATGTAAATGTTCTGTTTGATTTTAATCAGCTCCACAAAGTAAACAGGACAGGTACGGCAATTTCAAATATGCACCGGAATCAGTCACTTGTATTTTGAAGAAAGATGTGTGTGTGTTTGTGTGCACACCCGTTTGCACGTCTTATGTAATGCTTCGCAAGAAGAAAAACAGAAGTGACAGATCTCCCTCATTGTTGTTTGAGTAACTGACAGAGACAGCCTCAAAGGCCACCGAGGGAAAAAGGGTGCAGCTGGAGTTTCTGTGTCACAATAGGTCAATAGGGTGCAACACACCCACTGCCACTTTCATTCTCTTCTCGCTCTCGCACGCACACACCCACAAATTGTGCATAAAACCCTCCAGACAATACGGATCGCACATGCAAAAACATCTATTTAGCTCTTTCCAATGTAAAGACAATGGCAGAGGAAATAGAAAGTCACTTAAATAGATTTAAATGTGCTTGCCACAGTGGAAACATCACACTGTGGGAAATAGTTGACGCTAGATGAAGCCTGATATTATGCAGCTTTGTCCAAAACACCAATATTTGGATATCATATATTCTATTATGTAGGATTTCTTTAAGTAATTTCCATGTGTCGAAGATATAGGATCCATTCTGCAGGCCTGAATGCCATCAGGAGCAACTAATTTAAACCTATAACAAATGGGGACAGCAAACAACACACCTGCACCCTAACACATTCCTTTTTTAATATTTGTTGCATTAGTGATAATTAAATATTTGGTGTGTCATTTTGCACCTGGGTGAGAAAAGTCACACTGCAGCTATTCAGGTATATACACTCATCCCTATGGTGCCATATTATGGATCCCACTGCATGCTATGATTGGCTAGCACTCGTCACATTGACTGTCGAAGTCAGTGGCGGTTAAATTAGGATAAAGAGGTTGTAGTTTGTTTTGGAGTTCCACAAGGTTCTGTGCTTGGACCAATCCTATTCCTTATCCGCTGTGAGGGTCCAAAGGACAGAGGGATGTTGTATGCTGTAAAGCCCTGTGAGGCAAATTGTGATTTGTGATATTGGGCTTTATAAATAAAATTGATTGATTGATTGATTGATTGATTGATTGATTGATTTTTGATTGATTGATTGACAGTAACAGTAGTGACACTTCTTTCCTTCCCTTTCCTCAGCTCTGATTGGTTCCTTTCACTCTCTGTTCACTCATTAACCTGATTACGTTCACCTGCTCACCTTATTTAAACCCTGAACCCCATTTCATTCAGTCTTCCCTCATCATCACTCGGGCGGCAGTGCTGGTTCTTCTTTCTCTTTATTTTATCCTGTGTGTGGTTAGTTTAACTGAGCATTATTCATCGCTATTAAGATGGACTGTTGTTTAATTTGACTGAAGTTCTGATTTTGTATTTGTTTGTTTCAGATTCAAAACCCCATTGTGTGTTTGCTCTTCCCTTTGTTAAACTGCAATTTGAGTTCTGGAAATAAAGCTTTGTGTGGAAAGAGAGTTTCAGCCTCTCCTTCTGATTGTCCTTCTCCCTTAACAGAGGTCATGGTTCGTGCTAGTACCAGCCAATGTTGGATGTTTTCTGAGATGAAAGTGATAAAGTTGACATGAAAAAACTCACAAATCTACCACCAGAAAGTCAGATGATGTAGTATAAACTGCAACAAAGATAATGTAGGGAAGATGATGTGGTGGATAGATGAGTCAAGCACAGGGCTTTCATATGGTAGACTGAGTCCTTGCAGGCTTATTCGTTTCAGACTTAGTTAATTCACTATTTTCATTTTTTCTGATGTATAAACCTGCTGAATGCACATTGTGTACATAAACTTTTGCTGAATAGATGTTTACCTTGGTAACGTTATATGTTGACATTGCAAGGACGCTCAGGAATATATACACTCAGGTGTAAATGGCCACATTCACTGTTTTCAGCCTGGGTGCAAAGAGCATTATTGGCTACAGACACTTGAGTGCTAATATCGTCTAACCAGAACCAGACAATGCTGCATGTGTGCTGGTGCGTTTACTTGAGTGCACACAGGCGTCTGCTTCTAGTCAAAGCTTGACTAACCTGCCAACATCACAAATGAATGGGCAGATTGATCCAACTGACAAAGAACTAGGTTAACCTGAGGTAAATAACACAATCAGATAAAACACAAACTACAAAGTACTTTGTTTGGTTATTGTAACAAGGCTTTAAACCACTCTTTATGTAATGTTTTCATTGTGAAGCCAACATTTAACTGCACAGTATCTTAATTATCCAAAATGTGAGGTGACTAAAAATGGGCACCATATTTTCAGTTTGGTTGCCAGCCTAGCAACCACATACGGTCTGGGGGCCAGAACCAGCCTGTCAAAGGGTCCAATCCGGCTCACTGGAGGACCTTGTGCACCTAATAGTGATGCACTTGTGATGGCCAAATTCATGTAAAATGCTGCTTCAGAGGGTTTTCCACCCCGACCAGAATACAGCTCTTTAACTTTAGTTTGGTGTGGTGATGTCAGGATTATTACACAGGAGAGGAAATGTAAAGAAAAATGCACGTGTAATGACAGTGAGTAGTCGACTGACTGAATGTGGAAAAACTGAGAAATATTGTCGAAATCCTGTTTATTCTTCTAAGACATCACAGGCTGTTTGTCATTTGTTTTGTAAATGGACAAGCATATTAAAAATGAACTTTTTTAAAACAAAAAAAACGCAAAAAATCTGGAGGTGTTTGATATTTATAGAATATTATGCAATAGTTTTACCGTTCTGGCCCACCCGTGATCCAATCGGTGAGATGTGGCCCATGAACTAAAATGAGTTTGACACCCCTGTTCTAGGGTATATATAATTTTTTAATTATTTTTTTTTATTTTAATGTGGGTCTCTATGGAGCAGCTCCAGACTTTATACCCTATGACATCACAAGTTTGAGACTTTCGTCTTTAGTTTCTGGCTTTGAGAGAGATTAGCTCATGTTTTACAAATATTGATTGAACTCTTCTCAGCCACGGAAATACGCATTCAAATTCTTAATTTAGGTGTTATTCCCCTTTGATGTCGTTTTGTCTATCTCTTTTCTGAGAAACTTGAAACTCTCAAAGTCAGTTAGAGATCTGACAAAGTCTTATAAATTGAGCAATGCTTCTCAAACATCTTCAAAGAGGCACACCTTCAACATTCTTTTTTTTCTGTGATTCACAATGTTTACCGGAAATGCAGCCGCCGCTGTCTGTCCACATTCAGGGCAAAGGTAACATGCCTTTCTGCATTTGACTGAAAGGGGTTGCTGGTTTCTAAAAACACCCACTGCGATAACCTTATCATTAGCCTAAAGGTAAATGCCAGAGGCTATCAGTGAACTGCAGCGCCTTTACTGTGCCAAGTGTAGCGTCAATCTCAAAACACTGCAGGTGAGCTACCAAAGAGGATACAGAAGGTTGTCCTGAGGCTACCGTGAGGCCTTTTGTTAGGGTTTCTAATGATAATATCCTCATTACGGTGTAAACACAGCTTTTGACAAGATCCTTTACCAAAGCAAAGGTACTATTGTAAAAAAAATATTACATTACAATTAAAGATCATGCATGCAAAGTCTTACTTAGCCTAAATAAGTGTCGGTATTTCATAGCAACATTAATAAAAGTATTACTGATTCACTGAAGAGTGAGAAATGGAAGCTAGGTTTTAGTAGTTTAATCTGCAGAAATACATCATATTTTATAGGCGCTACATGTGCTTTGTATGTAAATATTCAATCTGTAAAGTAACTTAAGCTGTCAGAAAGTATTGGAGCAAAAGGTGCAGTATCCTACGAGATGCAGTGGAATAAAGGTGCAGAAAATGTAAATTCTATAAAGTAAAAATGCCATAAAAAGCACAATGTTTGCAGGGTTACAAGGTTCAGTTATTGGCCATTTTAAAACACAAGGCTGCACAATGAAATACAAGTTGTAGCCCCTTCACACTACACACACATAACATTAATGCAAATATTTTAATAAGAAAAATAGAATAGGATGAAATGAAATAAAAAGATATATGCAGTAACTTATTAAATACTTATATACAAACATACTGTAGCCCATATACTTAGAGAGACTCTGGTTTGTAGTGGGAATGAGGCTATTGCAAAAGGTAGTGGTATGATGATGTGTGAAGCCATCAAACAGAAAGTTCCACGTTATTTATTTATGGTTGAGTCACTTAATTTAGTTTCACTACTGAAATGAACTGAACTGCTATGTTGGAATCCCCCTAAAATATCGTAAAAATATAGGAGGGTAGTTTCCCTCTGTATTACACTGAAATACAAGAGAATCAAAACAACAACGATACGCTACAACGCGAGTTTTTAATAACGAGTCAAAGTCTGAACGAATCTGGCCCTTCGACATTTGCCTCAGAACCGCCAACGGTGTTTTTTGTCCTTTCGCGCGCACCGTAGAAACAGGAAGTGCACAAAAAGCTCCAGCAAAACAAAAACAAATTGAAGCTAAATTATATCATTGTGGCTCAAAATGAACAGTCAAAGCCCAATGTTAACGAGTAACGACTCACGCTGCGTATTTTTTAATACAGATTCAGAGGACTATCGATGCGTAAGTAGCTAACGTAACTGTTAAACTCTGTTTTAGCTTCTGTTTTTTTAAAAGCTAATTAGCTAGTTAGCTACATAACGTTTCACTGCTAGCTTATGCTGGTAATTATTTACTCGACTTGATTGTTTATCGATTGGTAAGTTGATGAATGAAGGTCTGACGCTTGAATAGTCCCCAGTGCCAAACTGTAACGGTACAAGTGAGCTCTCAGTCATTAAATATACTTACTTCCTTAATTAGCATGTTTAATGTTAGCTAATATATGTCAACTAATTAAAATAACCCGAAACACTGACGTTAGCCTTACTAGCTCTCTTGGACGTTGAGTTAACATAACGTCACTAAGTTGTGTCTGACAAGCTAACTGACCTGAGTATGACCAGTTTTATGTCTTTTAAGTTGTTGTCACCCATACTTAATGAAACAAAGTTTATCAACGTTGATTTAGATTTGAGCCTCAGACATGTTTGCGGAAAGAACATTTATCTTTTGTCTATCTATCTATCTATCTATCTATCTATCTATCTATCTATCTATCTGTACTCTTCATCTATACTCTCTCCCTATATATATTTGTAAGCAACACCATGACATTTGTCAGTAATAATACACTAGTGGAGCACACTGCAAATGGTGCTTGAATAAATATGGGATGATTAATGTAACGGTTTGCTTTATATACACGAGGTAGGTGGATATGCCTGTGTTACAGTGATGCTACTGCCTACTATTATTTAAAATAAAAAGATAAGAACTTCTCAGAAAAGTCTTAGGCAATAAAAAGTTTCTCGATATCCTCATTTAAAATATAATCTTTCCTCATGTCCAAATGGGCCCTTTATACATTCTTATGAACCTCGAACATAAATGTACATATCTTTATAAAACATGTTTTTTCATGTACAGCTATTCTGGACTCAAACAGCTGGTTTCCAGTAATAAAATACCATAATAGTGATTGTCCTCCTCAGGCTGTACACACCTGGATATCATGAAATCATGTTCAATGTATTTTAACACCATTAGCCTTTCCATATGTGTAAGTCCTTGTGTAACATGTTAAAGAACAGTGAGCATTTAATGAAATACATAGTTTAATGATAAAGTGTGTACTTGGCATTATGGGATTAGTGCACAGGGATTGTTTTGACTGTTTAAGGTTTATCCGAGTGATAGCCTGCAGGAAGAGACTGTTTTTGTGTCTGGTTGTTTCGGTGTTATGAAACTCCTGCCAGTGGGGAGAAGCTGAAACAGCTCATGTCTAGGGTATGAGGGGTCTGCGGTGATGCTACCTGCCCGTTTCCTGACCCTAAAGATGTATAGGCTAAGTCCTGGATGGAGGGCAGGCCGACAATATCCATTACAGTCTGTTCCTGTCCTGTTTGGTGGCTGATCCAAACAGTGATGGACGTGCTGAGAACAGACGGGATTATTGCAGCGTAGAATTGAATCAGCAGCTCCTGAGGCAGGTTGAACTGCCCGAACTGGGGCAGGACGTACGTCCTCTGTTGGGCCATTTTTTCTGATTGTGTCTATGTTGAAAATGGACTTGAGGTTGTTATCTTGAAATGATAAGTGAACCGGTTTTGCTAAATCAGATGTTTGCTGAATGTGAGGGAGAGCAACACAACAACAACAGCAACAGTAGCACGTGTAGCTATGTATGTTTACTCAAGTTCTTTACTTGAGTACACATTTGAGGTGCTTGTGTTTACTTGAGTATTTCCTGTAAGCTATTTTTTACCTTTCCTCCAATAAATGTCTTAAGGAAGTATACTTTTTACTCCACAGTATTATTTTACAGCTATAGTTACTTTGCAAACTAAGATTTTACAAGCAAAATCCACAGTCATTTTATAAATCCAGTGCATTGTCAGGCTAATACCCAGCATTACTGCATATAATGCAGCTCATATGTTCCCATGTTAGTGTGTCAACAATAATGATCAAGTGATGTAATAGGAGAACTCTGACAGGGACCTTTATGCATAATGAGTACTCTTATTTTTGGTACTTTAAAGACACAGTTCACCCCAAATCAAAAATACGTACTTTTCCCCCTTATCTGTCGTGCTATTTTTCAATCTAGATAGTTTTGTTGACTTGCCGAGTGTTGAAAATATCAGCTGTAGAGATGCAGTGTTTTATTCCAGATATCATGACCTGGTTACTCAAGATAATCCACAGACAGTGACCTTTACAGACCTTGGCAGCTCTCATCAAAACAATATAGATTGATAAATAGCACTACAGGTAAGAACAAAAATGCATTTTGGATTTTACAGTGAGCTGTCCCTTTCAGTATGTTCAGTATTATGTTGAAAATACTTATGGACTTTTACTTTGTAGAAAACTTTGGATGCAGAACTTGTATTATGGTGTCGTATTGCTACTTTTAATGTCTCCAAGCACATGTAGTCAAGTCACATTTATTTAAATAGAGCAGTCACAACAAAAGTTATCTTATGACACTTTTCATATAGTGCAGGACTAGACCATGCTCTTTAACTCACAGAGATCCAACAGGTACCCCTTTGAGGAAGCACTTGGTGACAGCGGTGAGGAAAAAACTTCCTTTTCACAGGCAGGAACCTGGAACAGAGCTGTTGCACTGAAAACACTCTTTATTTGAAAAGGATGCACTTACAGTTTGTTGATGACGTCCAGTGAAGGTTGAATGCCCTTATCATAAAGCATCAGCCAAATGGATTTAATGCACAGGTTTATAATGTTGTTGTATTTAAGTGCTTTTTACCGCAAGTTGTTCCTGTTATTTTGTTCATACAATCAGGAGCACTTTAGAACAAATAGTGCCATTCAATATAACACCAACTATAGACTGGAAGCTACCCAGGACTTAAATCAGCACTTCTCTGGCAAAGACTCAAGCACATACATCGCACATCGTGGCCTTAACAAATTCAAGTTACATTGCATTGAATTCACAGGTAGCTGTGGCATTGAGTCCACACCCTGAGAATTTGTTTATTTGTTGACAGCTCCCTTATCTTCACAATAACCTTGTAAGGAAATACTCGGCTTGGATTAGTTGTAGCCTGTCGCTGAGTCAAGGCTGACATACGGGCAGATTAGTTAAAGACACAGTGATGTCTCTGGTGCAGTGAACGTGTTAATGTGAGTAGGTGCAACTTTGCATGCTAGCAGCTTTAGGCTCCAGGTTGTCACCCACTCTCTTGCCCTGAATAAGAATGCTGCAGTAATGCTGTCTTGCCTTGAGCTCAAATTTCTTCTTTAATGGCAAGCAATCGCTCAGATTTCAAGTGTGATGGATCACACGGCCCCAAATGCGGTCTGATTAACCCAGATTCAGATGGTCCATATAGACCAAGCCGGCTATACCTGTTTGCGTTAGGTCTCACACTTCTAATGAAAACTAAATATAAAGTATTCATGCATTCATGCATTCATCCATTCCCCATCATTCTCCCGTCCAGCTCACTATTCATGCACTCTTGTTGCCTGCAACATCCTCTTCTTTATCAGGTGAGCAACAGGTTGTCACAAATTTAAGTAATGATTCAGTGGGGAAGTATATCATGTTCATAACTGGACGGCCCAAGATTAATACTTTTTTCTTGTGCTATTTGGGATTTGGGGATATTCAGGTCAGCTCAATGAGTGAGTGGACATTGATGGATTGTGCTATATTAGGTTGTTTGATAAACTGTCGTGTTTTTAAGGAATTAGACTGAAATGATGAGTTTATTAATCAGTCAAAAACCAATCTGATACCATGGCGTTAAAGAATAAATTAAAGCTGTATACTACTAACACTATATGGATATGGAGTAATTGCTTTTATTGTTGTATGGCATTGCTCAGGTTAAACCCTTTGTAAAACATAAACAAAAACATACATACATACAGTAAATGCCAGGAAACCTTCTTTTATTTTTTAATTTGATATTTTGCAAGTGGCTAATGTTACACTTTTTATGGTATATTAATTCTTCTTTGCTCCTCTAAAACAGTGGCTGCACAGCGCAACTTGTGCTTCACTGATTTAAAGCGGCAAAGAAGAATTTATTTATGGAGAAACTGCCATTTTAATTAATACATAGGTGTGAAACTGCTTCAAAGTTTATGATTAAATTATGTAATATCGGCTTGGTGCACAGACTTGTATACTCGCCAATACACGATCCATCATTTTAGGCAGTGTCTAAAGGCATTTCCGATACTGGTACTGGTATCGGAACAACTCTACTAATCTTTTAAGTCATTTTTATTGGCACAAATACCAAACAATTCCTTGTTTCAGCCTCCAAATTATGAGGACTTGCTGCTTTTCTTTGTCCTCGGTGATAATAAACAGAAAATCTTGGAAAATTGGTCACACAAACAACATACAGCTTTTTTATTTCTAACATTTCATAGAAGATAATTAACAGATTAATCAGTGGTAAACAATGGGGATGTAACGATTCATGGACACACTGATCTGGACCAGATAAATCGATTCAATGATCAAGAATCCATTATCATTGATGCAAAGGAAAAAACATTGATGCATGTTGTGATCTTAACGATGCGCCTTTATTGTGAAATTCCCATGTACGTCTGTGTCACCATTTCCGTACCAGTGCACCTCCTTCCTTAAATTCAAACAGTGCTAGTGGCTTCAGCCAGGCAGCCAAGAAAAAGTATTTACTGATATTGTCTCATATTGATCGTAGGCCCCTGAACTGAATTGAAATTGTTTCGTTGCAGACTTTGTAGTAGCAACATATATATTATTGTGGACCAAAGAATCCATATATTTTGTATCATGATGCAACTTGTAATTCACACCCCTGATGAATAATCATTAGTTGCAGCCTTAATTAGGGATAAAAATCAGAGGGTAGCTGATACAGATGTTTGTGCGACTTGCATATCACGAATAAAAAATAAATCCATACCCAAAAATAGTATTATAAACTTCCCAAAAAGCAAGATGACTCATGCACTATTTATGAAACAATCTGAAACAAAGTGCAGACTCCGAGCCTTTTTAACACTCCTTGCAGTTCCATATTGGGATCCATCATTCAAATGTAATTAAAACAGTAATAAAATGGTCAAAGGCTTCAGAGGAGAAATGTCTGCGTCTCTTTTCTGTCTGTGCAATTTAAGTGCTTCCACAAATTATACGTTGCTGCGAAAACAAATTACTATATAAACTTTGAAACTCACTTCCAGACATTAAAATAAAAGCAGACACATTTCCTGGCTGTTTTTGAAATGGATATCCCTGTGTTCTATACTGGGCGAGACATGACACTATTGCAGGTTGTCAGACGGCTCTGAGAAAACAGATGTATGACAGTAGTGCTGCACAGCTGATAGTGCGGACATGTCCTGCTGCATTTTGCATGCATAACTACTGTAGGGCCCCTTCATTCTCTACAAAGCTTTTAGGACTGACTCATACACAATTCTTTTCATTCCTTCACTCTTTTCCCGTCTGCTCTTGTTTCTCCTAGGTCAGCTTCAGCTTGGATGCTGCTTTGCTCAAAATATGTAGCGTGTCAGGTTCTAGTTTGTCACTTCACTCAGCTGTCACTTAACAGCGCTCTGTGTTTTATAATAAGTTAAAGTGGGTCAGAAGCTTATGGACGTTATGTACATAAATGCTGTAGATGTCTAAGTTGTTAGCACATTGCACATGCCTATGTTTATGATGCTCGGGTTGCCTGAAGTGTATGCAAACTCCATTTTATTACACTTCCTATAATTACACACATGCTTGCACCCACGTACACAAAAGGCATGCTTGAACAAATGGTAGTCTTGTCAACCCAGTAATTTCTAAGCCTATGATTATAATGATGACAGAACTGTATTTGTATTGCACTTCTCACTAAGTTTGCACAGGACTTTAGTTAAAACAAAAATATTGCACAGAGTAAGCAATGCCTGTGTCAACTACACATTTTAATACCTTGTTTTCATTATTTATAGATATGAGCCATACAGTAATGAATTGTCTCTGATTTACAGGTGGTGATTTTAACAGTAAAACGAGCCACAGGAACCTTCTCCTTAGTAGGATGGTAAGTATTTCCTCAAATTATTTCTTTCTTAAAATGATACTTTGTCTTGAAGCCTTGACTTTTATTTCACACCAGATAGTTTAACTGATCTTAGCCATACGGATGCACTGAAATATATTTGGCAGGGTTCTGTCTATAATTGGATAGAATATGTGAGTGTTTGGAAGAGTTAACCATAATATTAAATGTTCCCTGCAGAGTTTTAGATCTCTTGTAGTGCTGTGGAGCTGTTGTTTTTGGATGAGTGGGTCCCCGTTTTGTTTATGGTGGATTTAAACTACGGAAAAATCGGCTTTGCAAATGTTTTATGGGGAAGGAAATGCACTAGAAACATTTGTTAGCCCTCAAGGACACACGCTTGCATTCTGGTGAGTGACACTTGATGTAAACATAACTTTTCGTTGGTAACAACAAAACTCCACAGGGCACCTTTAACCCGAGCAATCTGACGTGACCTTTTAGAATAACCCTGTGGTAAAATACAATCTTTGTAAAGCTTGTAATATTTAGCCTCTGTTGAGGCTGTGTTTAAGATGTGTTGATTCAAATTTGGGTTCATTTTAGAAGCTTGGAGTTGGTTGGAAATTCTTTAGTAGGAATAACTGCTTGAGATATACCATCTGGTTTTCAAGGGAGTCCTTAATTAGAAGAACATTGAACAAGAAACAAAAGTAACAGGATAATTATACAGTACCAAATATGACAAAGAAGACAAAAAGCAGCAACAACAACAAAAACAAAACAGCCAAACAATCAACATCAAATAAAAAGACGTGAAGACAGGAGATCAGAGCATGAAATGGACCATTCAATCATAGATTGTAGCTATAGTGTGTTTAAAGGAGCAGTGTGTAAAATGTAGGCGGCTTTTTGGCCGATTGAGCATGTTGAATTGGCGGTGAAAGACATCACTCTGATTGGCTGTTCAGGTTTTATTCCCTCGCCCCTGTAGCGAGTGAATCTGCCTATAGTGAAACCGGGGCTAACTGGTGCTTCCTCCTCAGGCTCCACTTCACTCAGCTGCCCACAGACCCGCTGCTTCTTCCCACTTAACCTGAAGAACAAACTGGAGCTAGCTGTGAGGCTAGTGGAGCGTTAGAAGCAGCATGACCGGAGGGAGGCACAGCTTCCCACCTAGCCCCGGTTCTCCGTTTGAATCCAAACGGAGAACCGGGGCTAGCTGGGAGCAGCTCGCAGAGCGTTAGCTGCAGCATGACGGAGGGAAGCACAGCCAGTTAGCCTCCGCTAGCTTCCCAGCTAGCCCCGGCTCTCCGTTTGAATCCAAACGGAGAGCTGGAGCTAGCTGGGAGCGGCTCTCAGAGCGTTAGCCGCAGCACAACGGAGGGACGCGCAGCCAGTTAGCCTCCACTAGTCTCTGAGCTAGCCCCGGCTCTCCGTTTGGATCCAGCCGTTTGTTATTCAGGTTAAAGTGGGAAGAAGCTTGGTTTATCGGGCAGCTGAGTGAAGTGGAGCCTGCGGAGGAAACATCGGAACCGCCTGAATGTAATAGCCAGTGGAGGTGCTGCGGTGCTCGGCTGCACAGATAGGAAACACCTCGGCTGTCAGGATGTACCACTCTGTCACTATGCTCTCTCACGCAGGCGCAGAACGTACGTGCCACTTGGCTGTCGGATATAGTCCGTGTAGTGTGTTCAAATGCAACTGACACAGGGTGTCGTGAGGCGACGTGAGGCGACGTGAGGTGATGTGAGGCGACGTAGACGACGCAGAAGATGCAGCAGTTGGCTTTCGTTGCCGCTAGTTCTCTGATGTCGGTTTGGTGTGTCCGCACCTTTAGTGGCATCTAGTGGCAAGTACTGCAGATTGCAACCAGCTGAAACTTCTCCTGGTTAGAATTCCTTCAGTGTTCATTGTTCAGGAGGTTTTTACCAGGAGATGAATTATCCGCGGGAATCTCTTCCTCTCTAAAACAAACAGACCAGATGGTTAAAACAGGTAAAAATGCTGGATAAAGCAGTTTCATGTTACAAACCAGTGTTTCTCCTATGCTATTTGGCATTTCGCAGACATGTCGGTAGCCCAGCACCTGCTAATGTGTGCTCACTTTTTTCTCTGATAATTTAAGATCCAGATGTTCAGGAGGTTTTTGTCAGAAGCTAAATTATCTGCAGAGGGCTCTTTGTCTCCAAAACAAATGGACCAGGTGATTTAAACTGGGAAAAACATTGAAAAAAGCTGTTTCGCTTTAAAAAAATTGGTGTTTTTCCAATGCCTCTTATTGCAGAGGGGCTCCTAACTATAGTAGCCGATGTCATAACGCGAAAATGTGAATGGCCCTGTCTAGAGCTAGTGTTTGGTTTGTCCATTTCGGGCTACTGTAGAAACATGGCAGTGCAACATGGAAATCTCTATAGACAAGGACCTGCTCCCTATGTGGATATAAATGACTCATTCTAAGGTAAAAAAAACACAGTGATTCTTATATTCAGGTGATTTTACACTAAAGAAAACATACTTATGTAAGGGATAATGTATAATGAGCCGGTGAATACTGGGAAAATAACTCCCGACAGGGGAATAGAACATTCCCCTGAAGGGAGTTATTTTCCCAGTATTCACCGGCTCATTATACATTATCCCGCTTATTACACGGCTAATTATCAGTTAAATAAATAATGTTGTCTGCCTCTGCGAAGTGCATTAAAACCGACCGGATTCCACAACTTTTGGTGAAAGTTTTGTACTCACCCAGGCTTAGTGGACTGAACCGAGGCATAAAACTCGCGTAAAATGTCATTAAGCATGACTGCCGAGTGTGTATTCAATTCCGGGTTCTTTTGTTTTTGGCAGAGAAAGTCCGTAGGTATTCTTTTTCTTCAGCGGCATCCGTTAAAATCAGCCACTTCTGTTTGTTTTTTCCCTCGGAAGTTGTTTGACAGCTGCAGTGTTGCAGGGCAGCATCCCTAGCAACGCTGGGCTACATAGCAACTGTGTGTAATGACCGTTGCTACTAGCAGCGGTCATTACACAGTAATATCAGACCGCAGAATGCCGCTACTGACCAATCAGAATACAGCATTTAATAGAGCCGTGTAATAATATATTATATTCAGTTTCTGGCAGTATATCCACACTGGACCTTTAATGTCAGTTACAGCATTAATTAATGAAGCTATGAAACATAATTAAACAAAATAGAGAGGTGTTATTATGGACGTGTATGACTGATCCTACACTAAGAGGACGGGGCATTTTTGATCAAGTGGAAAGATGGTATGGACCGAATATTTACAGTTTTTTTCAATCGGGGGGCTTTGAACATAAAGGCTTTCTTACCTATTGACTTAGAGACTGCAGGAACAGAAATAACAGACCTGTGTAGAGTGTCTCGGTTAATAATTAGAGGAGAAAGGTAGCATACACTGTTTTAAGTAGTCAGGATAGTGACGGTACCTGAAATGTATGCATGTGAAAATAAGTTGCTGTGTTGTTATGACAGGAGCAGGCAAATTAAGGGTTTCAATACATTCTACAATGATGAGTTTTAAAGGGACAGCCAGAAACAAATGTGCATAGTCTACTGTAAGCTATATAAAGAGGAAAACGATTAGTTTTAGCTGCAGCCTGATAAGTAGCAATGATGTGTTGGTCACATCCTGTCTGTCGGACATGTATGACCAGTAAAGAGAATGAAATTTAAGTCTTTACCGTTGATAAAAAGTGGTAGATGTAACGTCAAACAAGATTTGCATTTAAAATGTTGTTTTCTAATTAAACTAAATGATTTATCTCAAAGTTTCTAACAGCCAGGCCCGCGGCTAAAGACTATACATATCAGTTTAATTGAACAATAAACAAGGGGAATTAGTATGTTGGGACCCTAATCTCTTTCTGGAAAAAATTAGGGCTGCACAATTAATGGAAATATTATTGAATTTGTAATATGGCCAAGTGCCATAACTAAATCACAGGAGCTGCAATTCTTTGATAAAGGTAAAATGTGTCACAACATATCTGTATGAATGAAGCATTGTGGTGTTTCGGTGATGCCCCAGCTTACAAATTATATTTCAGACATAAGAGAATATGCATGTCTGAATTCTCACTAAAGTTGTGACTCATATCGCATTTGCAATATCTGTCAAAATAAATGCAATCTAATTGTTTCTGCATATCCTGCAGCCCTTAAAACCCCACATTTATAATTTCAAAGAAGCCCTTGGAGGTTTTCCCATTCGTCTCAGTCCTGATTTTTCAAGGTGCATCTAATGGTCATTTAATAAACTGTACTCTAACATTTTGGCTTTAACATTAGCTGTTGCTTCTTGGCTGCAGACTTCACTCCCTCAAATGCTGCAGAGCAGGTCTTTGGCAGGTTTTCTGCAGGTTTCATTAGTTTCAGTCCAAACCTGCTTCGCTTTAATGGTCAGTAACTGTACCGTACGCTAAAGAATATCAGAGCCGGAGTAAAGGTTACAGTAAAGCCTGCGGGGAAAAGTGTTGGAGTTCTTGTGATGTATTTATGTGCGGTAATGCTGTATATCATAATTAAAACAGCCAATGGCCTGTCCTCCTCAAATTTGTTGCCCCTGCAGTTAACGGAAACGTCTCACTGTTGTCTTTCTTCTCTCTTCACAGCCTTTTCATGCTGTTTGTGATCTGGCTGCTTCGAAGGTATCACTCTTTGGCTCAGGTAAATTTCCACTTCAATGTACAGCATGTTGTGACCCTTTTTTTTCCCTCCTCATTTTTGTTTGCTTCATTGCCACCGGAAATATGTTCAATTAGCCATGGCAAATCTTGGCATAATTGGACCCAATTAAAAATGCACAGATTAATCAATTGCGGAGTTAATTGACTCATGGTTGTTCTGTGATAATGACGGCCGTCTTGTGCTTATTCGCCTCTCAGATGAAGAGTTATTCTTTAGGTCTGGCTATAGACTGATAAATAGTTAGATGCTTTTTTAAATATGTTTTCTTTTATCCAGAAGAGATTTAGATGTCTGAAGCGGATCGGTGTTCATTTTAGTGTGCAGTCTGTGGTGTTTTTGAAGCTGGTCCAGCAGGTCTGTCAGGTTTAGCAGCGCTCCACGTTATCCTCCTAATCTGAAGTAAATGACAGCTTAACGTGGGGCTCTGATGGATCCTATTACCCCTGGACCAGGTCGCACAGAGTGACTTCACCTCCTCCTGCTCTTCTTCCTCCTCCTCCTCCTCTGCTCCTCTCACACCACATAAGCCCTCTCCTTGCCTCCATCCTCTCACAAAGGTTATCCGTCAGTCAATAGTCTTTAATGCTCTCTCTTTAGGGCTTTTTCCGTCTCCGCCCCCTCCCCCTCCGCTTCTCCTGCAGCCTTGGCAGGGTCATTGCTGGACACAAATTCATAAAAGGCTGTTATATGTGTGTCCCAGCACAGCCACAGTTTATAACCACCTATATAGACAGCTGGCATGCATCGCAACTACGCTCTTAAAATTCTGTAGCACGCAGATTATTGGTTTATTTCAAATAAAATACAATGAGTTCAGTTTATATAGAAGGAATTAAGGAGACTCTCTCCTCCATCCTGTGATATTTACACAGAGTTGTCACCAGGGACATCGCATGCCAAGCTGTCAGCCACATCAGTGATCATTTGATCTATAATTTGCCCTTCTCTCAACGTGAATAGAAACGCACTGGCATATTAAGTAGGGAGGTTTTGTTAGAGAATCCCTCCTCATGTCTTCCTCTCATTCTCACTGTGCAGAAGATGATTCTCAGCCTGACTGTAGCTGCCTTCTTCGATAGCGTAGCATATGTCATGGTGAGTTACTCAAGTCTGTTTCACTAAACACCCACATAGCGAGAGGTTTTTTTTTTTTTTTGGTGGTGGTTTGTGAAAATCTTTCCCTGTGCTGTTCTTCTTTCCTTCTCCAGGGTGATTCCCATCGCAAGGGATCTCTTTGTGTCTTCCAGGCCTGCTGGCTAACTTATTTTGGTAAGCAAAACATTAAAATTAAATCAAAAATACACATTTTTCCTCTTACCTGTTGTGCTATTAGTCAGTCTAGATTGTTTTGGTGTGAGTTGCCCAGTGTTTGAGATATCAGCCGTAGAGGTGTCGGCCTTATCTTCAGTATAATGGAATTAGATGTCACTCAGCTTGTGGGGAACAATACAAAAACATTTGAAAAAACTTAACAGCAATGACTCTTTCCTTATCAATCATATCAGTAGTTCCCACATGAAACTGTTCCCACATGAAACTGCTCACAACAACGTCTGTTTTTTTTTTTTCTTTTCAAGAATTCAGATTCAGCACTAAAAAAAAACAAAAACAGGGCTTATATGACTACAACCACTTTTAAACTGTTCAAAAACTTGTTTAAGGCAGGAATTTTGTGCTGTTACTCCACCTGGCCATTCTTTATGAAGGGTACAACTGCAGAATGGAGGGACAGAGCTGTCTCGCCTTTACTCCATCTGCGGAGGTAGTAACAGAATTGACTCCTGTGTAAAAAGGACAGCTGGCAGGACAGGACCATGGACAGGACAGGTGTGTCGGTTTGATGAGGTGTTATATGTGCGAACCACTGCTGGGAGATTTAAAAAGCATTTTCGTAGCAGTTAGCAGCTAACTCAAAGAAGATGAACAGCAGTTGAAATTGTCCACAAACTGGGGGGAAATGAGATCCCAGAGCTCCTTACCCTCAGAGTACAGGACAAGATCAGCCGCCATGTAACCGAGACAGTAAATGATTGTTACCTTCATTTTGTACCATTGTTATTGTTTAAATAGGGCTGCCCAACACTAGAGGCAGATGCTGTTGTGTGACAAGTCACACCTGTCACACCTCTTTTGCTTCCTGAATGCTGTCATGCTATCAAAAATCACACACTGGGGTTGCATTATGCTGCATTATGGTGCTACTGTAGCTCTGGCATTGTTATCATGGACTTCTTTTAACTTTCTTAAATGATAGTTAAAGTAACTAGGGGCTACGCCATTTAAGATCCTATGGACTACATGAAGTTGGATATGATGCGCTCTATCCTTAACTGGGAGCCACTGGAGCTGAAAGACCCACCCATATGACTTCTGTGATCCAAACCTAGCACTGCT
This sequence comes from Epinephelus moara, assembly GCF_006386435.1. NCBI lineage: Eukaryota > Metazoa > Chordata > Actinopteri > Perciformes > Serranidae > Epinephelus > Epinephelus moara. Next base: position 15,138,863 of record NC_065512.1, on the reverse strand, counting down.
CTCACAACTTTGTTTTGTGGTACTTGAAGTTTCTGTTTCAAGGCTTTATGAGGGCCCCAATACCACAAACTAATGGCATAGTCCAAGGCCAACAGCAGGATTCCCTATTCAGTAATCTAGCCCTCCTTGTTAGCTATCTGGTTGTGACATTTACTTCCCCCAAAATCTTAAAGGCCATGGAAGTTCCCCCCAAGTTCCCATTAATGATGTAAGCCAGGCCATAAGCAGAGTGCCATCTAGTTCCATTGCATTGGAGAGAAGGCAGACATCTCTACGGCTGATATCTCCAACACTCACCAACTCATAGCAAAACATTCTAGATAGATAAATAGGACAACAGGTAAGAGGAAAAATATGTATTTTGGATTTTAGGGTGAACTGTCCCTTTATTTATTACTCACTGACACACTTGTAACAACAGGGGTTGAGTGAGCCATCAAAGAAAGAGCAGAGATTCAACAGACATTTGTTGAAGAGCTCATATATCACAGTGGAAAATAATACTACTTTGTCATTTCATTTTTTTGGCTTCAGAGCAAAATGCGCTCTGACACTGATTGCTCCAGCTTACAGCACCATCTTTCACCCATAGCTTACTTGAAATGCAACGTGGGGAGTCGTTTCTGGAGGAGATACAGGCTGGAAAGTGAGCCTCTGAAAGTGATAAACGGATGTTTTAAAATAAGTAATTATTTAGTCACTGCTAGTGCTCGAAAAGAATACTAAACTCCTGCAGATGTATATTAAAAATGCACATTGGTGTCCCCAAATCACCAGACCTTAGCATTAAGAAACACTAAGAAACAGCGAAGTACAGTTTTGAGGTACTTGTACTTTACTTGAGTAGTTCTGTTTTCTGCTTCTTTATGCTTCTACTTCACCACATCTCAGAGGGAAATATTGTACGCTTTACTCCACTACATTTATCTGACACTTTTAGTTACTTTTCAGATCAAATTATTACTGAAAAATGTAATTAACAAATACATATTGATGTTTTATTATGGAAGAGTTGACTGCTACCTGGCAGTATATATAGTAAAACATGGGCTCCACATTTACCAGCTGCAAGGCGTCAATAATTATAAACCAATAATTGGCCAGTCTGCATTATGAGTAATTTTAACTATATTATGAAGCTAGTACTTTTACTTAAGCAAAAGTCTGAATGCTGGATTTAACAGATAGTGTTGTTAAAAATATTGATTTAGTGATACAAATCGATTTTAAACAGTCTGAATGCTCGTTGTCTGCAGTATAGATACACTGATACCAACTGTGCTTTCTTATTTTCTCCTATTGTTAATGTTTACAACAGTCATTCTGCTGTTCTCTGCAACCAACCAAGAAAACAAAAGTTGTTGTAGTCATCTTATAGCCTTGTTATAGTTTTCTTTTAAAGGTCCAGTGTGTAGGATTTAGGGGGATATATTGGCAGAAATGTAATACAATATAATATGTATGTTTGCTTTAGTGTCTAATCACCTGAAAATAAGAAGCGAAGTGTTGTCTTTACCTTAGAGTGGTGCAATGATGTCTTTGCTGCTGCTCTCTTACGGTTTCCATGTAGGCGCATGGAAGGGCAGGGAGGTGTGCTCCCTCTGTCTTAAGGCTTTCTGCATAGGCCTGAGGAAAGGCAGGGGGCCCCAGAACAGAGCCGTACCACCAAATATAACACTGCAAATGATAATATAGTTTTCTTTGACTAAAGTGGTCCTGACTGAACTGGTATAAAACACCAGGTCTGTTTGATTTGGAGAGAAATAGACCTTTGTGGATGATTCGGCTCCTGCTAAAAACCTCCTGAACGTCTAGACCAGAGATAAGGTGAGCACACAGCAGGTGCTAGGTTACAGCCTGTCTCCAACATGCCAAACAGCATCGGAGAAGCACTGACTTGTGACATGACACTGCTTTAGTCAGTGCTTTTCCCGGTTTCACCGGGTCCATTTGTTTTAGAGAGGAAGAGACCTCCGTGGATAATTCGGCTCCTGGTTAAAACCTCCTGAACAATGAACACTGATGGAATTCTAACCTGGAGAAGTTTCAGCTGGTTGCAATCTGCAGTCCTCAACGCTAGATGCCACTAAATCCCCCTAAATCTTACACACTGGACCTTTAATCAAAATTTTAAATTGGTTGCCCTCATTTTAATTTTTCCCCAAGGTATCAAAAATGGTATCATATGTTGATATTATATCAAAAACAGAAATTACAGTCCCATGACAAGACTCCTGAGTACTTCTACACTGTAGTATTTGCATTTTTACTTAGGTGAAAGATCTGAGTATGTCTCCCACCACTGCTAAGAAAAGCAGATGAGTCCGGCTTTAAAAAAAAAACATGACACTTTTTTTCTCATCATACTGTATATTATTTCTAAGGTTATACACGTTATGTTGTATTTAACCGTGTTTATGATTATGCTCTCTCGTGGTATCACTCTAATTCTAATTCAGGGACAGTTTAATGTGTTTAAAAGCCTGTCCTCCTGTGTTTTATTGAAGCCAGCCTGTGTATCTTATCCTGAAGAAAGAAAAAAAAAAAAGGCGAGGATATTTACTTTCCATTTGAATATACACCAGTTGTCAAGGGTGGAGGAGTATTCACACACCCATACTAAGAATACCACACCCGTAATGATGGTGTAATATGTGGGAGTCAAGCACCATGCTGTGCAGTTATTGGCCCGTTGCAGCCCTCAGAACAGACGCCTCAGTGTTTCATCATCGTCCCTTGTATGAGGAGAGGATTTCCCGCCAATGACAGTGCCTAACTCCAGTATGTCATTTGGGTTAATCAGGTACATCTACCGGTTCTAAATTTGTGGACACTTGGGACGATTTTGTGATGCAGCAGGGCTGTGTTTACATAAAAAAAACTTGGCTGCGTTTGTTTCAATTACAGCTCCTTTAGCCTTGATTAGCATAAGGATTCTTAGTTAGGACTGGCTGCTAATACAGCACTCCAGCAGGCTTGTTTTATTGGTCTCACAGGCACACACACACACACACACACACACTCACACTCAGATGGATACAGGGTAATGGGCAGTGAGTTAGTGCTGCAGGGTTGGCGCCTGTCACCTCGGTTTATCACGAGGATCCTCACGCTTAGGACAAACGGCTGTACATAAACACTGGCTGAGCGGGCACTTTGTTCCGTTGCGAAGCGCCAGAGTCTAGTGGGAGCCGCATAGCGCAGCTCTGCTTTTAACTCCGACCAATAAAATTTTATGAAATGTGTTTGAAATGGAGGACGACTGTAACAGGGGGCCGCGTCAGGACAGGTGGTGAAGGCGAGCCGTGTGTCGTCGGCGTAGAGCAAAGCCTCGGCTGCTGTGCGTTTATGTAAGACGCGTTGTGTGACAGTGATGTATTGTGATAATGACATAGACAGCCAGCCCTCCTTCTTTCTTAGTCACCGCACGCTATTCCTAAACATTGCTTGAGTGTGAAAGGAGTGTGCGTTTTGTATATTTGTGCGTGTGTGTGTGGGGGGGTTTGTTGTGTGAAACTGAGTAAGCTGAGTATGTGGCTCAGAGAATCCATCATTGTGACGACCAGCCCTGCCTGTCCTGTCAACAGAAACACACACACACACACACACACACACACACACACACACACACACACACACACACACACACAGGAAAAGGGCTGAATAGGAGGGCAGAATAAGGGAAGCGAGCTTTCTAGTCTCTCTCCCTTGTCTCGGTAAAATATATTCATTTTTCCCCTCTGCTGACTTTGCCTTCCTCTTCCTTTCTTCGTTTCTTCTTTTCTTTTCAGTTTTTCTACGCTCGCTCCAGTCCACTCCGTTCGACTCCCTCACCCCAGCACCCTGCTCGTCTCCTCATTTCTTCCTCTCTCGCCCCCACTCCTGCTTATCTCCCTCTGCTTTTCCACAGTTCATCATTATCTCTCTCTGAGCTCCCCCCTCTCATCCATCACCCTAAGCCACAGGTTTCCCTCATATTACTGCAGAATGGGCCTCCATTTATCAAAAAGTAGAACACACGCACGCACACACACCTACGCACACACACACACACACACACACACAATCTCATGCATTCGCGTGTGTGCATGGACACATAGTTGCAGGTGCATGCTGTGTGATAGAGGGGGAGAGCTGTGTTGTAATCTGACCTTGTTGTTTTTTGTGTCTCTGCAGACTGGAGTGCTTTGGCCTGGGTTTGCCTCATCACAGTGAACCTGTACCTCAACCTGGTGCGAGAAATAAGCACCAACAGATATGAGAGGTGAGTAGGGGGCTTAGAGCTGCGGCTAACAGTTATTTCCATTATCAAGTGATTAATTTACTGATTGTTTCTGTCAATATCTGTATTTTTTTGTTTCATTTAAACACCCAATTTTTTTTAATTTACAATGACTTTTCAGAATATGACAATACTCTGGTTGTAGGAGCATTCTTTGGATGTGCATACGAAATTTACATCTTAATCATGGTGTTTCCGCAGTTTGTGACACATGGTCTGTTGCCTGTTTACGTCAGGTCTGTGCGTTGTCATGGAGGCATTGTACACAACCAACAGTGTATCCCAAGACACCGGTTTGTAACTTATCTTTCAAATTAGCACCCCAGAAGTTACGTTATGTACTCAGTGTAGAGTTACGTAATTAAAGTAAAGTTGCAGAGGTTAGGTTTATTTTATTTATTTAACCTTTATTTAACCAGGTATTTAACCCATTGAGAATGAAAATCTCTATGACAAGAGAGACCTGGCCGAGGTAGCAGCCAATCAAAACACATTTAAAATGCAACAAATACAACATACAATACAAAAATCCACAATAAAACAACAACTATTCAAACATAGTGGCCTCTCAAGAAAAATAACATTCTTCATGATGCCCTTAAATTCATCAATGGATGTAAGTGTTTCTTATTTTAGATCTTTTTAAAGATTGTTTCATGTCCAAGGTGCACAGTAGGAGAATGCAGTTTTCCCCAGATCTGTCGGTTATGTTTAGGATGACAACATACCGTAAAATGACTCAGAGTTCACTCAAAGTTCACACGGTTCTGCACACTGGTCTCCTGGGGTAAGTCCCCGGGGAAAGTCCTGTGTTTTGTCTCCAGCCTTCCACCACACAGGACCGCTTCCTTCTTTATTCTTTACTCCATTCAGCCCATTGGTCAAGTGATTGCAGCCTTTCGAAATACGTGGGTCACACACAAATTGCTGCCCTTATGATTAAGTGGGATACATATGATTTGTTTTGTGCATTACTTTTTGTAGAAAAAATATATGGACAGTTCATGACAACAGCCTGAAACCAGCAACAATAGTTTGTAAGGGTGTGGTGTAGAGATGCATGCCCAGAAGAAAAGCCCACATTGCTGCTTGGAGGGAGACACACACCTACTTTTACACATTATGAAAGACTTGAGTATCAGCAGGTTATCGCAGATATCACAACAACCTTTTCAAGAAGGTGGTTGAAGTAAAGAAAGAGGGAGGCTGTGTTCACACGGTCGAAAACTTTGAAAGAAAAGCAGAAAAGCAAAATGGCACAAGCTGCACCGGCCGTTCCACTTTTCCATGTTGTAATGTGATAAACACTGTGTAAGGGCATGTTAATCAGAGTATACATGGCTCCATGTAAACTGGAATATAAGTGGAATATTCATTTTTATCAGCCATGTAAACAGGTTAGTGAGAATATTGTCTTTTTTTAAGATTAAGGGCAAAAACTAATATTTTGTGCACGTACATGTAGTCAAATAATAGTAAATCCTCACAAGCTGGAACCAGAAAACGATGAGGCTTTTAAATTACTGAAATGTTTATTGATGATCACAGTAGTTGCCAATTAATCGCCAAATCATTTCAACTTTTCCTCCCCCGTGGACACAAACAGGTCGTTTTCTGTCTTCGTGTCCCAGTTTGAACGCGCATCCATCTCTTGTTTTATTGTGTCCATTTCCCTCCGCGCGTGTGTTTATGTGTGTGCATGTGTTTGGTCTGCCAGAGCATGTGTCTCCCAGCAGAGCATTGACAGCCCCCCCTTCCTCCCTCCTCCCTCCCTCCTCAGCCTCCCCCTTCTTTTTCTGTTCCAGCCGACGCTCTAATTGAAAAGGGAGTGAGTGTCAGCCGTTAAGAGTGTGTGTGCGCACCCATCTTCACGCTTTGTGGCTCTATGTTTCTGTCGCTCAAACTCCCATGAGCACCCTCCGCAGAGCGAGTGTGAATTTGCGCGTGTGTGAGAGAGAGAGAGAGAGAGAGAGAGAGAGAGAGAGAGAGAGAGAGAGAGAGATTTTCTCATTTTCCGTGCCACACGCGGAGCTTTGTGACACAAACACACACACCAAAATAAAAAAAATAATGTATGCACTCTGTGGGAGGAAAAAACGCTCTAACAAGTTAGCGGCAACTCTGTTTTACGCATTTTTTCATGGTTGTGTCCTGTGGATGTTCTTAGGTGTGCACATCCCTCCTACCCATCTGTGTGTGTATGCCCCCCCCCCTCCCCATGGGAGTTTCCCTGCATTGATTAGCAATAAGCCAGACGATATAATGGTGTTATAACTCAGAAGGAGACAGCTTTATGGACGCAGGGAAGGGGGCAGGCTAGGGGGCCAAAATCGGCTCGCTCCTGAGCCTTGTCAGCTGTATACCTCTCACAGGTCCAGAGGGACTAGGTAGCAGGAGGATGTGTCTGTATTTTTGTGTTAGGCTGGTCACACAGAAAAAAAACCACCCTCAGCGCTTCATAGGTTAGAGCAAAGCGAAGACAGGGCGTCAGGGGGGTTGTCGCGTATTGACTGCGCGTAGATGAGCTGTATGTGTTTCGGCAGGCGAGTATGTGGCTCTTTGCATGCATGCACAATTACCCCTCAGCCCCCTAACCCAACCCTCCCACCCTCTCTGTCTCTCACACACACACACGCACACACACACGGTGACGGCACAGTGTGATGGTTTATGAATGAATAAATCGCCAGAGGAGATGGAGAGCGAACGGAGGCTGGATGATCTAAGAGTGATTGAAGTGGATGCAAGAGAGGACGGGGAGTGTGTTTGCGTGCGTGCATGTGTGTTTGTGTGTGTTTGGAGGACGGATTCGGGCAAACAGGAGAAAGAAGACGAAGTGGTGTGAGGCTGTAAGAAATGAGATTGAGCCTCGAGAGGGATTTATATATGAGCTTGCATGTGCATGCATGTGTGGGTGTGTGTGCGCGCAGGTGTGTGAAATCCAGAGCGCGTAGCAGCCCTGCTGTGCCTCATTAAGCCCATGTTGCGCACAGCTCCGGACCTCGTCATCTCCCTCTCAAAGCGCTGCGAGTGTACTGTGTGTGTGCTGCAGCAGCGTGTGTGTGTCTGCGTGTCTGCGAGCTCTCGACATTGATTTCCTGACAAGCCGCCCCTCAGCACCCCCCCTGCACCAATCGTCACGCCGCGGACTGGCAGCGCTGATTTCACCATTTATATCTCTCCTCCCACCACCACACAGACTCTCTCTATCCCTCTTTGTTTCCCTCTTTCTCCATCTCCCTCCTTTGCTCTCTTTTGCTCCTTTTCTCCCTTCTTAGCGCCTCCACTATTTCCATTCTCTCCCAGCTCACCCTTGTTTTCCCCTTCCTCTCCCACTCCCTCTTGTGTTTGATCTCTCCTTCTCTCTTTCCCTCTCTCCCTCTCTGGATCTATACGTTTCCTATGTCTCTTCCCCACCCACTTCTCTGCTCTATTTAAACAACCAGCTGTCTCTCTTTCTCCACCACCTCCCACACACTCGCATACCGCTGTCCATCACATGAGGGCAGAGAGGGGAGATACAGTGTGCCCCAGTGAAATCAGAGCGAGGAACTCTGTGTGTGTGTGTGTGTGTGTGTGTGTGTGTTTGTGCGCCGCACAAGTCGAGAGGGATTGAGTGTGTGTCAGCTGTGTCGCCACCGCTCGATTGACCGCACTTGGAACAAGTCAGGGCAGGACTTCCACTCTATTGACCAGGCGACGCTGTACGCTCTATAAAGTATCGACGCCCACACCAATGCCCAAGACACTGGAGCACACACCTCATCTGTCTCACACACACACACAGAGCCAAGTTTGGTTATTAAGATTTTGTGAGCGTAGAAGGCTGTCGTGATGGGAAATTATCAGATTATTGGTTCTTGGTCTGAAGATATTTGCGTATTGTTTTGCAGCTCTGGGTTTAGTGAGGCTTTTTTTTTAATAATGAAAAGCTGGATATTGATTTGTTAAAAGAATCTGTGTTTGCCAAGTAATAAAAAACAGGCGGCTGATGATATATGGACTAAACCAAGCCTATGAGCAGCTGAGACCTGGTAATTTACCTGTGACTGTAGAAACTGGATGGTATGTTAATCTAAAGAGAAGAAAAGTGAATCTGTCCCATGTTGTGTCTAAATGATAAAGAAAATGGGTTCTATAATGCCTTCTACTGTCCGTGCAAGATGAGCTGCGCAATGCTATGTTCAGTAAGGGTGCTTTCAGACCTAGAGTTGGCTTTCTTTGGTCCGAATCAGGAACAAATTTTGTTCCACAGTTTCATAACTGCCTAGAGTTGGTTCGTGTTCTCACGGCAGCATTTACAAACGGACCAGATTAAATCCCTTGTGCGAGAAAGCTGCTCTTGATTGGTCAGAATGCCCATGCGGGAAAAATCCAGGAAGTAAAGCAAACGTTGAAGAAGAGTACACTTGCAAGATAAATGTGACACTTTCTAATGTCACAATGGAGGGACAACTACGCAGGTTGATTTTAGCGCTGCTCATCGTGGACTATATTGCTGTCATTGTTCATTTTAGTCAAACCATACAGTTTGAAAACGAGGCGCGGCTCCAACTAGAAAACAATGTTTTGATGCATTGGATGTGCTGAATGTGCATATTAAGGCAGTACAGGAGGAGGTGCACATTAATAATCCTCCAGGACTGTAACATGCTCATGTTTAACCCAAACAATGTGTCATGTGACTGCAGTTGGTTCAGATTGAGGTCGGAACACGTTCTCACCACAAACGAACCGCACCAGAGTTTGTTTGTAACCAGACCGAGACCACCTCTTCAAGAAGGTCTTGGTCTGGTTGTTTTGGTGTGCACCTGAGTGTGCTTGCTGTGTTCACACCTGCCTAAACGAATCACACTTAGGGGGGGAAATGGAAAGAGAAGATGCACAAAGACTGATACAGCTGTTCACATGTAAAAATCTGGAGAAAGCCTTGGAGAACAGGAAAAAAACTCTAGTCTTCAGATAATTGGTAGTTTCTTACATGAACAGTTAATTTGCAAAATTGTTCCTGTTTTCTTTTTAGTTTGTTTCTTTTCTGTGTCACGTGCTTTCTATTTAAAAGACAGGAAGATGTGTGTAAAATGTTGGTGTCCTGTAATCACATGGGCCGGATGTTTGGCACGACACAGAAATAAGAAATAACTGAGTGAAAGAATTAGACATAAATAAATGTATGAACTGTGCATTTTCCATGGTCATGGTTTATTTTGGAAGGCCTTACTCTGTCACATTTGGCATGCTCATGTGAGGACGCTCTGGGTGTCTGGACGTTAAGATAAGATGAGGTACTTGATGATGTTCCAGAATGCTGTGCTTACCAGTCTGGACCAAGGGTTAGACAACATTAGCCACTGCCTGTTGAAGGCAGGAATGTTGCGCCATTCTTCTGCCTCGCCATTCCTCTTAAAAAGTTTGAACATGGAATGTGGGGACAAAGTTGTCTTGCCTCTAAGCATGCAAGCACCTAACGGCGCAGAATCGATGTCTCTATTAAAGGGACAGTTGGCAGGACAGGACAGGTGTGACGAGGACATGTTCTGTGTGTGACCCCCCACCAGGAGATTTCAAAATCGGTTAGCGGTAGCGGTTAGCAGCTAACTCAATGTAGAAGAACAGCAGCTGAAAATGTCCGCAAACGTGTGAAAATGAGGTCAGGGAGCTCCTTACCATCCGAGCAGAGGACGAGATCAGCCGCCATTTAACAGGGACAGTAAATCATTGTCAATCTCAAAGTTTTTGACAATACCAAACAAGGCAATGGTGGAGGAAGTCGTAATAATGTACCTTGGCGGTTGTCTATGAGGCAGTTTAATACATTGCAACAGCTGGACGGAGAATTCTGCTCACTGTATTACCAATTTGTTCTGTTCCACCATTTTTAAAATGTCTTTGTCGTGTCCCACAATTAGTCTCGCTTGAACTACGCAGCACTGCCCCTGAGATTTCCTGTGGTACTGCTCAGTTTCATCTGTTTCTGCAAGCTTTCAGGAAACATGCACAGTACCAGATGAAATGAATGCAGAGAATGGACAAAGTGAATGAGCCTTGTGTACAGCACTTTGTACGTGCTGTACCAAAAGGTTCTCTCGATCAGATTTGTGTAAGGAGAACTGGGGCTCATCAAGTTAATTCTATTATTCATCAAGTAACGATTGACCTGAAGTACCAGTTTTCCACATCAGCCATCACCGATCATTTTTCATTGATAGCCATTATGAGCCTCTCCATCTCTTTATTGTTTTACTTTAAAAAAAAAAAAAGGCTATTTGTGCAACAAAAAGTTCAGTTTAGCCAGCAATTTCGTGGTCACTGGCACCCGCTGAGGGAGAATCTGCATCCTGTTTGCGCCTTTGATGCACACATCTCCTTTGTAAATCATCTTTTCCACAACAGTCGGGGTAATTATGGTTTATATCACCATGAGTAATTGGCGCCCTGGCTGTATAGGCATTTGTCTGCACCTGAAAAATGACCCCGATGTGAGTGCCAACAAAGAGATAAACTGAAGAAGAGAGGAATTGATTTAGTCATAGGTTTTTTTTTCTCAGGGGCGAAGCTCCCTGGTCTCTGTGCTTCTAATGAAATAAATGTCTGCCTTTTATCAGGTTGTACCATCTGATGGCATGGGGGGTTCCTCTGGTCATGGCCTCTCTGCCACTGCTAAAGGGTTACTACGGCCCCGCAGGAGCCTGGTGGTGAGTACAGCCAACTTGTCCAGCCCCAGCATAGTTTTTATGCTTTTCTTTCAGCCAGCCACAGCAGATTTTCTGTTAAATGTCTTTCCTTTCAGGGAGGGCCACACAGCTCTGGCCTCATTCCAGTTCCATACAGGCACCGTCCCTCATAAGATTTTATGCGATCAAAATTGGCAATTATCAGCACATCTTTTAACAGTAAAACGCCCCCTCAGACTCTCCAGTTCTTGTGGTGAATAGGAAAGGCATTATTTGTTTGGAGGGTAGTTAAAGGGGTGAGGAAAAGGGGAAGAGGCCGAGCAGAGGAGGCGGTGGAATGAGAATTGGGACAGAGCCTTAATCTCCGGGCACGGCTCTCTCTTTCCACTCTCGGCTTATTAATAGCTACAGCTGCACAGCTTTTCCCCTCCGCAGTCACACAAGTCTCTCTTCCGCTCACGCTCTCCCTTTCCTTTGTAACCCCCTCATCGCTCTCTCTCTGTCTCCCTCTCTCTCTTCCCCCAGCTGGATCACAGACGATCACGTAGCCTGGAGATTTGGGATGTAAGTAGACCCTTTCAGCGCCGGCATCAAAGCTTCCCCCACTGGGGGTGATGTGGGGGAGAAGGGCTGTCTCTGTGGGGAAATGTGAAGGGTTGCATGTCAAGGGAGCCTGCAGGGTTTTTTCCCTCTTGGTCTAAGGCCAAGATGTGTGTGTGTATGTGTGTGTGCACATGTGGATGTGCCTGCGTCTGCCTGTGCCTTGTCAGATTTAGGGGAGTTGCTACACTGTGTATTTAAGTGTTTAGGAAGGCTATGAAGGATTATGCCTGTCTAGTGCTTTCTGCAACTGGCCCTAAGTCTGCAAGGGCTCTGCCAATCCCCCGGCACAGACGCTTAGCCACACACACACGCACATGCACACTTTGCTATGAGCCAAGGTAATCGCGTTGCTGCTCGCAGCATCAGCAGGGAATCAATCTTTCTAAACAAATAAGCATGCACACACACAGACAGACTCACGCAGACAAACACTCGTGCACACGTACAGAACAACACATAGCTATCAGCTGCGCTAAACGAGCCTGTGTCTCTTTTATCAGTGCTCCTCTGCTCCCCGGCTCTTTCTAGTTTTCCACGCTGTCGTGGCCCAGGGGGACGAGTCGCTCAGAGGATCAGGGAATCTTCATTAGCTCTAATTACATCAAACCAGACGAGAGATTAGAGGCCAAGGCAGCACCCGTCAAGGAAAAACCACATAAGCTCAAACACCGAACCCTGCTGACAGCTTGCTGGGAACGGCGCAGGAGAGCAGACGTTTTAGTATTAAAGGTGAAAAGTGGAAAAGGTGGGAGGGGAGACATACGGGGTACAGTTAGAGAGACGGGGAATTACTCAGCAGGAGAAGGAAAGAGGGGCGGCATAGCAGGACAGGGAAGGAGAGAGGAGAGTGAGAGAAATAGATTGCCCTCGTCTCTGCCCACGCCCCGTAGTGTGTCTTCATCAGAGTTCAGCGAAGCGGCGCAGACAAGACAGAGCAGGCGGGGGAGGCTCGGAGGAGGAGGACGGTGCGAAAGGGGATGAAAGAGGAAGGAGAATGAAAAGCAGAGGACAGCGTTTTGTGACGGAGGTGCAGAATTTCAGGGGTTGAGTCAGCAATTGGAAGCACTCGAGCTTAGCTGAGTCACCGCTCTTAGAGGTCCCCGTCTGTGTGTATCATGGGCTGTGGTCAGACGTGGCACCGATAAACTGAGACAATGACGTGCACATATTAAAGCTTATAATTCCCAGGGGGGCTCGAGGGATTGTAAAATCAGTCAGTCCACCACTTTGGTCCAGATTGAAATATCTCAGCATTGATTGGAGGGATTGTAAAGGAAGTTTGTACGGACATTCATGGGCCACAGAGGATGAATCCTAATGACTTTGGTTATCCCCTGACTTTTTCATGGACAGTTTGGTTTTTAGTGACACATATTGGCAACTATTGGATGGATTGCCATGACATTTATTACAGATATTCGTGGTGCCCAGAGGATGAATTTTAATGACTTGGTATCGAATTGATTTGTCATTTAGCACAACCTAAGGTTTCACCTATCCAATGAAATATCTCCTCATCTAGTAAATGGATTTGCGCAAACTTTTCTAAAGACATTCATGGTTCCTAGAAGATGTACCTGAAAAAGTTACAAATTAACTCATGCAATTTACTGGGTAGTTGAAGGTAGAGAGGTAGAAGGAAAGGATCTGATTACCATGAAATTTGGGTCATGCATTCATGTTCACCTCACAATGAATTGTAATAACTTTGGTGATCCCTGACTTTTTCATCCAGGGCCATCGTCGGGTCAAAATTTAAATTTTACCAATACATATGACTAAATCCTTGTTACATTAATGACATCCCAATTAGTATTAGCTGTACTTTATGTTTAGTGATAATTAACAAACGTTAGAATGCTAACACACTGCTAAGATGAACATTGTAAATATTAAACCTGCAAAACACCATTATGTTAACATTAGGTGCATTTCCATCCAATTTCTCTCATGCGCATTTTTCAATTAACACATAAAAAACCTAAGTGGAATTGCCAAAAATTGGAAAAAATCTCGAAATATTAGAAAAAACTTTTTATGCGGGTGGAAAACTTGGTGTATCGACAAAAGGTAATTGCAACAAAATGCAATAGAAACAGATTCAGTGAATAAATGATGATGTGCAGTCATGAGGTACCATCATTGCGTAGACCACTGCAAGTTCTCTTCATCGTCTCTGGAGGCTTATAACAAATAAAATTATGCACACAGAAATGGAATATTAGTTCACATCTCTGTATTTCCACTGTCAAGTGTGCTCTGTGTTGTGACACATCCATTGCTTTACTTTGTTTGGGGTTTGAGAGGCGCTCTTTTAATTATGTCATCACATTGCGCCTTCCTCTGCAGTGGCAGCTGACAGGAGAATTAATGTCCGCTAATGCTTATCTAAATGAACCAACTTCCAATATTCGCATAACCCTAATAGTTGGAAAAGCAAATACATGTGTGTTAACATTTGTGCTTAATTTGGATGGAAATCCAACTATTGTCATTGTGAGCATTTTCACAATAGCAACTTGCACAGAAGTACAACCTCACAGAGCTGCAAGCATGGTCGTTTATGTTTGCAGGTGAATTCAGAAAAGGATTGCGTGGCGTTTGTGGCCGCTGAACTTGCACAGATAAGACAAAAAGAAAGCGTGTAATTGTCAAAGCGCCTGCAAAAGGGAAAATGCTCCCTTAAATGTGCTGCCAAGAAAATAGTCTTAAATTAGGTGATATGCATACATTTGGCGCAATATTGGTCCCTTTCTATGCAAATGCACCAAATTCAAAAAAAGTCTAATTAGCCACATGTTTAAAATGAAATAGTTAGTATGCTAAGAGAGTTGGTGGTAACTGAAGCACACTGACAGGCTGGAAAAATAAATCCCAAACACAGTTTCTCTCTGTCACGCTCAAATTCCTAGCCAAAAGTTTTTAGGAATGCTTCTGCTCCGCAAAGGTCAGAACCTATAACTTGCGATCTGAAAACTCCTGTTTTCTTTTTCTCCCAGCCATTGTTCTGCAGATAGTGTTCTTGGCGCAAAGGCAACATTCATACTTTGCCACGTGGATAATTGCAGTCCGATGCAAAAATAGGGCAAATTGCGCTCAGCTGCAAAACCTTCATGGGCGTGTTTGCGCTGTAGTATCATTAGCGCAATAACTTTCGTGAATCTGACCTTGAGATGGGGCAGATAGCGGCTGCAAGTGATGCACAATTCATGATGCTATCAGCAGCTGCAATCCATTCTTTGTAATTTCGCCTGTTTGTCTTTTTTTCCTTTTAACTTTTGCATCAGTGCATCTGGTAAGACACACCCTGCACACCCTGCTTTTGCTGGCCTTTGTGTCTCCGTCCTCCCTTTCTGCCTCTTGGGTTGTCCTGTCCCTGCCTGAGTGGTTGAACAGGTAGATCGTGATCTTTCACTCGGCAGTAGGATCTTGTTTGTCAAAGTTGAGCGCTAACCCACACAGACGGGCCCCCACAGTACTCTCATCTCCTACTGAGCACTTCAATTAAGGCTTCTTTCATCCAGGCCTCATTCTTCACTTCAGAGTGGTACTGGAGGGAGGGCCAGGCTGAGGCCAAGAGATTGAATCTGAGCCCGTCCGTGATGATCTTTCTTTCTGCCAGTTTCAGGCTTCCACTCTTGCTCAGTGTTGTCCTCTCGAAACCCCTCTGTGGTTATCCGTCTTTCTATCCCTCCCTCGTCGATCTATTGGCTGCAGCCTCTTTTTGCTATTCCTTTCATTCCCGCTGTGACCTTATCCCTCTCTCTCTTTTAATCACGCGGTGCTTCTTTCCTATTTCTGCTCTTTCTGGTCCTGACCCACAATCTGCTGTCATCCATCCACCTTTCCATCCTCACCTCTATTCTTGTCTTCACTTTTATCATCCCCCTGCCCACGAATCTTCTCTCTCTCCCTGCTTCTATTTCATTCTTTCGCTCCCTCATTCTTTCCCTCCCGTCTCCCTCTTGCTCTCGCTCTCTCCGGGTAGTGCTCAGCTGTAGAGCACAGCGGACTCTAATGGCAGATCATTATCATGCTAATTAGAGCACTTTGTAGCTGCCGCCCGTCATTCTCTCCTCTTCGCAGCCCCCCACGCTATCGTTAAAAAGGCCACCCCCTCCTTTCCCCTCTCCACCAACCCGCCCCCACCCCCCCACCTCGTCTCTCCATCATTAACGGGACGTGCGCTGGCGTAATTGGACGCTGTTTATTCCGGAGAGCGGGTTATTAAATCACACCGAGGTGACGCTCGCGCAGGTCTCCCCCCTGAAACGCTTTCATCATTGTCCCATGCCATTATTGAACCTGCGTGGACGCGCACACACACGCGCACTCACACACATGTTCAAAGAGGGTATTCTTTGTATATTGATGTTCCCTACAAGACGTGAAGGAGCATGATGTGCGAAGCAGCCTTTCCCTCCCCCTGTTTCCTGCTGCGAAACAAACGCCTACCATCTCCGATTCCCCTGCCAATAAAAAGTTTAATTTGATAATGCTCAGTGAGGTTTTTTTTTTTTCAACCCGCAGGCTTGGAAGACAAGTGTGGACAAAGTTAAATTAGGCCAAGGACCTACTATTTGCCTTTTTAGATGCTGCTAAAAGTTGCAGTTTTTAGCACACATGTCAAGGACTTTTCAGGCACACTGTTGGACATTTATTCCCAATCCATTTCCCTTTGAAACCGTGTGCGTCCCCGTATTTATGGGTCAGAGAACTTTTTCCTCCTGTGGATCATGATGAGGCCTGTGATCACTCTTGATGTTCTTCCTCTGCACAGCCTAACATGTTTATCATGTAGGAGCATTTGGCCAGTGCCTTCCTGCCAGTGCCAGGTGCTCGGGAGGACTTGGGTGTCGCACTGCACGTTCTCATCTGCTCAGTGTTACTGAAGCTGAATGGAGAAGTGATGGCCAGGAACCTGTCTATCAAAGCAAGACAAAGGCCTGTTTCATGATTACAGGGAGAGGTTGAAACTCCTCCGAGCTTACATCACCTCCCAAGAGGTTGCATAACACAAGGCTGCCATTCCAACAAATCCATCACCCTCATTTCCCTTGCCTGTCTCGCTCTCTTTCATTGACTTAGAAATACCTGACATGTTATTCTCCCCTGTGTCTTCCTTGATTGTCACCTCTTCATCCCGTAGGAATGACATGCATTTCCGGCGTTGTGACTTGCTGGCATCTTTTGTTGTTTGTATACCTCTCCTCTTACTCACTGAAACTATGTGCAGTATGGTCCAGACGTGCTGAGTCAGGCATGTTCCACACTGTGCTGTTTATGTACAAACTGTGTGCCCGCTATGCCTCAGCTGTTTAGAATAATAAACAGTCTCACCTGTACCACGGACGTCATGACAACAAATAATTTGATACCAAATGGATATCGATGACGGTACTTGTTTTTCTCCAGTACTGTAGGTAGAGGGGTCACAATTCTTCTTGTGTCCTAGTTTGCTATTAAATGCCAGAGGAAGAAGAAAAAGAACAAGTATAAGATGACAAAAGTGCAGCTGCAGCGGCAGCTCAGCCTCGACTCGCTGAAAAGCGTTTTTTTTCCTAATGCCAGCAGATTTTATTAATTTTTTGCAATGGGAAAGCCACGCATTTGCACTATGCTACAAATGCTAGCAGTGAGACAAGGCGCTTAGCGTTTATTCTGCACTGAACGCTGCATGTTTGGTGTCTTTTTATGGTCGTCGAGAGCTGAAGAATGTAACTGTGGCTGTTATATATGAATGTTCAACTATTCTTTCCTTTTTTTCATATAGAGTCTGAGAGTTTGAACAGGTTTTGGCAGGATGTTCAGGGTGACAGCAATGCTCACCTGATATCGTAAACAAGCCAAGTTAGCTCTCCGAGCTAATGTGTGCTAACTACGGATCAGAAATGTGCACCATTTTTTGCCGACAATAGATATAAAACAAAAGCCAGAGACTGTTTTGTATTTCAATTGCTGTGAGCTGTGAATTCACCACTTCTGAGCTGAAGACAGAAGATGACGTTATCATGGTGCGTGACCAAGCAAAGCCTCTCCTCCTTCGGGAAGCTGCCTCCATCTCACTCCAACTCAAACTGGGTCTGGGTCTGCAGCTGCCTGCCCCGGAGAGCAGTGTGAAAGGGAGTGACGCTCACTACACTGACAAAAAACAAAAAGATGACTGCTTAACTTCAAGAATCTCAGTTGATTGAGAGGTCTCCGACAGATGATTCAAATCTTTGATTTTCACGGGGCAGCCCCTAGAAAAATGTTTAACTTTGGGTAAAACGCTGTGCTCTTTGCTATCACTTTTTACCCAGCCCTCCAATCACAGTGGAGGAGGAGCAGGACACATAGCCTACCACGAAGACCAACTGTCACATCTTACGTGTACAAGTGCTGAACGACGACAACAATGGAGAAGAAATATGTATATGTGCTGTAATCCTTATACTGTAATACTGTAATTTCCTTGACCACAAAATTTCTTGACTTCTAGACTAGTACTTTGCTTTCAAGGTGGATCATCAGGGATTAAAAATAAATCTTTAATTTAATTTAAATGTTTTTGATAAAGGAGCGTACATTTAAGTCAGAGTCCTGCATGGGTCTGATTTGCAAGACCCGCTCCAGAACCGCAACCGCAAAGTGCAATACCTGCACCCTCCCCGTCACCTGCATGTATGACCACTTAGTTCTTCAACCAGACATTTTCACTAAGACTGATATCTTCTGCTACATTTCTGGTGACATGAGATGCTTAACATAAACATACTTGAATGTGCAGTTTAGTTTAGTTTGCTAGTGGTCAGTCTGACTCCTTCAAAGAGTTTTTGGGAAGGACAAGAGCAAAATGAGAAACGTTTCGTGTTTAAAACAGAGCAGCAAGATAATTTAAAGGCTGAATAACAATTACGTTAAGTGAGATCAGAACAAGCCTTTCTCCAGACACTAAATCATATCTAACAACAATGGCCTTCTCAGATTGCAGTCAGAGGAAATCTTATTAAATGAGTTTCACTCTAATCGCTTTAGACAGCCCTAATATCTAAACACTGGACACCTGGTATGTTATTACGTCCTATCACCATATAAATTTCATTAGGATATACGACACTCTGCTTGTGGATTACAAATGAATTAAATCCTGTGTGTTTTTTTAAAAATTCATTTTGGCCCTAAAGTGTCCTCCACACCTCCTGTCCCTCCTCCTGTAACAGGAGGCAAAGAGGAAAAACAAACAGGAGTGATTTTTATTTTTTTTTTAATATTGCCCATTTGGAGTTTTCTTACGACCTGCTCGTGTTTGTGCTTTTGCAGATGGTACGTGCCTCTGTTCAGCCTCATCTTCCTAATGATCTGCTGCTATGCCAGGATCATCTGCGTGGCCAATGCGAGGGTGAGTGCTCAACATGCATGCAGTCAGCAGCAGCGGCGCAAGACACTGGCAATTTAGCTGAATCCAAGTGCATTGTGACCTTTTAGAAAAGTGACATTAGTGAAAGCTGACATCTCTGAGAACTCAGGAAGGATTGCTGTTTGTGTGTTCTCATATTTCTCTAGGAAAAATGTAAAAATTCTCACAAAATAGAGTCAAGAAAAATCCCCCGAAAGATTTATATGTGTGTGATATATTATTTTAGGGTTAGGAACTGGTCCAGTTTGTGTTTTCAGTCATTTATTTTGTCATACATATAGTACAGTTGGTATGAAGGCAGAAACAATGCTGCAAACCATCAAAATTACCAGGATAAATCTGGTTTGGGCCAAAGAACACAATCGTTCTGACAATCAGACAGTCTGTAAAGATGCCAAAACTTCAGCTATGTTGTTGATGTGAAGGTAAAACTGATAAGCACACAAGTAGGTCAAAGTTGAACGAGTAAGTCAGGTTTGTGTTGCTAACCCGGGGGCTTGTTTAGAACCTGTTCACAGGTTTCAAGTTCTTTATTGTCATCTGCACAACAATTGCAGAGAAGCAGTCGTTGGCAATAAAAATCTTGCGACTGAACCTTGTTAACTGCTTTTTATTAAACTAGGTTACCAGATCTCAGCAGTCGAATGTTATTGTAGGACCAAAAGTAAAAAAACCCCAACAAGATCCAATTTAAAAATAAGCCTGAATTATTCTTTAAATCTACTGATCATTCAAATCCCATAACTTTTTTTGTCTTTAGAAATGCTTTATGTTTCAGGGGTCTGTTGTCATGCTACTGAAAAGAGCTAAATTTGGAGCTATTTTTAAACATATCGGCTTTGATTAATTTGTAAAGAACAAATATCCACCACTCACCTGTTCAACCTGCTTGGATTCCTGTCTTTTCTCTGTTTTATATGACTGTATACTGCTAACCTTGAGATTTTGTAACTGTTGGTTGGGCAAAAAAATGCTATTTAAATATATTATAATGGCCTCTCAGTGCTTTTCACAATTTTTCAACATTTCAGAGATAATATTTTAAAGCTACTAATTATTCAGATCACATAACTTTGTGACTAGAAAGTATGTTTGAATGTTTTTGGTGCTATTTTATAATACAGGGAGGCACTGAAGTCAGAAACTCCAAATTCAAAATCTACACATAGAAGCATTCATTTTTATGCATCCATGCCGTCAACAGTCGTGGCATTCAGAGGCATTATGTTTTTGAGTTGAGTGTCCATCAGTCTATTGTCAGTCTGTCCGTTCATTCCATCTTTAGGGACACAATTTCTCAGGAACGCCGGGTGGGAATTGCTCCAAATTTTGGCACAAACATCCACTTCAAAGGTCACTGTGACCTCACAAACCATGTTTTTTGGCCGAGAATTCATACACTAATTTTGACAAATTTCACACATCTTGAAACTGCGGTGACGGTATAGATGTTCTGTGCTGCCTGGTTGAAGATGTGTGTGAAGCGTCCACGTTTTGGCAAAAACATACACTCAATACCTTTTATGAAATTCCTTCAAAGTCTTCATCACTTATATTGTTTGAGCCTGGGTAGACATGGATGTAAATTGCAACTCGACTGATTGGCAGAGGTATAGAAAGTGAGGCGGTAATTCCAATTTTATTAAGCAAAAACGTCCACCATTCTCTTGTCTCAGCTACTCAGATGTGAAGATGTCCAATGTTTCTCTGTTTTATATGATTTCAAATTGATCACTTTGGGTTTCTGGGCTATCAGTCAAGTAAAACACGCTATTTTAAGACATCATGGCCTTTTAGTAAAATTTCTACAAGCTTTAATAAACCTGAATAAATCTTTAAAGCTGCTAAATATTCAGGTCACATAACTATTTGTGTGAAGACAGCACAGATTTTTCTTATTACAGAGAGACATCAAAGTCAGAGATGCAAAGTCTATCTCTATACATAGTGGCTTTAATTAATAATTACACCATGCACTTGTTCCAGCTTCTTTTCTCTGTTTTAAGTGACTGTAAATTGATCACCTCAAGTTTTTGTGGATCGTTGGTTGGACAAACAAGTTATCTGAGAATGTCACCAGGGGATTCCTGTACTTGTGTGATGAGCGTACTCCACTCTTAACAGTCAATTTGTTTAGGTGATCAGTCGATTAATTGGTTTACCACTTAGTTGATCTCCTCCCCATGTCAGCTCTGTGTGATTTTCCATTGTAAGGGTGCAGTCGGAGCCCAGAGGCAGCATTCCACGCAGTTCGCATAGCTTTCATTCCCCTGATCTGACGACACAGTGTGGCTGCACTGCCAGTGGAAAGGTGGTGGCAGACATGTGTCACAGCAAAATGTTTGTGGGTTTCTGATGTTATTCATCAAATACAAAAACACGGTGAGAGGGAATCAGGTTAAAACCACATCAGACTCATAATAAATTGTCATCGTTAATGGCGGCATTCTTTGTTTGGGTGGCAGAGTGAGCAATGGGATTCTGAGACAGATTTTAAAGATAGCTGGGCTGCAGACAGGCGGCTTCGGAGACAGACAGCAGGTAGCTGAAGGGAAGGGAAAAGAGACTACAGCGCTCTTTATCATGACTGTGATAAAGAGAATGAATTGAATGTAGCTGGTTTGCATCCAGCATCTCATAACTCATTCAGCTCACAGTATTCAGCTGTCTCTCCCGCAACCTCCTGTCTCTCTCTGTATCTCTGTTTTCCACCTTTCTTGTTTTTCCTCTTTTCCTTCCACCTCCGTCTGTCTCTCTTTCTGTCTCTCTCTCCCCCCCCTGTTCGTTTTCCCTTTCCGCCTCTATGTCTCTCTCCCCCTTCACTCTGCCGTTTTGCTTTCTCTATCATATTTATGAAGAGCTCAAGCCTTATCTCTTTTCAGCTGCAGGCTGTCTCACTTGAAAGAATTTCAAAAGCTTTGAAAGCAGGGTAGGTGGCGACGCATCGGGGAAAGGGATAAAGACGAGGAGGCTGAGTGAAGAGAGGTGGGATGTTAGCCGGACGGGGAAGTTTTTCCGCTTTCCAGAGACAGACGGGGGAGAGAGAGGGAGGATCGTGGGTGAAAGCGACTCCATAGCTCATTAAGTTTACCAAGTCCAAGTCGTTTACAACAGGATTATTTAGAAAAACACGGACACAGTCTGAGTGACTGTGTGAGCTCATACTAACTGGAGGGATTTGAAAGCTAATGAGTCATTATCAGGCCAGACAGAAAGGTCTGGGAGTGTGGTGGTGTGTTTGTTTTATGGATGTGATTTGTACATGCCCACTCCTTCCCTCTTAAGCCTCACGCCTCAACACTTAACTGGCTGAATTGTTCGACTTTCCGTGGCGCGGCTTAAAGAGACTTGCAACAAAAGCAGCACACCGGAGACCTGGCTGAAGCCTAATGATATTCCACTTATTATCAGTATTTGCTGATTTTGATGGATGGTGGTGCTCTGGAACAAGTTCAGTCTAATGACCAAATGGCTGTTGTTTTTTTTCCGTTCTTGCACTCCACAAACACACCATGGCCACACATAGATTTACAATGACAATCACGTCAGCGCCGAGAAACCATGGCAACATTGAGTTAATAAATTGCAGAACAGAGGAGCTGTTAGTGCGCATCGCTCACGCAGCCTCTTTGTGCGTGTGTGCGAGGCTCACACTGGGCCTCCAGAGATTTGTCTGTGATGTCTTGGGTTACATAAACCTTCTGGTTTCCTACGGCCCCCCGCCCCCTGTCCCACCATTACAAATCCCAGTCTTGCGCATGGGAGTGTGTGTGCATGTGAATGTGTGTGCGTGTGTGTTTTCCTGCGCGTGTCTGTTGACATTTTCCCTGCATTCCCCCGAGAGAGGAGACAGAGGAAGAGCGAAAAGTATTCCCACATTCTCTCTGGAGATCTCAGATCTGCCATGTTTGCTCCACTTTTTCCTTTTTCTTTTAACACTTCTTCAAAAAAAACGTCTCCCCTTTCTCTACACCCATTGCCTTTTCTTCTTCTTCTTCTTCCTCGTGTCATATTGTGTGCGTTGAAGCTGATCAGTTCCCTCTTTTTTGTGAAATGCTGGGAGCTGTCTAAGTGCTCCCCTCTGCCTCTAGGCTCAGCACTCTGCTGTGAATTAGGCAATTTTGCAGGGATGGATAAGAATTTTGCGTTGGTGTGATAGCCAATGTGACATTTGTTCCAGCTTGTCACTGCAGGAACTCGCCTCTAAACCTAAGGCCACTCCTCTCTAGGAAAAAACATTTAAATGAACACACCACTATTCTGCTGTTTTTTTGTTGTTGTTGTTGTTGCTGTTGGCCAAAGTAACTGCCCTGACCTTTCCATTTTGTGTCTTTTCTGCACAGATGCAGTCATGGTTGGGAACCTTCAACCCAGAGAGGGAGAGACGAAAGGTAACGGCCTGTCTGACCATCACATTTCTCAACACACACTCACACATATTGTATACACGCTTGCACACGGAGCGTGAGGATTAGAGTGTGTGCAGGATTAGCTTTTGTGGTCATGCTGGGTAGGTGTCAAACAGCAGGGAGCAATTTGACCTCGTGACTCCTACACTTATCACTATGTGTGTGCCTGTGTGTGTGTATATTTAAATGTGGGTGCACACTTATACATGTTGAGCCTCTCCATTCTGCTCCTGACCTTACTGAAACAGAAGGGGAAAAGCTTAAATATATGAATACCTCAAGAAGTCAGATTGAGAAACAGAGCAAGAAAATTAATTGTAATTAATTCATATTACTTTTGTAAATGATGATGCATTTTTCCTCTTAGCTTAAAGGGGTTCTCCACTGATATTACTTGTGTCGGGTTATGCTCATAAAGAACTAGCTCATAAAACGTGTTGCTGGACCACGACAGATATCAAAAGTGTTTTTACCTGAGCCCGACAACTACACTGGAAGGCGGTTTCAAAAGCAGGCTGTCAAAGAGAGGAAGGAGACATGATATCATTTAAAAATGCTGCACATTTTCAGACAGTCTCTCCTGGAACGCATTCACAGTGTTGCACTTGGTTGTTCACATGAAAAGTGACAGAAAGAGTTGTGTAAGGATGAAAAAACAGAGCTTGAAAGTAAAGTCCAAACCCTGGCTCCTTTCTCAACTCCACACAGCTGGCTAATCGTGGCATGAATGTTTTAGGCTGCATTCACACCAAATCCAGTGTTGAGGCGAAAACGGCACTCCCATTCATTTTAATGTGTTTAGTGTGTCTAGGTTACAGTGGTGGGGCCCAGGGGGAGCTGCTATGTCCTCTTTATGCTGCTTTTGCATTTTTACACAGAACCAAATGATGGTAGCATCCTGCCGCTCCAGTGTGTAACTTGAGGAAGCAAAAGAGGGCTGGGGGAGTGACATGTAACCCAACAGCATCAGCCTCTAGTGTGACATAACAGATGCATCAGCAGCACTTTATAAACATTAACAAAGGCTTTAAAATGACAATAACAATCATTTACCGTCCTTGTTATTTAGCGACTGATCTCCACCTCTGCTCAGAGGGTATGGAGCTCCCGAACCTCATTGTTTTCCCAATTTGCGGGCATTTTCGGCTGCTGCTCCTCTGTTAGTTAGCTGCTAACTGCTATTAGCTAATTTTAGAATCTCCAGGCTGTGGGTGGCTAAAATGTCACACCCGTATCACCCATGATCTCATCCTGCCGACTGTCCCTCTTATACAGATATCATTTCGGCGATGTAACTACCTCCGCTGCCGGCTTAAAGGCGAGTAAAAGGGGCTACAGTCTCTTTCTGTCATTAAATATTAAGTGAGTAATAGAAAAAACAAAGTATGTATCAGAATCTCTTGTTTACTGTCCTACAAAGGAGAGCACTCCCTTTATTTGTGTGTACATACATGTTTTGTGGCAGAAGAGATTCGACAGCAATGATAATCAACAAAAATTCTCCAGATTTTTAAAGCCAACATAAACAAAGACAGATAAGCAGTCGCCAAGATTGGGAGATTGGCTTTCTAGAGTTGGTCTCCACCCTTCACTCCCCCACATATAGGTCATTTAAGTGACACACCTTCGCACAACCTTGCTGCTAATCGCTGCAACGCCTGATTTGGTGTGAATGCAACCTTGTGCTCGAACAGAACCTGTTCATAAGATGTGTTGTCTGACCATGATGGAATATCAGCAGTGTTTATACTTGAGCTGAAGCCATCAAAGAGAGGATGGAGACATGATATCGTTGAAAAATGGGATTCATTTTCAGACATTCTATCCTGGAAGGCATTCACAGTGTTGTACGTGGTTGTGCACACGAAAAAGGACAGCGTGAATGTTAGATTGTCGGAGAGTTGCAGAAATGGTTGGACACAGCTCCCCCCTCTTAATCTGACAGGAGATAGGCGATGTGACCATCTGACAAGCTCTTCTGATGGAGTATATTGGCAGTTTAAAGGTTAAAGGTTATTTTAGGCCACATCCACACTAATACATTTTAATTTTGAAAGAGCGTTTTATCAATATTGAACAACCCCACTGACTGTGAGCACGCTGATTGGCACACTAAAGGCCCGAACATACTCGGGCGGAACGTATGCGGAACGGACTACGCAAGGAATGTCCGTAGTCATTCGGGCTTCCGTAGTCGAGCGCACTTCCGCGTTGTAGTTTCCTGTAAAAATGTCCGTGAAAAATCCCCGCGATGTGACAAATACATGCTGAGCAGTCACTGGTGCGCGGAGCGGAGTCCGCGCGGTCGTAAAATCTGAGCTTTGCGTGCACAGGGCTTGCGGACGTCCGCTTTGAGTCCGCGCGGACCTCCGTGGAGTCTGTTCCGCGTACGTTCCGCCCGAGTATGTTCGGGCCTTTAGCTGTCAATCATGACATCAAACCCCCTTTTTAAAGCAGCAAATAACTAATTAAAACCAAACTTATAAGAAAAATGAACACTTGAGCATGCATCAGTGTGAGAAGAACTACTTTACATGGCAGGAACCATCTTTGGGAAAAATTAATTTGATGAGTACTTTGAGGTTTTAGTTTAACCCATGTCCTGTATGCTAACTTTGAGGGGCTGGTACTGAGGCCAGCCACCATTGGGCGATGGAGATGTTTTAGCTTCACTTTTAGGGAGCTTTCATGGCGTCCACCTTTTATATACAGTCTATGGTCCATATAACATGGCTGAAAATGCATTTCACATTACCATTCACGAACACTGGGAATGCGAAACGGCGAAAAGTAAAACCAGCAATTTCTTTGCTTGGACCAACGATGAGGTGGAACTGCTACTCAAAGTAACACATGATTATAAGGTGGTCAAGGAGGCGGAAAACAGAAAACAAAGCAAAGCAAATATGGTGACATATTAGATTATCCATCATTTAGTATTATCCATTGCTGGAGGATGCCATGTCAATGGGAAAGGTGTACCCACACAAGAAGGTTAAATTCTCAAAAGGTATGTAAGTTAGGCCTAGCTTTAATGTCTTGGCTTGACACATTGTGACTGATAAGACCCAATTGGGAAGCAAACATTTCTATGTCTACGTCTACGTTTCCGCTCGTCCAGACTAAAATGCAACCCCAGAATTTTTAGAATCAAGACAGGGTCAACAGCTTTTCAAATGTCTACGATTTTGGGTTCCAATGATTAAATAATGTGGACACTTGGTATAAATGTAGCAATAGTTACGCATTTTAAAGTAAAAGTGTATTGGATGGAGCCTCAGTCATGGGGGGTAATGCTCAGCCTGTCGAAACAGGGCAAGAGGGTTCTAACAAAACAATGTTATTGGTTGCATTGTGGGAAATGTAGAATGGCTTTTCAGTGCTTCACTAAAAAATGTTTTGGCCTTTCCTGTTTTGATTTAAATATTCTTTTGAAACGTGTCTCTTGTGAGTCCCATAACTTTATGGAAGTGCACCACTGAATTGCTGGAGTGCCCCTTTAAATTAAATAATGGATTGCTGGTAAAATGCTCGCACTGGAAAATGTTTCTTCTCTCGGACTATATCATTTCATCTGGCCTGCCGGCTACAGACGCTGCATCTTGTTGAAGTGTCCTCCAACAAGACACTAAACCCCTCAGCTGCCCACACATCATGCATAACTATGGAGACGCCGAGTCATTAAAATGTAAAGCCTTAAAATCCTCCACAGAGGTGGTCAGTGTCACAGCGCTACTCATGAAAAGTTAAAAGCAGCAGTCACTCGTTGTCTTGCTTTTCCTTACCTCACCCCTCCTTCCACTGTCTCTCTGCTGTTGTCACACCTCCACCCCGCAGGGTAAGGTGTGTGTGTGTGTGTGTGTGTGTGTGTGTGTGTGTGTGTGTGTGTGTGTGTGTGTGTGTGAGACAGGATNCACACTGAACTGGCGTAACCCTCACAAGTGACGTGTGTGTGTGCATGAATGTGTGGCAGCAACTTACACACACGCTGTTGATGTGGGCTAATTGCTATGTGTAGCGCAGAGTGTAAATAAGTTAGCAGTGGTTTTTATCACACTCTCCGTTTCCTCGTATTTCTCTTTCCCAGTCACTCTCCTCATTTCCATCTGTTTTTCTCTCTTTGCTCGTGCTCTCTTTTTCCCCCTCTCTTTCGTTTTCTCTCTTTCACTCACTCCCTCCCTCCGTCTCTCTCACTCTTGTACTCATACCCAGCATGAATAAAGCAGCAAGCCAGGTTCATGGACATGAATATTTATGAGAGTTTATGCACGCGCTGCGATGCTTTAAAACAACAACAACAGCCTCCCCGATTGTGCTTGCCAAGCCAGCGAGCTCTGGCTCATATGTGTGTGTGTATGTGTGTGCGTGTGTGTGTGTGTGTGTGTGTGTGTGTGTGTGTGTGTGTGTGTGTGTAGCAGCAGGTGTAAACTAGAGAAAGCGAATCCTGCTGGGTGTCTGAAGACCGCTGGCTCTGGTTATTTGCATTCACTTCGCCACATCTCCCTCCTTCTGCGCCTCACATGTTCTCTGTAACTGTGTCACACACACACATGATCGCTTCTCATGTTTTGTGTTCACGCCTGTAGTTTCCTGCGTTCGCCATTCTTGATCTTTTTCCTCTCCCTCTCTGTCTGACTCAGCCTGGCACCATCCCCCTGCCTCGCTATCAGTGCGTGTGTGTGTGTGCGTGCGTGTGTGTGTATCTGGCTGGAGTGATGACGTACATAACTAGCGTTGGCAGTTATCAGGGCCGTCAGTCACATGGTTGTGACACATCTCTGTGTGTCCCGAGCAATTTGTTTGTGGTCATGCATGAGTACACACACACAAACGAGCGCCACAAGGTCTTGCAGCAGCACAGGTCAGCAGGAGGATATTCAGAAGAGGGTGTTTAAGTCAGGCCGTGCACACTCTCACACACACACAGACACACACACACACACACACACACACACACACACACACACACACACACACCTTTAAACACATTTGCACAACTGCACACACAGCAGCTCAGTCCCGTCGGGTAGCAACAAAGCTGGCTGAGCAAACAGCGAGCTGCTTGTTCGTTATCTTCCCCGGGTGTTTGTTTACTGATCCACACAAGCTTTGCCTTGAGTCACAATGCAATGTGTCTACTCGTGTGTCTGAATATGTGTGTGTGCCCGCATTCACAACCTTGTTTTTTTTGGTGAGTGTTACTTCTGTATCCTTATTGAAGTGGCAAATTTTACTTTTCACATGTCGCCAACATCCTGAAGAACATCCTAACTATGACTAAGCTGCAAGGACAGTTGGGTTTGTCTCTCAAGGGCTCTCGAGGGCTCTCAAGTGCGACACGTGGCTTTGACAAAACACATACACCTCCTTTTGTAGGGATCGACTCCCCGGCTGCCGTAAAGAGTGTTGCTTTGAGCCCTCTGCATTACTCCTGGTTTCTTGACAGGATGCTTTTGGGTTTCAGCTGTCCCTGAAAATCTTTGTTTCTGCGTTCAAGAAAAACAAATTAGCAGCCAAAGTATTTGAAGAAAGAATTAAAGAAAATAATTAAAATATGGCACTCTAGTCGTCAGAACAGTCTCACCAAAAGTGCCATTTTCTAGCCGTTCTGGAGCTTTCAATTGTATCTCCCTGAGTTTGCTTAGCTGTCATGATATTGTAGATGTTTAGATATCCATTTTTCTTTTTCTTCAGACACTTCTCATCCAAGAGGGCTTAAAGGAGCAGTGTGTAGGATTTAGTGGCATCTAGCGGTAAGGATTGCAGATTGCAACCAGCTGAAACTTCTCCCATGGGCCGAGGGTTAACTCGTGGTTGGGATTCCCTTTGTGCTCATTGTTCAGGTTTTTTTTTTACTGGGAGCCAAGTTATCCGCAGAGGTCCGTTCCTCTCTAACACAAACGGACCAGGTGATTAAAATCAGTAAAAACACTAAACAAGTCAATTTTAAGTTACAAATCAGTAGCCCTTTTTATACAGTGATCATGCTATAGCGCCACTGCAGAGTCCCTTCTTTATGCTGCCTTTGCATTTTTACACAGAACCAAGCAAGGGCGGCATCATGCTGCCCCAGTGTGTGATCTTAGACATCATGCCAGCATCACAGAAGCAAAGGACGTGTGATGGGCCTGACATGTAACACATCAGCGTCGGCCTCTAGACGGATCCGCAGCATTTCTTCAAACAATATAAGTGGTATTAACATGACAATAGCAACCAGTTATTGTCCCTGGTAAATAGCGGCTGAGCTCTTCCTCTGCTCTGAGTGTAAGGAGCTCCCAGACCTCAGTGTTTTCCCAATTTGTGGACATTTTTGGCTGCTTTTCTTCTTTGAGTTAGCTGCTAACTACTATTAACTTCTTAAAGCACCCAATGGTGGGTCACACCCGTCCCCATCATGATCCTGTCCTGCCGGCTGCCCCTTTTACACAGACATCAATTTACCTCGGTTACAACCTCCACTGCAGGCTTCAAAGTGTGTCAACTCTGACCCCCCCATTCCGAGATCGTACCATTTATAGAGAGCCCGAGGCAAAATATTGGCCCGAAATTCCTGCCTTGAACCGGCAGTGTAAAAGGGGCAAATGTTTCTCTGATGCTGTTTTGCTTGTTGCAGACAGGCCGCTAGCTCAGCAACTGCTAATGCCTGCTCACCTTTTTTCTATGGTAACCGCAGATCCAGACGTTAGGGAGGTTTTTAACAGAGAGCTGAAATATCCACAGATATCTCTTCCTCTCTAATCTTCCTCTCTGGGATTTAAACCGGTAAAAACACTGAATAAAGCAGTTTCACTTTTAAAAAAATCACGCTATTCAGCTCATTACGGAGGGAACTCTCTACAGTGGTCGATGCGAAAATGTGAATGGCCCTGTCTAGAACCAGTGTATGGTTTGCATGTTCTGGGCTACTGTAGAAACATGGTGGTGCAACATGGCAGACGCCGTGGAAGAGGACCTGCTCCCTATCTAGATATAAATGGCTCATCCTAAGGTAACAACTACGTGATGATTCTTACTTTCAGGTGATTATACACTAAAGAAAACCAACTTATTGTATTCCATTTCTGCCAGCATATCCTCCTAAATCCTGCACACTGGACCTTTTAAATGTTGAGACTGAAAGTTGCAGCAGTAAAACAAACATAGCCTCACAGTATAAATTACAAATACACTCTCATCATGAAGAAAAAAACCCTGTGATGGGTATTTGTCTTAATACTGCAGCAAAAACATGCATGAAAAACATTTCTTATTGAAATTTTAAACAAGTTTTAGTCCTTGATTTTCACTCTGAAAAGACCTTTTTGAAAAGTCCTTGAATTTGATGTTCAAGTGCATTTGGGAAAACCTGATGCTGTTATTTTTAGCGCAGGGTTTTTTTTTTCTCTCTTTCCTCTCCGCAAGCGAGGGTGAGTGCAGTGGGTGGTGAAGGGGACGGGTTGCTCCCTGATAACCGTCTGTAATCTAGCGTGCGTCATTAACGTCGGGACCGCTGCGCCCGCCGCACATAATTACGGTTTCATTCCCCTCTGCTTCCCGAGCAGCGCAGGGGCCTCTGACACGGGAGGACTGTGATTAAAAACACCAGGCTCTTTAGCCGGGCTCTTCCTCCTCCTCCTCCTCCTCCTATTCCACATCCTGTCTCTTGCGCATTGAAATTCCTCAAATGCCTGCCTCTACACCTCACCTAAATTTTATCTGAGATTACTGGCTCCGTGTATTCTTTCAAACCCAATTTCTGGAACCTTTTCCCCCCCCTGAGAAATAGACCCACAATGCCTCATACACCCGCAAATCTCCTTTTCCACTTAGCATCCGTCAGGCTCCTGGCTTGCCCTTTTCCTTTCTCCTAATGACACATTCATCCCATGCACACACGCACACACACACACTTCAGATGACAACAGGCAGAGCTCGACATGGCCGGTGATGTCAGAGCTTCCCATCACGATAGACATTAATAGGGCTAAGCTTAATGTTTGCCTTTGGGTTTATGCTGTTACAGACCGGTCTTCCCCTCAGTTGATCACATACAGCCAGCATACGTTACACGGTGGAAACTTGGCTCTTATATCCAATGCCCCCTCCTCCCCTCCGCTCGCACACACACACATAAGATAAAATACCACCGGGGGGCTCTCGTGATTTTCATTTGAATTGTTTAAAATGCCTGCGTTAGAGCTTGCACGCCTCGGGGTCTTTCTGGTGAGTAATTAATTTCCAGCATGTGGGGGTAGAGACCAGAGCTTGTGGGCCTGCCTCCTGGCTCCGACTGTGTGTGTGTGTGAGTGTGAGAGAAAAAGAGAAAGAGAGGGAGGCTTTGCGCTGCTACTGCGTCCTAGCCTAAGGGGGGGTGGTGGTGGTTGAGAGGGAGGACGAGGAGGAGGAGGAGGAGGAGGAGGAGGGGAGGAAAAACAGCACAGCGCAGAAAATCGATCCAGGGGCCGCGCTTCTCAGCCTCTTCCGGGCGCAAGAGTCCTCCTCTCCGGGGAATTAGATAACGGCTTGTAAAAGCTCTCCACCGCCAGGCTCTCCCCCTCCTCGACTTTTAGCTGCTGCTGCCGCATCTCTCTGTCTTGCTGCCTTGCTTGTCTGCTTGTCCACGAGATATTGAATTCATCCCCCGTTCACATTAGGGCAAAAAAGAAGTATTGGCTCTCCCGTTTAATTGGAATCCCCGTTTCTTCTCATAACTGTGTGTGGATATTGCGTATTATCAGCAGGTTAATATTTTATTAGGGTTTAATTGGCCTTTGTTGTTTGCCTCGGTGCACTGATCTTGCAGTTACAACACGGACTTTGTGTGTGTGTGTGTGTGTGTGTGTGTGTGTGTGTGTGTTTGAGAGTGTTAATGTGAGCAATTCAGTTTCTCTACATGGGTCAGTAGTCTCTTTTTTCCTCCCCTCTCCCCCTCCAGGTTTCCTTGGCTGAGGAGATCAAGCCGTTGAAGTGGTACCCCTCCGTTTACCTCCTGGTGTCCATCTTCCCCCTCATCAACAGGTAACACACACACACTTACACGGCACATAAACTCTGCGCTCTGTTGTTTTATTTGCATGTTCACTCTGCTATCTTATCTCTTCTCAGCCCGTCACCCTCTCCCTCCCTCCCCCTCCTCGCCACTCTGCCTTTCCCGTCCTCATCTCTTGCTCTCTCTTATCTGAACTCCGAGAAAGCCTCGCGCTCTCTGTAGCAGCACGAGCACTAAAGGAGATTGTGTGTGTGTGTGTGTGTGTGTGTGTGTGTGTGTTGGAGGCATTGAGCATTTTATTGGCTTTTTTAAAACCAGGGCTTCGTTGGGCTGAGGGTTGGTGGAAGGAGGCGGGTGGTCCAGTAAATGATAACCCCAGTGCTGTTATTACTCCTTCACTCCCTTCCTCACCGTCCGTCTCCCTCTTTCTTTCTTTCATTTGCTACTGCTCCCTTCCTTCCCTTCCCTCCCTCCCACCCTCCCCGGTGTGATTGACAGGTCAGGGTTACTAAGTGATTAGCTGCAGCGGCTCTGCTTGTCGCCACGGCGATGTAGGCGGAGACACAGGTCAATTACAGGGTCAACATCTCTCAAAGGCTCCGCTTAAACACCGCCCATCCCCCCTTCCCTTCTCTTCCCCTCACCTCGCCCTCTCCTCCTCCTCCTTCACCTCTCCATCCATTCCACTCCCCTCCTCCTCCTCCTCCCTCCTGTGCCCCAACTGTCGGCTGATGAAGATGACAAACTGCACTCTGTGCATACTCCGAACCCCCTTCCCCTCCTTCCTGCCTTCCCTTAATGTCACTTTCTCTTCCTCTCTTCCTCCTTTTACGCT
This sequence comes from Epinephelus moara, assembly GCF_006386435.1. Taxonomy (NCBI): domain Eukaryota; kingdom Metazoa; phylum Chordata; class Actinopteri; order Perciformes; family Serranidae; genus Epinephelus; species Epinephelus moara. The sequence continues at coordinate 15,105,690 of NC_065512.1, read as the reverse complement.
CAGATCGTCTTTGTTATAGCCCCCTTTTATTTCCACACTTCCTTGCTCTGTCTTTCTCCTTCTGTGTTTTTATGTCGCCTCCCCACCACCACCACCTCCTCCTCCACTTTTCCTCTCCTCTGCCACACAAAGCCCTCTCTTTCTCTCTGTCTTCCTCTCCCCTTCTCTTGAGCAAACACGCTCTCGCTCAGCTCCGCTCCGCTCTGCCTTTCTCCAGAGAGCGAACGAGGAGAAAACGGGAATGAATTGCTCTCTCGTCCTCCTCCTCCTCCTCCTCCTCCTCCACCACCACCACCACCACCACCGCCGCCGCTGCCACCTCCCCCGTTCAGCAGCGCTGGCTGTATATATCTCCGGCTCCTATTAATTTGTTAGCCTCCCCTCCCTCCTTCCCCTTCTCACTCACCTCCCTCCCCCCTGGCTCATATCCTCCTCCGCCTCCTCCCCTCTTCCTCCATCTCACCCTCCTTCCTTTCCCTCCCCTCTGCTGAGTGCTGGAGTGTGTAAAGTGTTTGTCACGGTGCCGTGCTGATGTCGCTGTGCTCTGCCGTGCGGAAGCAGCGCACGGCAGACAGCCTCAGTGTGTGTGTTTCTGTGCGTGCCTCTGTGTGTGTGTTGTGTGTGTGTGTAGGCGGGTGGTTGGTTTCGTGTCAAGGCGAATGTGCTGTCGCTGCTTGTTGCTGCGTGTGCGTGTGTGCTTGTTTTGTCCACCCCGACTTGAGTGTGTGCTTTTTTTTTTTTTGTCTAGCGTGCGTCTGTTTGTGAGCATTTTCCCGTGTGTCTGTGTGTGCGTTTTTTATTTTTGTGTGTGTGCATGCCTAGCGTGTGTGTGTGTCTGAGTGGGGGATTATTTCTATCTGAGCTCCAAAGCCTCCTAAACAGGGCTTAGAGAGACGGCCCAGGGCAGCAGCTAAAGCCGTCGGGTAGAGCTCTTTCTCTCCCTCTTTCTCTCCCTCTTTCTCTCCCCCCTTCGCTTGCTAGCTCTACATCCCTCCCTGCTGCTGCTTTCCCTCTCTCCCTCTCTGCCATTTCTCCCTGCCCTGATCCATTGCGTTAATACACAGACACTCCCACACACAAACACACTCTTGTTTTTGGCCCTCATCTGCTACCACACACACAAGCACGCACACACACACACACACACACACACACACACAGACAGTCGCACGCCACACACAATTTTAATCTGTTCCAAATGCACACTGGTAAATGTGTTAATTCGACACCAGCTGTTGCGAATTGAAATGGGAAAGCGTTCCTACTTTTTCCTCGCCCGCGCTCGCACACACATGCACTGACGAGTCATTATACATCACTTTACCGTACACATCTCTCTCTCGCTCATTCTCTTGCCCTCATTTGGCAACACAAAAGTAGCACCAGACACTCACACCTTCGCACTTATCCCTCCTCCTTCTCCTCCTTCTCTCTTTGTCCTTCTTTTCCCTCCCTCTCCACCACTTCAGTCTCTCTCTCGCAGCTCCTCGTGTGTGTGATTGTGTGTGTGTGTGTGTGTGTGTGTGTGTGTGGAAGCACTGCCCGGGCACGACTAGAGTTTTCACAGTCTGCTTCTCACATCGCCTCCCCTGTGTGCTTTATGGTGTGGGTGTGTGTTTGTTTACAAGGCTTGTCTAGATTCCTACTGTGCGCGCTTGTACGCCTGTTTGCATAAATAAGCCCTCTCCTCGGAACCTAGCCGCCGATTTCTGTGGCGCGTCGCGGCTTGATGTGCAAGTGCTCCTCCTGGACAGCCTTCTCGTCTTTCATGAGGACTTTTCGCTCCCCTTAAACAGCCCCTACCTCCCTTTACCCCTTTTGACACCAAGCAGGGAGAAACCAGCATCCCCATTTAGTGTCCCCACCCACCCTCCTCTTTTTAAAGCTTTCTCTTAAACCTCCAAAGCAAGGCACATGGCAGGAGAGCCAGTTGCCTTTGAGCAATCATGGGTTACGTGCCCCGCAGAGCAGTGCCTCAGCATGGACGGATTGGCCCTGTTGGCGGGGCTTGAACCGGTGATGTGTCTATAACCTTGAGTTCACCCTGTCGCTCCAGGAGGCAGCTCGCATCCTCCTAGTTTTCTTGGTTTCCCTCGATGCTGCGTGTGGGTTTTGTGGTGTGTATAGGCCTATACGTGCTTGCAGGGGATTTTTTGTATGGGCTCCCTACAGCGCCTAAGCCCCCCCGCCTTTCTCTGGAGGAGATCTGATTTCCCTGCTCCAGGCGAGCAGCGAGAACAAGACGGTGTGTGTGCGCGCGTCTGTGTGTGCTCCAGTGCGTGCGTCAGTGCGTGTCTCCGCTTTTGTGTGTGTGCGAGCCCGCACGCGCAACCCCGGCCAGGCAGACCTTCCCCATCTCCGTTCTGCGCTTTGAAAAACGAGGGAGGAAATCTCAGAGCAGCAGTTATTATTCATCCCTCAAAGCAAACGGGGAGGAGGCGGAGGAGGAGTAGGAGGGAGGGAGGGAGGGATAGATGGAGGGAGGAAGAAAGAGAGAGCCAAACGGGAGGGATGAAGAGGGGGCTGGGGGGGATACATTAACTCTTATCTCACTGTATTTGGCATTCTGCATCCCAGGATGCGCTCTTTCTCTCTCCCTCTCTTTCTCTCCTGCTTTCTCTTTCCTCTCTACACTCCCTTCCTTCCGTTCCTCGCCTCTACGCCTCTCGGAATATCTCGCATTCAGCGCGCAGGGGTGTGTGTTTGTGCCTCGGCGTGTGTAGGCTGGTGTGTGGTTTTTACTGTATACCCTAATATCTTTTGTGGTGTATTTTGTTTACTTGAACCGGCGAGCTCCTCAGATGCTGAAAGGCAGTATGCAAGGTTCCAACTCTCATCTTTATTTGTCTGCGAGCCTTTTTTATTTATCTATCTCCTCACATTCAATTTACTGTGTTTACTAAAATAAGTTTGCAGCTTGATATAGCTTGCAGGTATTTGATTCAGAGGCAAAACTGTCATCTCTTCTCCTTTTTGTGCAGCTTTGATCTCTGATCTTTGCAGGAGTGATTCTCCAGGTTTCTATGACTTGGCTCCGGGGGGTCACCACCAAAGTCAGGATTAGCTGAATATGAGTATAATTTCATACACTAGCTCGTTAAAGGTGCAGTGTGTAGGATTTAGGGGAAGAAATGGAATATAATATAATGAATATGTTGTCTTTAGTGTATAATCACCTGAAAGTAAAAATCACGTGTGTTCGTTACCTTTGATTGAGCTGTTTATATCTACATAGGGAGCTGGGTCCTTGTCTGCAGAGTCTGCCATGTTGCACCGCCATCTTTCTACAGTAGCCCAGAACAGTCAAAGTAAACACTGATTCTAGAGAGGGGCATTCATGTTTTCACACCAGCTACTGTTGTTAGGAGTCCCTCAGTGATGAGCTGAAAAGTGTCAGAAAAAAAAGATTTTTTAAAAGTCAGACTGCTTTATTCAAAGTTTTTGTCGGTCTAAATCATTTTCATTTCATCAAATCAATTCATTTTAGAGAGGAAGAGACGTCTGCGTAGGGCTGCACGGTATATGCGGTAGACGGTAGAAATGATATAAATTTGGCCCACGGTAGAGATTTGCGCTCTACCGTCCTATCGTCGATGACGTCATCGCACCTGCCTCAGTGTGAAAATGGCTGCGAGCACAGAGACAGCGGAGCAAGAGGAGCTGGTTCACGTCCGTGATTAAGCGTAGCACGTGCAACAT